>NC_136263.1:160889275-161019275 GCF_964187855.1 Myxine glutinosa | reverse complement strand
ACTCCTCTCTGGCCTTGCCCCCCCCAGCCCTCTCTGGGCTCTGTCCCCCAAATATTCCTACAGGTCGCACAAGATCTGCCTGCAACCCTCTTATGGTTAAACTGCCAAAATCAAGACTTTCTGCTCACCTTCACTCCTGCATTTCTCTTTTCTCCCGCCTCTGGAACAAACTCCCTCACTCTCTTCAATCCCACTCCACCCCTCCAGGTCTTTAAAACAGCTGTTCACCACCATCTCTTATCCTCCCCCATCCAAAACCTTGATCTTTTCTACCCCCGCTAATTTCGGTCCCCTTGTGTTTTATACCTCTCCCCCCCCCCCTTCCCATGCCTCCTCCCCCCAAACCCTCTCCCTCCCACACTTCTCCCTGCTCTCAAATGTTGTGGTTGTGTGCTTCCCATTCTCTCCCCATCTTGTCTTCCGCTCCCTCTTTTTGTATATTTTGTTTGTCTGGTTGTTTTGTTTGTCAAATAAATGTTAGCTCTTTCACGAGCCTCGATTCAGTATACAAAAAAAAAAAATGTGTGTGCCGTCCCACGGATGGACTTTACATTGGCGTCCCATCCGCCCACATTCGTTTGTGGACCTTAAAGATCCCACGGTGTCCTCCACAAAGAGTATTCGAGCTACCTCTGGCGCCCTGGCCAAAATCAAAATTCCTGCCCCAAGCTACAGGGGGCGTTGCATTAGGGGCCCAAGTGTGCCCCCACTAAATGAAGCTACCTGCAACCATGTCCTGCATAAAAAGAGAAGATCTCTTTTCTTTTTCCATAATATACCTTAAAAGAGTACAACTCCTAAAATATAATCTGTACACTCTGACTGAGCACATTACCTTGGTGAGTAACACTGTACGGACGTGGGCAAAGAGTGGTGTACATCATGAGCCATCCTAATTACCTTTGCACAACCTCCTATGATTTCTGATGAGATCTTGTCAGAAAGTTCCGTAAGAGATTCCCTCCTCCTTCTTTTTCAAAAAGTAATGACATTAACCAAACACAACACAGAATTAGTGTTTGTTGCAATTTTTCTGCACCAACAACAGCTATCACATCATTAAAAACCTTGTACAGAACAGGTGTTAATTTAAATGCACCTTGCATGCATAGCCTAATGAGGTTTGCCTTAAGCCTCTGTCTTGTTAATGAATACACAAACCGTAGACGTACTTTAGATTTGTTCCATATTGGATAGATAAAGACTCGAGGTTGTCTGAGGAAGAGAAGGCGTACACTACCCTCCATAAGTATTGGAACAAATGACTGACAGGTGTTTCTTGGTGCTCAGGTGTTTCTTGTTGCATTGATTGGTCACACGTAAAAGAGCTTTGCATGTCTCGTCTTGCTTTTAACCTTCGCTTTTGCCTTTGAAGTCATAAACCATCATGAAGACCAGAGAACTGTCTATGAAAGAAAAACAAACAATTTGGAAGCTGAAAGAACAGAATCATTCAATTAGAATCACAGCACAATAATTGGGCATAGCAAGTATAACAATTTGGAATATCTTGGAAAAGAAAGAAACCACTAGTGTACTTAGCAAACCACTACTTAAACTTGTGTACTTAGCAAACCACTAGTGTACTTAGCAATAGCCAACTAGTGTACTTAGCAAACCACTACTTAAACTAGTAAAACTTAAACTTAAACTTAAACTACTTAAACTCGTGTACTTAGCAAACCACTAGTGTACTTAGCAATAGCCAACTAGTGTACTTAGCAAACCACTACTTAAACTAGTAAAACTTAAACTTAAACTTAAACTACTTAAACTAGTGTACTTAGCAAACCACTAGTGTACTTAGCAATAGCCAACTAGTGTACTTAGCAAATCACTAGTGTACTTAGCAATAGCCAACTAGTGTACTTAGCAAACCACTACTTAAACTAGTAAAACTTAAACTTAAACTTAAACTACTTAAACTCGTGTACTTAGCAAACCACTAGTGTACTTAGCAATAGCCAACTAGTGTACTTAGCAAATCACTAGTGTACTTAGCAATAGCCAACTAGTGTACTTAGCAAACCACTACTTAAACTAGTGTACTTAGCAAACCACTAGTGTACTTAGCAATAGCCAACTAGTGTACTTAGCAAACCACTACTTAAACTACTAAAACTTAAAATTAAACTACTTATACTAGTGTACTCAGCAAACCACTTAGCAAACCACAAACCACTAGTTTGTTAGCAAACCACGAGTGTACTTAGTAATGGCAAGGTCAGCCAAGGAAAATAACTGCAGTTGATGACAGAAGAATCAGCAGAGCTGTGAAGAAAAACCCTTAAACAACTGTCAGTGACATCACCAACAACCTCCAGAGTGCAGGTGTGAAAGTATCACAATCTACTGTTCACAAAATACATCAAAAGCAGAATTACAAAGGCTACACTGCAAGATGCAAACCTCTCATCAGCACCAAAAAATACAAAGGCCAGATTCGAATTTGCCAAGAAGTACATAGGTGAGCCAGTAGAGTTCTGGAACAAAGTTTTATGGACAGATGAGACCAAGATAAACCTTATCCATAGCGATGAAAAGGTGAAAGTGTGAAGAAAGGAAGGAACTGCAGATGATCCATAGCATACTGCCTCATATGTGAAGCACGGTGAAGGTAGTCATGGCGTCAGCTTCAATGGCTGCCTCTGGAGCTGGCTAACTCATCTTTATTGATGATGTAACTAATGATGGCAGCAGCAGAATGAATTCAGAAGTATACAGAAATATTTTGTCTGCCCATGTACAAGAAAATGCCTCCAAACTCATTGAGCAGCACTTCACCATGCAAGACAATGACCCAAAACACACTGCCACGCAACCAAGGAGTTCATCATGGGAAGAAGTGGATGGCTTTAGACTGGCCAAGTCAATCTCCTGATTTAAATCCAATGGAGCATGCATTTCACTTGCTGAAGAGGAGACTAAATTCAGAAACCCCCAAAACAAACAACAACTGAAAATGGCTGCAGTATAGGCTTGGCAAAGCATCTCAAAGGAAGATGCCAAGAGATTGGTAATGTCGATGGGTCACATGCTCGATGCAGATATTGCATGCAAGGGATATTCAACCAAATACAAACTACAATACTACTGTTACTTCCATTAAGTTAATCTGTTCCAATATTTATGTTTACCTAAAATGGGGAGCTGAACATAAAAAAAAGTGTTATTGTTTCGCAATGGTGAAACATATGTGCAAAGGAATACCAAAAAATAAAAGCTGATCTTCTGTGCTGTTTCGTTGTATTCATCTTTTGATCTCAAATCCAGATTTCTTGAGTATATCTTATTATAATAGAGCAAACGTATATGGTTATGTCGTTATGTGTGTTTGTTTGTTTATATGCGGCGAAAACGTCTTCTTCTTCTTCTTCAAATAAAAATTAACACCCTCTTTATTAACCCTCTTAATTACGTTTACACTGCTGAGACTCCTCAGACCTTTGACGACCCTTTAATTCCCCAAGACCCTTAAGACCACCAAGAGCTCTGAAGATCCAAAATACCCTTAAAGACCCAAAAGACCCTGAAGACTCCAAATACCCCCAAGACCCAAAACACCCCAAAGACCCAAAATACCCTTGAAGGCCCAGAGGCTCAAAAAGACCCTGAAGACCCAAATGCCCCAAAGACCCAAAATACCCTGAAGACCTAAAATACCCAAAAGACCCCGAAGACCCAAAACACCCCGAAGACCCAAAACACCCTGAAGATCCCAAAGACCCTGAAAGACCCTTGAGACCCAAAATACCCTTAAATACCCCAAATAACCAAAATACCCCAAAGACTCTTAAAGACCCCGAGGAAACAAAAGACCCTTAAGACCCAAAAGCCCCCTGAAGACACCGAAGAACCTAAAGACCCCGAAGACCCTGAAGATGCAAAACACCCCAAAGACCCAAAATACCCCAAAGACCCAAAATACCCCAAAGACCCAAAATAGCCTGAAAGACCCAGATCCAAAAAGACCCTGAAGACCCAAATGGCCCTGAAGACTTCAAAATGGTCAAAGATGCCTATCCCTCTGAAACGACGTGTGGTGAGGTATGCGGAGCACTCCGAGTCACGCTAGTAGCAATAATAACAAATTTTACTTCACTGTTCCAATACTTATGGAGGGCACTGTATATGGGCTTATATTTTCATGCGACAGAACTACTCTCCCCTATTATTACTCGCACTAGCGGGCACTGCTGCTCGTAGGGCAGGAGTACCCTTCTCAGCCCATGTGCGGCACATTCTTGGAAATGCACTTTATAATTGTCATTTTTAAAATAAATTTTATTGATCACAACATTTCATTTGAACACATTATTGTGACATCTATTGTGATGACGTCTTCTGCTGACACAAATGGTATCAATGAAACCAAGAACATGTTAATTTACCATTTTATTATACATCATATTTAATTATTTACATTCTTAATGGTTTGTCTCCAGGCTGGAGTGCCCATCTAGGCCCACTTTCAAAGACACGAACGATGCTGGAAAAAAGGGCACACCCAATTGGTCCGTACAACGACCAATCGATGAGGGAATATTGGCGACATAGCTACGGCTACACAAGCTCTATTTATTATCATAGTTTACCTCCGCTGATTTATCAGAAATATTGAGGGCAATAGACAAGTAATGCGACAAACCAGGAAGGAGAGATCCGGAACATGGCCGAGGTATCAAGACAGTGCATTGCCATTAGCAGAAGGCACATTGGGATGTCATTGAATTATAAACTCAACAGCACCGGTGGAGTTTTGGGGTAGAGGGAGGGGTAAAGGAGGGGCCATGCCCCCACCTTAAATTTTTACAGTATTTTACATGTCATAAAGTACTCGATTAATTTTTTTATTTAGGAATTTGTTGTTATGCTAATAGTAATATTGGTGGTAGCTGGTAAACATGTCAAATAAGAAAGCATATGAAAATGCAAAGCACGTCCGCATCCGTTTGTATTCAGATGTTGTCCTCTTCTTCTTCCGCCAACTCAGTATAGTGAACAGTTTTTTTTTAAAATACAAAATGAAAATTGATGATTTTATGCAGCCTTGACCTTTCATCTTTAGATCTAAAAAAAAAAAAATCGGTTTCTAGCTTTTGATTGGTGAACCAATTCTGTGACACAATATGCAAATTCTTAAAACTTCAGGTCGATCGGTTGAAAATTGACATTTTAATGTAATACTGACATTTGTCCTTTTGACCAAAATTATTAATTTGACTTCTCCATATTCTCAAAATAAAGCTTTGTTGAAAATTTGATGACAAAATTCAAACGGTAAAAAAGGTTACGGCCCGGACACACACACATAAACACACACACATAAACACACACACACACACACACACACACACACACACACACACATACATACACACATATATATATACACACACACATAAACACACACACATAAACACACACATAAACACACATACACATACACACACACACACACACATACACACACACATACACACATATATATATATACACATATACACACACACACACAAACACACACACACACACACACATATACACACACACACACACATTCTGTGCAGGGGACGAGCTAAAATCAGGCTAAAACAAAAAACAAGGAAGATTAAATAATAAACATAAACTGTATTTGCTGTTCCACGTACACTGTAACGACACTAACAAACGGTAATTTTGGAAGTCAGACCCATTATTAATATGAAGCCCCTTCCCCCCCCCCCCCCCCAAATAGAGAAGTCAAACTACGCCTATGCTCAAAAGTAAGGAACAACAGGTGTCAGGTCTGTGCATACTGAACTGGGAGGACGATCTAAGAAGTTGGCAAGTTTGTAATCTAAAACACGAGCCGTGAAAGAAGCTGAAAGCCCCTGTTAATTGATGTACAAGGAATGTCACAGATGAAAGTAGCCCTGATCTAAATACAGTCCTTCACATTGAGGTTAAAAGCGAATGACCCAAAGTATTTTACATGATTGCTTATTAAGCCCATAATGGCAGGGATGGCCTTGCGCGTAACACACACTCGCCTCTGAACTGTCTATCCTGGGCTTGAATCTCGGCCCAGCTATGAACCGTCATCCCGGTGTTTCACACACAGCAGATACATCGATGCGTGTGCCATCCTCGGATAGAGATTAAGCCGCAGGACCGATCTGCCAGCACTGAGCGTGTTGGTGTACGTTAAAGTTTCCAAGGTGTTATCATGAGTACCCTGGCTAAACCTAAAATTCATGCTTAAACAAGCTGCGATCGAAAGTCTGCAGCTTGTCTACTCGGTTGGTGAAAGATTTGGGGCAATAACTTTCTCCAAGCTCTACACCTACACAAGAAGGTGGGAATAATTGGGGGCGGTTAATGAAGGAGGGAGTAGAAAGAGAGAGAGATTAACAAACCAAGAAGGGGGGACCCCATTGCACATCCATACCTGCTGCTTTATGATCTGAAGGAATTAAACTTTTAAAGTTATTTTCTCTCATCTAATTACCGCAATTGTTCAGACAAGGCAGTTGGCAGCAAACTGACTTCCACCCACAGTCTTATTAACAGATCTCAAAATATTGGTATTCGAAGATCACAGAACCTGAGAGCCCTTGAAGTATGTATCTGTAAAAGTAATTATTGCTGCCTTGATTCTAGAATTTGCATCAATCAGAAATGCTCAGTAATGCTCTTTAATTGCAATCATTAGGGGGGAAATTCAGACACGAGTACCGTATATTTCATTAGTCGTATGAACTGCATCGGATGTTTACTGGAAAGTTACAAGACTCAGTACAAGTTAGCATTTCCCTGCAAAATGTATTTTCCAGGATCACATCCCATGTTCTTATTCATTGTTCTAAATCTATTTTCCCTTCAGGTAATTAGTGTTAATTTGCCCGATGTCCTATTTTAATAGAAATTGCTACATTTTAATGTACATATTGATATTGAGCTCGGACATCGACTTGAAACTGCATGCTTTATGGGGTTGGCTACCTTTGCAATCAAACTAACCCTTGCCTCTCAACCAGTTTTTCTGTGTATGACAGGTCAACATGTACAGGAACTTATTAATGAAATATCAATCACACCATCGATCACACCATCCTCCTCACCCGACTTGAAACCACCTTTAACGTTACCGGCACTGCCCTCTCTTGGATCAAATCATACCTCTCTGACAGACGTCAGTTCATCTCCATCAATAACTGCAAATCCCCCACTGCTCCCCTCCCCCAAGGTGTCCCCCAAGGTTCAGTTATTGGCCCCCTCCTTTTATCCTGTACCTGTCCCCCCTTGGTCACTTAATCCACCGTCATGGACTCCAATTCCACTGCTTCGCCGATGACATCCAGCTTTTCATCTCCACCAAGTCCATATCCACCGCCACCCACTCTATCCTGACAAACTGCATCACTGAAATAAAATCCTGACTTAAAATCAACTTCCTCAAACTTAACTATGATAAATCTGAAATAATCATCATTGGCCCAAAAACGCTCACCAAATCCACCCATAACTTCACCCTCAACATCGACGGTATCCCAGTATCCACCTCCCCTCACATCCGGAATCTTGGCATCATCTTTGACCAAACCCTCTCCTTCGACAAACACACTAAACAGAACACAAAGACAGCCTTCTTTCACCTGAAAAACATCGCCCGTCTCCGTCCATCCCTCTCCTCCACGGCTGCAGAAACCCTCATCCACGCCTTCATCACCTCCCGTCTGGACTACTGCAACAGCCTCCTCTATGGTTCACCCTCAATAATCACCAATAAACTCCAATACATTCAGAACTCCGCTGCCCGTCTACTCACCCATTCCCGGACCCGTGACCACATCACCCCCGTCCTTTATAAGCTTCACTGGCTCCCCATCCCCCAGAGAATCCAGTACAAAATCCTCCTCTTGACCTACAAAGCCCTCCATAACCTGGCCCCATCCTACCTGACTGACCTCCTCTCCAGACACACTCCCACCCGCATCCTCCGCTCTGCTGGTACCAACCTCCTGACCTCCTCCCCCCCCCCCCCCCCATCCAGACCAAATTCAGATCCTGGGCGGACAGGGCCTTCTCCATCGCTGCTCCCACCCTCTGGAACTCACTACCTCACACCATCAGAGACTCCTCCTCACTCACCACATTCAAAACATCACTCAAGACCCACCTGTTCAACACTGCATTCAACATTTAACCCACAGCATTTAACCCCTGACTATCTCTTCTCCTTCTCCTTCCTTTTGCTTTGATTATTTACCTATTGATTTTTGTCTTTTTGCACTTTTTTATACTCTGTCAAAGCGCCTTTGGGCTTCTTGAAAAGCGCTATATAAAATAAATGTATTATTATTATTATTATTATTATTATTATTATTATTATTATTATATCCATCAATGTCTTTTGTCATGCCTTCCATTTAGGAAAAAAAAAACTCAAATGAAACTAGAAAGCATCGGATGATGCAAAGCCCATCCACGTCGGCTTTGTATTCAGACTTTTTCTTCTTCCATATGCCAAACATGACGAAAACAGCCAAAATAATAATAATAATTGACGATTTTAGGTGTTGTATTAAGATTTTTTTCTTCTTCCGTATGACAACCATGACGAAAGCAGCCAAAATAATAATAATAACTAGCCGAAACCCGTGGAACATCCACGGAAGGGAGGATGTGGTGTAGGGATAGAGTGTACCATTATGGATGGCATAGGGGATTTGCTTGTCCGAGTAAGAGTTAGGAAGAAAGATGAGAATGAAGAGTGCGTATATGAACAACGATCACCGACACCGGCACAAATGCATGCTCTGGATTGTCCACTCAGTGGACGGCTTGCTTTCGCCTTCGCCTGTCCAATCAGCGGACGGCTTGCTTCGCCTTCGCCCAGCAGATGCCAATACGATGGCGTCGTAAGATGGCGTCGTGTCGGCAGTTAATCGGATGCTTTTGGGCCCCAACGTCGGCTAATTCAGATTTTTCGAGTATGGCTGTACGTGATAAACAAAGAGTGCGGTTCGTAGATCGTAAATCCATTCGTGCCGTGGGCATCGGGTCACTGGGTGCGGCGTAAAAGGGATAACAAAGTCGAGTCCTTACGCTATTATTATATCGATTGACGATTTTAGGCGTTGTATTAAGATTTTTTCTTCTTCCGCATGCCAAACATGACGAAAACAGCCAAAATAATAATAATAATTGACGATTTTAGGCCTTAAGATTAAGATTTTAAAAATGAAGTGATTAAATGATTAAAAAATTAAATGATTAAAAAATTAAGATTTTTTTCTTCTTCCATATGCCAAACATGATGAAAACAGCCAACAAATAATAATAATAATAATAATTGACGATTTTAGGCTTTGTATTCAGACTTTTTCTTCTTCCGTATGCCAAACATGAAGAAAACAGCAAAAAAAAAAAAATTTTGGCTTTGTATTCAGACTTTTTCTTCTGCAGTATGCCAAACATGATGAAAACAGCAAAAACTAGAACGCCACTCAGTAGAGCACATACTCCCGCCGTGGGTTTAGTTGGAATAATACGTTTTGTTTAACATCCCCTCTCCCCAAAACAATAAATGAAAAAGAAAGTAAGCCCTAACTGTCAGATAATTTATTTTGATATATCTCGGAATTGGAAGAGAAAAACATCATTTAGGAATAAGAATAAAAGCTTTAATGCAGTAAAACAGAAAAAATCTTTCCCAAAAAAATTCCCCCCAAAAATTCCTGGATCCGGAATAATATCCTGAGCTTCACCAAAAACTAATCAATTCTTCCTCATCCCAAGGGCAATCATCCCACCAACTTTCATCCAAATCCGTTCAGAACTTTTCCAGATATCTTGTTCACAAACACACGAACACACGAACATACGAACACACATACACACGGAAGGACATGATCGAATGCATTTCTCCCTGGCGGGAGTAATAAACCTGAAAATCGCAGAGCCAGAACCAGAATTATTTATTTGGTCTGGGAAGCCTGTGCGAGGTTTCTTCTTCTTCAGCCTCTCACGACCCTGGGTGAATATGTGATCTTTTTTTTTTAAGTTGGAATTTTGCCAAATCTGTTTTATTCGTTTGTTAATACACCTCAGCCATTGACAAATCTGGAATTATAATTTTATTTGAGGTTCAAATTAACCGGGAGATTGTGTCAAATGATGCCTGCAAGTCTGTACATGTGATAAATAATTAATCGTCAACAGTCGAAGACTTCTTCTTCACGCAATAACAACTTCTAGCTTCCAGACCGTACATCCAAGCATCTTCAAATTTTGCACACTTGTTACTTTTCATGACTTCTACTACAGTATGACGTTTCACGTCGATTAATGAAGTGGTTCAAGAGATATAAATGTTTTTATTATTTGCGTTTAATTAACGATGTCTGCCAAACCACGTGACCTATCGCAAATTCCAAAATGATATTTTAGTAGACTGATATGCTGAACAGATCTGTGAAGTTTCCCCTCGATTGGATCACAAATGAGGGAGGAGCTAGGTTTTAAATGTTTGTGCTTAAAAACATCATACTCTGAAACCATGCAATGCATGACGTCATGGTCGCTGACCTTTTTGTTCGTCATGGGTATGCGATTCTGCCTGCAAAGTTTGGCCTCTATCTGTTCAGGCGTTTTGGAGAAAATTGGATTTTAATGTTTTTCACTCAAAACAATATGGCGGCCAAACCACGTGACCTGTGACATCATAATTACCATCAAAATATTCTACAGACCGAGTCCCTCCTATGGTGAAAATTTGCTCTCAATCGCTCCAATTATTGCAGAGAAAATGGTTTTTAAAGGAAAACAGAAAAAACCAGAATTATTTATTTGGTCTGGGAAGCCCATGCAATGGTTTCTTCTTCTTCGGCCTTTGACAATCCTGGGTGAATTTGCGATCTTTTAAGAAAAAGTTGTAATTTTGCCAAATCTGTTTTATTCCTTTGTTAATATACCTCAGACATTGACAAATCTGGAACTAAGTCTTTATAAGTTCATCAAATACTGACACCGCGATTGACATTCGCTGAGCTAAATGTTGATATCTCTTCTGAGGTTAAAAAAACAAACAACAAAAAAACAGTTTTAAACATTGTACGTATCAAACGATACATTTTATGAAACGGGGAAACCTAATACACACTTTGGTGGTTTTAAAATGACAGAATATGTCTTTATTCGAAAAAAAAAACAAAAAAACATTGAAGACGACGCTGCTAAAAAAAAAAATACACTGCTTAAACGCATAACCACGAGTTTAAACTACATTTACAACAAATATGAAAACTATTTTCATATCACAATGTTAAATATAGAATATATAGAAGATAATGTTTTAAAAAATGAGCCCTATCTTCCAATGGTAAAGAAAATCCTTCAAAAAATTCCTGGATCGGGAATAATATCCTGAGCTTCACCAAAAACTAATCAATTCTTCCTTATCCCAAGGGCAATCATCCCACCAACATTCATCCAAATCTGTTCAGAACTTTTCCAGATATCTTGTTCACAAACACACGAACACACACACACACACACGGACATGAGTGAATGCATTCCTCCCTGGCGGGAGTAAAAAAAACATGATTGACGATTTTAGGCTTTGTATCCAGACTTTTTCTTCTTCCATGTGCCAAACATGACGAAAACAGGGGGAAAAAAACATAATTGACGATTTGTTTTGTATACAGACTTTTTCCTCTGCTATATGCCAAACATGACGAAAAGAGCAAAAAAAACAAAAACATAATTGACGATTTTAGGTTTTGTATTCAGACTTTTTCTCCTTCCGTATGCCAAACATGACGAAAACAGCAAAAAAAAAAATAATAATAATAATAATTGACGATTTTAGGCTTTGTATCCAGACTTTTTCTCCTTCCGTATGCCAAACATGACGAAAACAGCAAAAAAAAATAATAATAATAATTGACGATTTTAGGCTTTGTATCCAGACTTTTTCTTCTTCCGTATGCCAAACATGACGAAAACAGCAAAAATAATAATAATAATAATAATAATTGACGATTTTAGGCTTTGTGTCCAGACTTTTTCTTCTTCCGTATGCTAAACATGACGAAAACAGCAAAAAATAATAATAATAATAATTGACGATTTTAGGCTTTGTATCCAGACTTTTTCTTCTTCCGTATGCCAAACATGATGAAAACAGCAAAAAAAAATAATAATAATAATAATAATTGACGATTTTAGGCTTTGTATCCAGACTTTTTCTTCTTCCGTATGCCAAACATGATGAAAACAGCAAAAAAAAATAATAATAATAATAATAATTGACGATTTTAGGCTTTGTATCCAGACTTTTTCTTCTTCCGTATGCCAAACATGATGAAAACAGCAAAAAAAACAAAAACATAATTGACGATTTTTGGTTTTGTATTCAGACTTTTTCGTCTTCCGTATGTCAAACATAACAAAAGCAGCAAAAATAATAATAATAATAATAAATTGACGATTTTGAGCTTTGTATTCAGACTTGTTCTTCTTCCGCAAACCAAACATGACGAAAACAGCAAAAAAAAAAAATTAAAAAAAAAAATTGACCATTTTAGGTTTTGTAATCAGACTTTTTCTACTTCTGGATGCCAAACATGACGAAAAGAGCAAAAATCTTATTATAATAGAGAAAACGTATATGGTTCTCTTTGTATGTATGTATGTATGAATGTATGTTTATATGCGACGATAACGTCTTCTTCTTCTTCAAATAAATTTACCACCCTCTTAATTAACCCTCTTAATTGCGTTAAGACTGCTGAGACCCCTCAGACCTTTGATGACCCATTAATTCCCCCAAGACCCTTCAGACCACCAATACCCAAAATACCATGAAGACCCCCAAAGACCCCAAAGACCCAAAATACCCTTCAAGGCCCTGAGGCTCAAAAAGATCCTGAATACCCGAAGACCAAAAACACCCCGAACACCCAAAACACCCCGAAGACCCAAAACACCCCGAAGACCCAAAGCACCCTGAAGACCCAAAACACCCCGAAGACCCAAAACACACCGAAGACCCAAAACACACCGAAGACCCAAAACACCCCGAACACCCAAAACACCCCGAATACCCAAAACATCCCGAAGACCCAAAACACCCAGAAGATCCAAAACATCCCGAAGACCCAAAACACCCCAAAGACCCAAAACATCCCGAAGACCCAAAACACCCCGAAGACCCAAAACACCCCAAAGACCCAAAACACCCCGAAGACCCAAAGCACCCTGAAGACCCAAAACACACCGAAGACCAAAAACACCCCAAAGACCTAAAACACCCCGAAGACCCAAAACATCCCCAAACACCCAAAACACACCGAAGACCCAAAACACCCCGAAGAGCCAAAACACCCAGAAGATCCAAAACATCCCGAAGACCCAAAACACCCCAAAGACTCAAAACACCCCAAAGACCCAAAACACCCTGAAGACCCAAAACACACCGAAGACCCAAAACACCCCGAAGACCCAAACACCCCGATGACCCAAAACACCCCGAAGACCCAAAATACCCTTCAAGGCCAGGAGTCTCCAAAAGACCCTGAATACCCAAAGACCCCGAATACCCAAAAACCCTGAATACCCAAAGACATTGAATACGCAAAGACCCAAAACACCACGAAGACCCAAAACACCCCGAAGAGACAAAACACCCCAAAGACCCAAAACACCCAGAAGACCCAAAACACCCCGAAGACCCAAAACACCCCGGAGACCCAAAACACCTCAAAGACCCAAACACCCCAAAGACCCAAAACACTCCGAAGACCCAAAAGACCCCAAAGACCCAAAACACCCAGAAGACCCAAAACACCCCGAAGACCCAAAACACCCCGGAGACCCAAAACACCTCAAAGACCCAAACACCCCAAAGACCCAAAACACTCCGAAGACCCAAAAGACCCCAAAAACCAAAAAGACCCTGAAGACCCAAAATACCACAAAGACCAAAAAGACCCTGAAGACCAAACAGACCCCGAAGACCCAAAAGACCCCGAAGACCAAAAATACCCCGAAGACCCAAAATACCCCAAAGACCAAAAATACCCGGAAGACCCAAAAGACCCCAAAGACCCCAAAAGACCCAAAGACCCTCAAAGACCAAGAACCAAAAGAACCTTAAGACCCAAAAGCCCCTGAAGACCCTGAAGACCCAAAAGACACCGAAGACCCTTAAGATCCAAAAGCCTCTGAAGACACCAAAGACCCAAAAGACCCTGAAGACTCAAAACACCTCAAAGACCCAAAATACACTTAAAGGCCCAGAGGATCCAAAAGACTCTGAAGACCCAAATGGCCCTGAAGACCCAAAACACCATGAAACCCAAAATACACCGAAATGGTTAAATATGCCTACCCCTCTGAAACGACGTGTGGTGAGGCGCACGGAGCGCGCCGAGTCACGCTAGTAATAATAATAATTGACAATTTTAGGCTTTGTATTCAGACTTTTTCTTCTTCCGTTTGCCAAACATGACGAAAACAGCAAAAAATTAATAATAATTGACGATTTTAGGCTTGGTATTCAGACTTTTTCTTCTTCTGTATGCCAAACATGATGAAAACAGCAAAAAAAAAGAAAAAATTGACGATTTTAGGCTTTGTATTCAGACTTTTTCTTCTTCTGTATGCCAAACATGACGAAAACAGCAAAAAAAAAAATTGACGATTTTAGGCTAACCTTGACCTTTTGACCTCAAAAGCAATATATTTCAGTGACGAAATATGCAAATCCTGATCAAATTTCAAGTCAATCGGATAAAAATTGACACACCTTTAGCCTATGACCTTCTGATCTAAAAAAACAAAACAAAAAAAACCAATCAGTTTCTAGCTTTTGATTGGTGAACCAATTTGATGACCCAATATGCACATTCTCAAAATTTCAGGACAATTGGATGAAAATTGATGATTTCATGTGACGCTGACCTTTGACATTTTGACCTTTTCACCAAATTATTACTTTTTATTTTCCATGTTATCAAAATAAATTCTCATAATAAGGCTTTGTTGAAACTTTGATGACAAAAACTCAAATGGTAAAAACATTCTGGCCCGGACAGACACACAGAAGTGATTGCAAAACCTGTCCCCAGCTGTGCGGGGGGACGGGCTAATTACAAAGAAATAAGAGGAAAGAAAAGTGAAGTAAAACAAAAACAAGTGAAAATATGTGATTTTAAGAGAGATTTTAAAACTGTGATTGATGAAGCTGTGCAGTTTTTTTAAAAGGCAGTAAGTTCCACAGTCAAACAGAATATTTAAGGAAAGCCTGATCAATCAAAAGTCTTCATCCTATTGTGGGGAACAGCATGATTGGGGGGGGGGGGGGGGCGGAGGTATGATTATGTCAGACATGTAAACAGGAACCAGTTTCTTTTTTGCTTTATAGTATACTAGCCGAAAGCACCCGGCGTTGCCAGGGTTCTTTTTGAATGAATTTACTACTATAATTCAGCTTTTACTCGTGGACGTAGAAGATTGACTACTATAATTTAGCTCAGCTTTTAATTGCGAAATGGGCCCAGCCCGGCCGAAGCGGCCTCGACCGGCCTCGCCACCTAGCCTATAACCTTCCTGGGGCCTGGCCCGACATTTTTTGTATTAGAGGTTTCCTCCTATTTTTCACCGTTCAGGAGATTAGCTTGCGCAGACAAACAAAAACTTTCTTTTATAATATAAAAAAGAGAGAAGAGAGAGAAGAGAAGAGAGAATATATATATATATATATATATATATATATATATATATATATATATATATATATATATATATATATATATATATATATGTGGAGGACTGGGAGCTTGTGAAGTATTTTGAGGAGTTGAGTGATGTAATCAAGGGCTGGCAGGATGGCCTAGAGATACGCACACACTAGCCTCTAAGCTGTTTCAAATTTTGGTTGAAATCCAGATCCAGCTAAAAACAACGGTCATCCCGGTGTTTCACAGGCAGGGTGATTCATCAATGTGTGCGCCATCCCCCTGATGGACGTTAAACTGGGCATCCCATCTGCTGGCACCATGACTCTGGCACCATGAGTAAATTCCAAATTCTGCCTGAATCGCGGGTAGCAAGCGGTCTAATGTTCTCAGAGGTTCCCTGATGCCAGCTTACTCTGCTTGTTATCTTAGAATGTGGTTGCTGTCTGGCAGCAGTTTCTGCCCTAGAAACAAATTCATCAGGCAGTTCACATATTGCATGTGAACAGACTTCTCTGAGTATGAAGAGCGACCACCACAACTCTTTTCAGAAGACACTATTGGATCTTTAACATCCACAAGTGAGTCCAATGATACAGAATCAACTTGTTGTATCGTAAAGTTCAGCAAGAAGAATTCAATAAGGTCCAACTGATTTTTTCAATCCAACATCGAACGCACATCCCGTTCCAATCCTCTCCACGCTCCATCCTTTACCCGGAACTCCTCCTCCTCTTGGCCACGCCCCCTCTAGCGTACCTTCCATGTACAACACCACACAACTGGATCACCATCTTTTCTGAAGGAAGAGCACTTGCGGAGAAACAAGACCGTTTCCATAGTGGAAACGGTAATTTCTCACATTTATTGTTGTTTAAAGCAAACATCTCTTGCAAAGATTTTTTACAATTCTCCGAATACTTCCAAGCCAACAGATTATGATATTATTAGCCTTTGTGTACATATCATCCCATGAATCGATTTTTACACAAGCATTTTATTAAATTCCTTTTTGCCGAAAATAAGCCACAGATAATCAGCATAACATAGCAAGTTGAACCTCAAAATGAAGCTTGTAATGTCAGCTACAAGACGCAATATGAATGAATCTGATTGGTCGATTATTGAGGTCACCAGAGGTCAAACTATGACGTCAGGAATGGGCCCAAAATTCACGACCTTGAGAACTCATGACCCGGTTTGGAAAAGTTATAATTCAGATAAAAACGTTTTATTAATCATTTTGAGAAGGGTACATATCAGTAAAGTTTTTTAGCCACGTCGCAAGACGCTGGTCATAGAGTGCCCTCTGCTGTTGTTGTTGTTGTTCTTCTTGTTCTTCTTCTTCTTGTTCTTGCAGAGAAGACAAAACCTCAAAGCTCCACCCATTCTGGGAACCATAACTCCACCCATTGTGGGAGAGGCTTCATATAAACAAATATCCACCATTTTATTAACTCGCATAGCTTTGAGGCCTGTTTTGTAGGCCCGTGGTGTCTTCCTCTCTCACACAGTTTTATTTCAAATCAAATTCGATATATCATTTCATTTTTCACAGTCGCTAACATAGTTTTAGACTCGGTTGAAAAAAAACGGGAAGAAAATCCGATTAAAGTTGCCCTTTATAGAACAAAATGAATTCTCAAAGGCCTGTAACTTCAAGTCCACTGAGATTTTTTTTTTTTTAATCACAGCATGGTCAATCATACACCGCCCGAAATAAGAGACGGGAAAATGCCGAGATATATATATTTTGTTTAAATCGCGGCATGGTCAGTCATACACCGCCCGAAATAACAGATGGGAAAATACCGAGATATATTAAAAATTCGTCCATTTGATGACAATCGTCACGATGAAATATTTAATTTATACGTCGTCACAATAATGTGGAGAGAGGAGCATAGCTACGTTCACGTGTCGCCACATACGGGAAATTGCCGAGATATATATTTTTTTAAATCGCGGCATGGTCAGTCATACACCGCCTGAAATAACAGACGGGAAAATGCCGAGATATATTAAAAATTCGTCCATTTGATGACAATTGTCACGATGAAATATTTAATTTATACGTCGTCACAATAATGTGGAGAAAGGAGCATAGCTTCGTTCACGTGTCGCCACACACGGGAAATTGCCGAGATTTTTTTTTTAAATCGCGGCATGGTCAGTCATACACCGCCTGAAATAACAGATGGGAAAATGCCGAGATATATTAAAAATTCGGCGCCACACACGGGAAATTGCCGAGATATATTTTCACTTTGCACAAAAATAACATCAAGTAATCGAATCAATAGGAATGTCCTGTGCCTATAACATCGACGTTATAGGCACAGCTGCATCTAGGCATTGTGTAACATCGACGTGGCTTTTGTTTTAATTAAAACTTTTTGTACTTGTTTTTTAAAGAATTTCAGTAAAATCTTACACATTGACCCTTTGGTGGCTGTTTGAAATTTGGACAAAAATCTCAAATATGCAAAAAATGGCATCCATGACAGATATATATATATATAGACAGATATAATTATTATGAACAATCCTGTAGAATTCCAGGACATCATATTATGTATGGGGTCTTTTCATATGATCAAGGTAGTGATGGGTGCGATAGGAAAATATATTGATGGAAGTGGCCCTGAAACGATTTTCACCGAGACTAAGGTGTTTGGGATAAACGTTGTCAAATCGGTGCTAAATGGAACTCACTACACGCGGTCTTTGAAAGGTCTAATGCTGCTCTCCGAGTCCATAGAAAGGTTACAATGGTCAGAATTCTTCAACCTGAAAGGTGTGACGTCATATATGCAAGAACTGCGGCTCTTGACAGATTTGAAGGCTGCTGTTGCTCAGAAAGATCGAAATCTCAGCAGCAGCTCCAACAAACATTCATTGAAGCATCATCAAGGATGCCAGATGACTTCACCAAGTTCAAAGCGGAACAATCTAGTCAGTCAGAGACATTCACTTTCTGGAATACGTTTGTCAAGTTGGTTGCATCACTAAAATATTTAGTCCGCGCTGATCGTGAAGGGGACTGGCAGCTACATCTTCATAGTGTCCAAACAGTGCTCCATCTCTTTGCTGAATGTGATGGAATAAACTACCTCAGATGGGGCTCACTCTACCTGGAGGATATGCGTCGGCTACCGCAGGTAGCCCCTGTTGTGCATGAGAATTTCATGGCTGGAATGTTTGTTGTGAAGCGCACCCCAGGACGATTCAATGCAGTGGGTGCTGACATGTGTTTGGAACAAACCATAAACAGATCACAGAAGAGTACATCGGGGATAATCGGAAGTACAAAGAAGAAGAATTTCGTTGCACAGTGGGAAATTATTCACCAAGAAATTTTGGCCGTGGTCAATCTCTACAGAGAAATCAGTGCACTGCAAACACCTAGTACCGAATTGGTGGTCAACCGCGAGTTTACTCAGCCTGCCACAAACACATCAGAGGCTAACGTCAGGGACATCATCACCTACATAATGACAAAAGAGAACCCAGCCCATGTTCCACTTGGTACAGAAAAGAAGCTCCACAATATCTTGACTCAAGAGACTGCAACAGACAATATCCGAAAGAACCTTCTAGGCATTGAAGAACATTCTGTCAGGCAGTATGTAACATTCCGCGAGGAACGGGTTGTCAGTAAGGAGAAGTCCCTTTTTGATACAATCCATAGGACTAACTTGCAGACATTCAAAAACCTGAAATCTGGGGAAAAGTCCATTGAAACAAAAGCCAAAGATCAGAAAAAGGAGCTTGCAGAATCACAGAAAATATTTCACATAGCTCGAGTGCACAACTATGATATACACCATCTCCTGCAGTATGGCCTGGTAGATTCTTCTTACCTGTTTGATGACGCTGATCTGATGAAAAAGCCCACCAAGAGTGACCTCTGCCATGAACTTGAGAAAAGCTTGAATGGTGGGGAAAACGAGTCATTTGCCTTAATTAGTGGGAGGGAGGGAGGTAAGACAGCCTCCTTGGTTGATGTAATGGCATGGTTGTGACAGATGAAGCTACCTTCTGCAGGAACATTTGCTGACCTGTGCAGCAAATTTGTTGAGATGGTACAACGTATGTGTCCAAAGGCTGAGCGGATCGACTACATATTTGATACTTACGTGCAAGGATCTGTTAAAGACAATGAAAGATTCAGGAGATGCTGTTTTGCTCCAATTGATATAAGTCATCTGAGTGAAGAGACAAAGTGACCTGTTTGTATGGATGCTTTCTGGGCGTCATCGGATAATAAAGTAGAGGTACAGAAGCTTCTAAAACAATTTATCCTGAAGAACATCGAGGCTGGTAGAGATATTATAGTCAGTGGAACAGGTATTGAAGGCGAGACAGTTATTGGACCCTGCATGGGTAGTTTCAACAGCAATGCTCCAATTCCATTGCCTGATTTGGACATTGACATAGAGGAGGCTGATGTTGGACTTCTTCCACATGCTATGCATGCTCTAGGTTCTGGAGCAACCAGACTGGTTGTCCTTTCAAATGACACTGACATTCTTGTGCTTGTATTACACTTCTGGAGAATTCTAAAATCACATGGATTACAGGAAATTTGGATGAGAGCTGGAGTCGGTGACACTACTCGGTACATCCCAGTCCACACATTTGGCAACAGACTAGGAGCAAATCTGTGTAAAATTCTCCCAGCAGTTCATCAACTGACTGGTTGTGATAGCGCGAGCAAGTTCGGAACCAAACCAGCTGGCCTGAAAGTAAATCTAGCAAAATACCTGAAGGATTTTGGGAATGACCCAGACAACATTGACTTTGGCATGGTGGAAGAGTATCTGGTTCAGATCTACAAACCAGGAGCGTCATTCAAAATCATGGACGATCTCCGATATTATCTCGACCACCACAGCAAGAAGACCATCGTCAATTTACCTCCAACAGGCCAAGCAACAAGGGGACACATTCTCAGGGCTTTCTCTGGAACCTTCCTTCAACTTCATTGTCTGAATGGTCGTCAACTTGATGCAAGGAACTTTGGTTTCTCTTATGAAGACGTTCTTATGAAACCATGCAAGAATCAAAAGAACCTTCCTGACGATTTCCCCACTACCTGCAAATGTGCGTCCTGTGCAACAAAGCGCTGTCCTTGCCGACAAAGCGGTGACCCGTGTTGTTCATACTGCAGTTGCCAGATTTATCAAAAGTGCAAAAATCCTTTTGTATGAGATGGACTAATAATTGTAAGACGTACCCTACATAATGCTTCTATGTCTGGACTGAGAATGGAATTGGAAGGCCTGGTCAGTAGTTTAGAACACAAATTCTAATTAAAAACTGAACTGATAAGGTGAAAACGATATTTTTACCAACTACCAAGTCTCGGAGTCTTCAACAGTTTTGAAATGCAAAAAAACATGATTGCATTCAGCTGACTTATAACTGAGCGCTACGAGTGACTGCAAAGTCACGTATCACAGCAAATCTGCAAACCTCTTCACATGTTGATGTTTTAATATGCCTTAAATAGTGTATTGGTTTGGTTTCGGCCATACATGCAACCCCGCTTTACATGTTTTAAGATGTTTAAGTATTTATGTTTAAGTGTCGTCATTTCTGCATATTTGAGATTTTTGTCCAAATTTCATACAGCCACCAAAGGGTCAATTTGTAAGATTTTACTGAAATTCTTTTTTTTAAAAACTTTGCTGATATGTGCCCTTCTCAAAATGATTAATAAAACGTTTTTATCTGAATTATAACTTTTCTAAACCGGGTCATTAGTTCTCAAGGTCGTGAATTTTGGGCACCCCCTCCTGACGTCATAGTTTGACCTCTGGTGACCTCAATAATCGACCAATCAGATTCATTCATATTGCATCTTGTAGCCGACATTACAAGCTTCATTTTGAGGTACAACGTGCTATGTTATGCTGATTATCTGTGGCTCCAGGTCATAATTAATTTTCCCGACCCCTAATTTTCAGGGCCTTTTTGACTTTTCGGATTTTACACAAAACCATGAATTTCTCACTGATTGCCGTGTTTCAGACAGTCTACCCTCGCTAATATGATGTCCCACATGGTCCTCTCACCAAATTAGGTGGGTAACCTTGGGGCCCTTTTTTGCACACAGAACCCCCTCAGCCCCTAAATCACTTGTAAGAAATGATTTCCTCACACCTCTTTGAAAATCCAGACAATTTCTCCTTGACTTGGATCCCTTTACTTCAATCCCTGGGTTCTTCAAACAATTATCTTTCCGCAAAGTTTCCGATATAATTATGCCTAAAACAAATGCTGTTCAGAAATTGTTGTTGATGTCTTTTACTATTTTAGCAAGCATACATATATACCCGAGATGTTTATTGATGCAAGTACTTAGAGAATGCTCTAGAGTCTACACTTTGTCAAAATAAATCGTCTCAAAAGTACCAGATGTTGTGGTATCTCGAAAGTTACCAGCAGACGGTCGAATGGAGTTAGAACTTTGATTAGGGAACTTCATGGAATGATGTAGATGATGTAGGCTGATGTCATATCTCGGAAGCTACCAGCAGATGGTCGAATGGAGTTAGAACTTTGATTAGGGAACTTCATGGAATGATGTAGATGATGTAGGCTGATGTCATATCTCAGAAGCTACCAGCAGACGGTCGAGTAGAGTTAGGACTTTGATGAGAGAATTCGTGGAAGGATGTAGGTGTTGTCAGCTGATAGACGGCAGGATGGCTCAGATAGTAGCACTTCTTTCGCTTCCCGATGAGCTATCGCCTCTTGGATATACACTACATGGCCAAAGGTATGTGGACACCCGAACATCACACATCTCATTCCAAAATCATGGCCATTAATATGGAGTTGGTCCCCCCCCCCCCTCTCCCTTTGATGTTATAACTATCCTCCACTCTTCTGGGAAGGCTTTCCACAAGATGTTGGAACAATGCTGTGGGGATTTGCTTCCATTCAGCCACAAGAGCATTAGTGAGGTCGGGCACTGATGTTTGGCGATTAGGCCTGGCTCACACTCGGCGTTCCAATTCATCCCAAAGGTGTTCGATGGGTTTGAAGTCAGGGCTCTGTGCAGGCCAGTCAACTTCTTCCACACTGATCTCAACAAACCATTTCTGTATGGACTTTGCTTTGTGCACTGGGGCATTGTCATGCTGAAACAGGAAAGGAACCTCCCTAAACTGTTGCCACAAAGTTGGAAGCACACAATCGTCTAGAATGTCATTGTATGCTGTGGCGTTAAGATTTCCCTTCACTGGAACCAAGTGACCTAGCCCGAACCATAAAAAACAAAACGTTACAGTTGGCACTATGCATTTGGGCAGGTAGCGTTCCCCTGGCAGCCGCCAAACCGAGTTTCGTGCGTCGGACTGCCAGATGGTGAAGCGTGATTCATCACTCCAGAGAACGCATTTCCACTGCTCCAGAGTCCAATGGCGGCGAGATTTACACCACTCCAGCCAACGCGTGGCATTGCACATGGTGATATTAGGCTTGTTTGCGACTGCTCGGCCACGGAAACCCCTTTTCATGAAGCTCCCGACGAACAGTTGTTGTGCTGATGTTGCTTCCAGAGGCAGTTTGGAACTCGGCAGTGAGTATTGCAACCGAGGACATACAATTTTTACGCACTACGTGCTTCAGCACTTGGCATTCCCGTTCTGTGAGGTTGTGTGGCCTACCACTTCGCGGCTGAGCTGTTGTTCCTCCTAGACGTTTCCACTTCACAATAATCGCACTCACAGTTGACCGGGGCAGCTCTAGCAGGGCAGAAATTTGACGAACTGACTGGTTGGAAAGATGGCATCCTATGACGGTGCCGCGTTGAAAGTCACTGAGCTCTTCAGTACGGCCCATTCTACTGCCAATGTTTGTCTCTGTAGATTGCATGGCTGTGTGCTTGATTATATATACCTGTCAGCAATGGGTGTGGCTGAAACAGCCGAATCCACTAATTAGAAGGGGTGTCCGCATACTTTTGGTCATGTAGTGTATTTCCTTGTCAAGTCCAATGCGACTTAACCAGTCTTCCTGGTGCAGAGGGATCTCAGAACAGGCCATGCTTCTGATGGGGATGGAAACCTGAATGTTCCATTTGCATTTCGGTTGTAGACATTAAGATCTCACAGTGCCTCTCAAAAGAGTACGCAAGAGTAGACCGTACTGGCTAAATTCACTGTCTAAAGTAAGTTGTGAAAATGGGTGTAGATGTAGTTTGATGACAATGTGAAGAGTGAGGTATAGCCAGTATTTAAGTGCATGGAAGAAGTTCAGTAAACTGATTGGTTAAATTAACAGCATGTGGATATGGCACAAGCTTGTTGGGACAGAAATGTCCTTGTATCAAAAGGTGACATTTCTTAAAGCTATGTTCATGTTTACAGAGAAGTTGACATTTAAATAAATAAATAATTGAGGATTAATATAGTTATTACTTCTTTTGCATGACATTTGTACGTGCCGTATTTTGTCAATATCGGTCACGTGTTTGTAAAAGCGGATCAATTTTGGTACCATGGAGTGTAATGGTGAACATGTTAAAATCTGCAGTAGGATTTTTTTTTACTCATTGATGTTAACATTGATGTTCCATCATTTCCCTGATACCCCAGTGAGACCATTTTTTTCTTTTCTTTTTTACATGATCGAGGCTCGTGGAAGAGCTCGAGCAGAATGGAAGGAAACAAAATGGAAAGGGGGAAACACCAACAGCAGAGTGGAAGTGAGACCGAGATGAAGGGGAGAGGGGGAAGGACACACGGGGGGCGAACTTACCGCACGAGCTGAACGATACACCGCAAGAAGAGGAACAGGAAGGTGGGGATGAAACAAACGAGGAACAAACCAACCGACAACTAACAAATGTAAAGAGGTGAAGGAGCGGGAGAAGAATCACAAAAAGCTGGAAAACAGGAGTGCTTGGGAATGGGGTAGAAGATTTCATGGGTATGGGTGGGGGATGAGCGGAGGTGGCGGTGAAGAGCTGTGTTGAAGCCCCGTTGGGAGGAATGGCACCGAACACACTGGGGAAGTTGGTTCCCCAAATGGGGAAAAAGAGGAGCAAATGAGTCGAGGTGAGCAGTGAGCCTCCTGGAATAGCAATGCGATTTGAGAATTTACTTTTTGCATTTGTCCGATCGGCTTATTGAACATTTTCCCGGGAAATCAATCCCAAAGTATGCAGTAAAGTTCTCAACAAAATCATTAAATAATTACTTACCTACTTATTTACCAAATTAGAACTTGTAACTTGAGTTAACCATAAGTTTCATTTTAAAACCCTTAATTTCTTTTCATTGTTTTTTTTGTTATTGTCCTTGTTAATTCTCCTTCATATTTCCTTTCTCTTTGCCTCATTCTCTTTCTTTAGTAAAGGTCTTACCATCTCATCAACTTTAGCTTATCATTATCATTTATACAATCCTCTTAGGCTTGTTTTGAAGATACTGAGAATATGGTGAGACCCTCCCCTTATTTCTCTAAATCTCATTCCCACTCTCTCTCTCTCTGTGTCCCTCTCTCACCCAGTCTCTCAACATCTCACTCCTTACCCTTTCATCCCATTGTGGAGCTCCCGCTTTCATCGTGCCTGCGCCGTCCCCTCCTCCTCCCTCGCCGGCACCGGCCACTCTCCCCGGCCCCTGACCCCACGAGCCTCTCCATTACACTCCCATTATGGGCAGGCGCAGGCAGGAGGATTAGCTCTGCGGCACGGCGAGGCGTGTAAGCCCCGGGATTAGCGCATCGTGAGGGACGCAGGGCAGCCAGGATCACACGCACAGACACCCAGTCCGCCTTCCCATCGTTCCCGCTCCTCCTGCTTGTCTTCCCATTGCTCCCACTCCATCTCTTATCCCTACAGCTTTTGCACTGTGTATGCTCCTTGTTCCTCTTGTCACTGCTGCCCTGTTTTCCTGGAGTGTCGTGCTCTCTAGGGGTAAAGGCAGGTTTCTCGTCTGCATCACGTGTTCTTTATGTCTTTATTCCCAATCTTAGCCTAAATCAACACTATTCAATTTGCTTTTTACTCTTTCATCTCAGCCGAAGCAGCTACCTATTCTGCACTCAACTTGTCGACTACATCATTGTGCATGTTTTACACGGTACTTACATTGTCTATCAATTAACCGAGCATGCCTAGGAAGTTAAAAAAAAAATTTATATACCTTTGCACACCTCTCTCTTTGGGGGTGGTGAGCAGTGCATGAGAGAGGCCTGTGGTTTGTCTCTCTTCCTCCACCAATGCTCAATTCTTCCCACCTACTTGTGGGGTCGGCCAGAGAAATATTTTGGCCCAAGGCTTTCACGAACGAGTCTACCAGACCTGAGGTTGACTTTGGCAGGAATTTGTAATTTGTTCAAACTAGCGTTGATCGGCTCATTACACTTGCCTCACCACACATCGCTACCGGGGCACAGGCTTGTTTTAACTTAGCATCAAACGGTGCAAGACATACATCATATGTTAGATCAGGTCATTGAAAGGATCAGACCGTGCTTCACCATGTTAGATTCCCTATAATATAATTTACCTTGGTATAGGTGTCAGGAAGGGTGGGGGGCACCGGCGGAGTTTTGGGGGGCACAAGAGGGGCAATGCCCCCACCTAAAAAAAATTCATTAGTTTACAATTAAGATTGTAAATATTTTCTCCAAAAACATCCCGTATTTAAACGTGAGTAACAATAATGAACGTAAACTGTAATTGTGATTTCACGTACATGTACACTGCAAGTCAGACTTGAGTTTACCATCAGTAACTCTCTCTTTCTCCTGTAACAGGACCCCTTGGGGAAGGGATATATTATTCTGTACGAGTAATATCATTATTATGCTATTATCATAATTGTTGTTGTTACTTTTGTTATTAAAAGCAGCCTCGGGAAAATGCCACGATTAGCTATCTTATTGCGGCTATACACCTCAATACGCAGCCCCCTTGGTGGGGAAAACCCCCCTTGGGAAGGGGGGCAAATCAATGCGCTACCACCTTCATTGTTTCACCCTTAGTCATCCTGTCGAGTTTGGTTGAGATTGGATAAGTAACGACCAAATGTATCGTGGTCAAAAATCGTCAGACAGACAGACAGTTTTTTCTATCTGTGCCGGTGAGGACACATTCATCGTTACAGCACCTGCACCTTCATATCGTGTCATTCAACTTGTGCTGTTTGCAAAGATTACAAAAAGTTTCAGCCTTTTTGTCTTTCCGAGGAAGTTTTAAAGACAGAAATAATTTTGTCCAAGATTATTTTTGAGATAAACATCTGCAATGGGACCACAGCACTGGACCTTGTTCCGAAGGATCCATGGTCATGTTCTGAGTAGCCATGTTTCACACTTATGTAATTGGTGTGGTGTGGCTGAATGGGAAAGGTGTGGAGAGGAGGTGGCGGGAGGGGGAGTTAGGCTAGCATATACATGGTCATACACGGATAGAGTGGGAATGTGGGGGGTATGGGGAGCCTCGCATCCGTATGAATTCCTTCAAATTATGAATGGATGAATTCTGTCCTTCATAATGTTTTATTTGTTATCTCTTGTCGTTTGTCATTTTAAAAAATCGTTTCCTTTCAATAATCGATTTTTTTTTGGTAAATCGAGAATAATCATTGGTTGGCACACTCACCTTTAAGCTGTCTAGCCTGGGTTCGAATCCCAACCCAGCTATAAACTGCCACCCTGGTGTTTCACAGACTGGCCGATTCATCAATATGTGTGTCGTTCCTTGGATGGACGTTAGATGGGTGTCCCATCTCCAGACATTCATCGGTGGACGTTAAAGATCCCACGGCGTCCTTCGCAAAAAGTAGGCGAGCTATCGCCGGCACCATGAACAAATTAACAAATTCCTGCCCGAACTACTGCTGGGAAGGCAATGTCAAATCACCACCAAGTATAACCTTTGCCAAGATAACGTGTATCCATTTATTTTACGACTCGCTCATGAAATAACGTCCCATCTTGTTTTGATGCGTTGAGATGCATCTTAACAGAGCCCCATGCACTTTATTAGTCATTGAAGGGGATTTTGCCTATTTTAAAGCTTCAAGAATTACAGAGCATGTTCTGGTAGTCAGGAACTACATATTGGAGAGAAAGATCCAAAGCATACTTTGTACAGGAATAAGAAGTGTTGGCAGGGTTAGGGGCCCATAAGTCGATATGGTCCCACAAATTATTTTAATTGAAACCTTGTAAAAGGGAAGAGGGGAGGGAAGTTTCAACAATACTTGTTTCATTGAAACTATGGCAACCTGCTTAAACCACTTGGAAAGAGGGGATTGAACGTCCGGTCAAAACTATCAAAAACATATTTTTGGGTAAAACCGTGCATACATATACGTTTTAGGCCAATTGCAAGCTACCAGTGGAATTTTAGGTGGCACAGAAAAAATAACAAAAACTTGGAGGTACATGGAACCCCACTCTTACATGTATCCCCACGCCACCCCCAACTTCACCTCCATGCGGTCCTTTTGCCGCTGCTCCCCTGTGCGTGCGTGCTCCCGCTGCTAACCAGATTACGCGTCGCCATCACATCAAAGGTACACGGCACATTCCTGTTGCCACGGGGAGGGTATAAGAGAACAGTAAAAAGCAGTGTCGAGACAGACAAACATACAGACGGATTGACGGAAATACAGACAAAGGTAGAAAAGAGCAGAAAGACTGTCCGAGCTGGCGCAGCCGTGGGTACTCATTGTTTGTAATAGCCAATGACAACGTCTTGCAGTCATTTGTTAAAAATATATACTGTATTACAACTTTTATTCTGTTCTTGTAAATTATTTAATAAGATTAATAACAGCTGTTAAAATTCAACATTATTCATTAACTCCGCCACCGAAGGTTATGGTTTCACCCTTGTATATTTGACCGTTTGTCTGTCTGTCTCTTTGTTTGTGGGCAGAATATTTCAAAAAGTTGGACACGGATTCGGCTGAAATTTGGTGGAGAGGTTGGGGATATGACAAGAACGAAATTATTAGATTTTGGTCAAGATCCGGATCCGGTTCTAGATCGGAGAATTTTAAAAATGATTCTTCACCATTGAGAGATAGGACAAAAACTATATATATCCCAATATCTCAAAAAGTTGTGGACGAGTTATGACAAAACTATTTGTACAGGTTGGGTAGGTGACAAGGAAAAATTGATTCAAATTTGGTGAAGATCCACATACGAGAATTTGTTTTTATTTTTAAGTGATTCTTAACCATTGAAAGATGGGGCCAAAACATATAAAACATGCAATATTTTTTTATATGTATGTGTACATATATATACTGTATATATATATATATATATATATATATATATTGTTGCGGATATGGGATTTGCATCCATCCATATCCGCTTGTAAATATTCCCCTATTTCCTCAATACTTCCCAACTATCCCCAATCCCCCATTCCCTAGTCCCATTTTCTGTAAACAACACTCTGTAGACCCGACCTCCCCCTATTTCCCCCATTAAATGTCGTGCCCAGGTTCACCGCATCTCATGTAAGACAACTATAGGACATCTTGCTAGTTATTCTTAGTCTATGTCAGTTAAGGACTCGTTTCCATTAATTCTGACCCTTCGTTGCACCAGAATGTGATTGTATGGCACCGTTAGGAAGTTTAGGACCTCCCAATACCTCCCCGCAGCTCTTCCTCACAGTTCAACAACAACAACAACAACAACAACAACAACAACAACGAGCGCAGGAAGTGCGCGTCCTCACTCCGGCTTGGTTGGTAGGGGGTGTTGGGAGGGCACCAGGCCTTCCCAACGAGCCGCCATCAAACATGTGCTTGACGGGGTTACCAAATAGGGGCTCCCTGTCAGCTCCTCGTCAAGGGCGGAGCCCGGTAACCCCCGCACCCAATGGAAGCGGCGGACCGGCCCCAGTGGGGCAGAACCAACCAGCCGAGGGCGTGTCACTCCCCGCTGAGCATGCGCAGTGAGGGGGAGGTGACGTCAGATGCGCGCTGAGCTTGGAGAAAGAATGACGTCCCCTCCGAGCGCTTTGACACCTCCCCGCATCTTCTGGACCGTGCTTTATCCTGTCCCCGAGCCAAGGTGCACCTTGTGCTATCGACCTACCTGTCCCTTCCTGCCATCAATCCCTGTGTAAGTCTGCCTTGTTCCGTTTGTCTGTGGTCTGTCTGGGCTAAGATAACACGGTAATTAAGTGCCCATCTCTTCTGTGTCTTTACCTCACTGCCTTGTAATCTACCCCTTTTCTCCACCACTGTAATTATACCCTCCTCCGTAGGTCTTGAGAACTGTACCCCTTGTGTCGTTTCCTCTTTCCCAGTCGTCATGTCCTTTCTATCATTGATTTGGCATAGCGCGATTTGGCCAACGTCTGGGTGAATCGGGTGAGTTGGGGAAGAATCGGGGGAACTGTTAGGTCGCGGCAATACCACCACTCGGTAAATAACATCTAATCCGCGGACTGTAACAATTGGTGTCTGGGAGTGAGATACGGACCCGAAGCGCGCTTAACACGCTCAAAATTACAAGTCACCGAAATTTGATTTTGTTTTACAAAAAAACCCGAATTTTGAAAGTCGCGCTATGGGAGATCAAGACGGCTGGGTTCCGGTAGAGGAGAGTGAGGCAGGGTCGATCCAGGACCAAATTGAGGGACATGAGGTGAGCGAAGCAGTGAGGGCGGCAGGTTCGCAAAATGGTGTCCTCGCGCACGAGGTTACGGGCGCGCAAAATGGCGCCTCGCAGATGGCTACGGTGACCGCGCCCGCGACCGTAGCAGCGCCGCTGGTGGATTTGAACCTTTTTTTTATACAAATGAAGGCCCTTATGGACAAGAATGGCGAAGAAATGGAAAGCAGAATGATGGGAGTAATGAGGGACGGAGCGAGGGCTGATAGTGAGCGATTGGGGAGCGAAATGGGGGGCAAAATGGGAGAAATGGGGGAACGGCTACAAGCTAAATTAGAGGGGTTAGACAATGGGATAGAAGGGGTGAAACATGGGTTAAAGGGGGTAGAAAACAGAATGGCCGCTCAAGTGAATCAAATGGAAGGGATGAAAAAGGGGTTAGAGGGGTTAGAAAACAGTATGGAAGGCAAATTGAGGGACATGAGGGACCAAGCGGAAAGGGAAGTTTAAAAAATGGGGCAGCAGATAGAGGGGGTCAGAATGGGGGTAGAAACTAAATTGGATGCTCACAGGGAGGAAATGGAGCAGATGAGGGTGGCATCTGGGCAGGAGATGCAAGTGATGGGAGAGGAGATCAGAAGAGGTGTGAGTGAGGAGGTCGGAGGAGTGCGCGAGGAGGTGAGGCACTGTAAGGAGCGCATGGAGAAGGAGGTGAGAAAGGGGACTGTAAAATTGCAAGGTGGTATAGAGGAGTTGACGCTGGGAGTAGAACAGCTGACAGTGGGACAAAAGGAGTTGGGGGACCAGATAAAGAAGAACACAGCGGTAATAGAGGGTTTAAAATCAACACAGAAGGAGATGAAAAAGGACGTAGGGGTAATTACAAAAGAGTGTCAGACGGTACATGAGGACCTGACGAGGAAAATGAATAAGGTGGTAGAGGTGATGGAGGTTAAAGAGCGGGAGGTGCGGGAGCACATAGAAAAAAATAAGGTGGAGTTAGAGGAAGAACTTAAGGGGGCGCACGAGAAGATGAAGGAGGTGAAGCAGAAATTAGAAGAAGTGGTAGAAGGGGTGAGCGAAATTAAGAAGCGACAGAGAGAGGATAAGAAAGAGATAAAAGAGGAAGTAAAAGAATTGGTCCAAAGTCTGTGTTCGGATCGTGATGATGTGCTCATTAACCGGATGAGGGATTCGCAGGTGATGGAGGAGAAGCGAAGAGAAAGAGGACCCGGTGTAAGTGGTGACCAATATGGTCGTGCGTGTGATGCGCCAGGTGATTTAATAAGCTTGGGGGTCGAGATGGACCCGGATGTTCGTGAGAGGCCAAGAGTGAGGTGTATGGCTGGTCCGGAGTGTATGGAACGAGGGTGCGAGCGAGAGGGTCCGGTGATGGGAGAGGTGCGAGGTGTGAGTGAGCAAGGTTGTGGTGGTATGGAATGGGTAGCGGGTTGCGGAAGCGTGACCCATGCATCGACACCAACAGGGGTAGTTTTTAGAGGGACAGGGGAGGCACGGGAGCCTCTTGGGGGTAATGTACTGTGGGGGCCCGGCCGGTTCGGCCCCGCGCTGACCCCGCAAGGGGCGACGCACGGGGTCCGGCAGGCGGGCAACGACTCGCATACGAGGTGGTCCCACAAGGTCCCACTCGCGCCGTATGATGGCAAGAGTGATCTACGCGCGTACCTGGCGCAGTTTGACTGTGTGTGTAAGGGCAACGGTTGGGGTGAGGACGAAGGTGGAGTACACCTGGTGGCCGCATTGTGCGGCGCGGCGGCGGAGGTGCTGACGGCATTACCACCGGGTGCTCTCACCCTGCCAGCCCTCCGCGACGCCCTAATTAATCGATTCGGCATTGAACAGCAGAGCGAGCTTGTTAAAGCTCAGCTCGCGCTGCGAAAACGCAAGCCCCAGGAAGCCATCGGGGAACTTGCCTACGACATTCGCCGCGCGGTGGGGATCGCACATGCTAACATGGCAGCGGATTCCCGGGAAAGCCTGGCGCTGGACCATTTTATCCAGGCCCTCCCGGATATTGAGCTCCGGCAACAGCTCGCCATGTGGCGCCCGCAGACTCTGAGCCAGGCGGCTGACGCTGCAGCCCGTTGGGAAGCAGCGAGGCCCTTGGCCCGGGGGAGCGAGCGTCACGCAGTGGCGGTCCGCCAGGTGGGACCCCCGATGGAGGGAGGACCCCCTTGGGGGCCCGCTCCCGACGTGAGTCCTGACCTGGCGGGCATGGTCTGGAGGCTGGTGGACCAGCGCCTGGCGGGACCTGGACCATGGCAGGCGGCCCCGGAGGTGGCCCGCGGTGGACCACGAGCGGGTAATCCAATTCGGACCTTCAGGGGGGAAAATTTGGAATTCCGGAGACAAGCACCTTATCAGGTGAGGTGCTATACTTGCAACCGTCTGGGTCACCTGGCGCGGCACTGTCGAGCCACGCGCCGGGAGGATCCCCGGCAGTTGAGGTCCTCAACTCCGCCCAGGGGGGAGCGGGTTAGCCGACCCCAGACACCCCCCCGCCAGACCCCGGGAAACTAGAAGGCCTTACACCGGCGAGCAGGCGCCCCCGTGGATTGCCTCGGCTTTAGATGCCGAGGCGGGACCCAGTACCTCTGAATAAGGGGGGCTTATTAGTGCCAGAGGACTGGGGGATTGATGAGCGATGGGCCTGGTGGGTAAGGGTGGCATCCCTGCCACCCTTCCCATGATTGGGGCAAATGCGCTACAGATTATGGGGTGTATGGCAGTGAAAACTAGCCTGGGTGGGTTAGGTTATATTGATAGGGACTAGAGGTGACTATGGGTGACAAGATTTAAGTAAGAGACTTGGTACCTGTAGTGGGGACGTAGTAGCTTAGTGTTTGATAATGACGTGGGAGCGCTGAGTGTAAGGGAAGACGGAGGAGTGTGAGTTTTAGAAGGGAGTAGACAGAACAGATGATGCAGTGTGAATGGAAGTGCTGGTGAGCAGCTTCAAATGAGGCATCGGTGAGGCAATGCTCCGAGGTGTGTGTGAGTGTACAAGTGATGAATGAGAGAGCATTGCGGATGAGTGTCATGGTGAGTAGTGAGTCTTGTGGATCAGCGCGAATGCGCTTGGGGGAGAGAAGGGTGCAGGCGGCACCAAGTATGAGAGCACAGGTGTGCAAGTACAGGTGTGTGGAATATATGGAGCAGAGAATGAGTGGTGTGGAGAGAGTTGGAGTAAGTGGTACGGAGTGGTGTGCGTGGTGCGAAGGTGTGGATGGGGGAAGAGTGGACCCCCATCATGGATACCCGGGGCGGGTAGTGTAAGTGTTAGGTAGAGGGTATAGGTAAATTGTGGTTGGATATTGGCATCTGTGGTGCGGGTGGAAGAATGATGATTGAATGGGTGCATTAGTGTTGTGGAAATGGCTGGGCGTGTAGCCTGTTAGTGTGTGTAGTTGGTTTGGGCACTCCACCACTGTGAGGATGTCAGCCAGGTGAGGCCGCAGGTGGGCTCTGGGAGCCGTTAGTGTCAGTGGGTGCCTGAGGATCCCGGGTGTGGATCGGGCAGGCCGTGCCAGAGAGGGCACTGAGGGGGTGAGAGTGCGAGAGGGCCTTCCCCAGTTAGTTAGGTTAGGGTGAGGAGCAGGTGAGCTCGGTAGGCAACAACAGTGGTGGAGGTGTGCAGGTGGGCGGACCAGCTAGGAGCGTCACACGACCCAGCCACCGAAATTGTGAGGGGGCACCGAATGATGAATCGGGGGAGTGAGACCCCAACTTGAGAAGCACCACAGTTTGGTCAATGGGAATTGGTTTTTAGAACCCATCGTGTAAGTTGGCCAATGGATTGGCAGGGAAAGACCCCGGGTAGTGTAAAGTGTGTTAATGTCATTTAGGAAATAGTTAGAATTGATGAACCTGTCGCACCATACGCAGCCACTTACGTGAGGTGGTGATGATGACTCCACACCTGTGTTCCTTTGTTCTGTGTTGCAGGAAAGGAGAATTGCTGTTTGGTTTTGTGAGACGCATCACGACGTGGATGAGACATTGGGGTGATTCCATCTCTCCCTCCTTAGGAGGGACTGATGATGAATTGGTGATGGCAGATTTTGATGTTGAGTTGGAGATGGCAGATTTTGATGAGAGTTGGAAATGGCAAATTTGATTGGTTAGGAGGGAGAGAAGACGAATTTGGTTTATGGGAGGAATGGGGAAGACAGTAGGGACGTTGTTGATGTGTAAAGTAGATGTTTATGGGTAGTGTTGTGTTTTGTGGATACAGTAAGGGGTAAGGGAGGGGCAATGTAGGTTACCTGGTTGGGGGGGGGGGCGTACGGTAGGAACGTACCTGTCTCACCTGGTTCCCATGTGCCCCCAGTGTGCATTACCTTGTATTGCATGCACTTTTGCGCCCTTACCACCTTACTCACTTGTCTTCTTTTGTCTCCCACCTCCGTGGATCTGGCTTTGGGGCAGAGAGAGAAGAGAGAGAGGTGCTGGCTCCGCAGTTGTGGGCCTGTACTTCTGCTGCTTGCTGCCTGGATCGATACACCATATGGACCGCAATTTTTGTGGCCGCCCACAATGGACCGCAGTTCTTTTGCAGTCAAGCACCACCCGTGGATGGACCTCTGGGTCAACGTGGCACCTATGCCATACAGGTGAACCACTTTTAGTTGGCCCCCCTGAAGGCCACAATTCAGAAATGGACGCGGTTGGCGCCTTTCTTTATTTCTAAAGAAGCCAGAAGGCCAAGTGCACTCCATGAAGGCAAGACCAGCAGCAGACCATCGGCCGGCTGCGACACCACCGGTGACCATGGACACTTAATTGTGCATTTTTATGAACACTTTATTGGTGCACCGGATGGTGCTGACTGTGCGTAATGGGGTGGTGCTTTTGGTGCTTGGACGGGGTGCTCTGCACATTATTAAAGGCCGTAGGGCCACAGGCACTCGTGGGTTGGTGTATCGATGCTGGCATGCGTGCTCTCCCTATGCGTAACATCTGCATGTGTTCCTCAAAGAACAGGTCCTGGATCGTAGTGTAAATATCAGTGTTGTATAAATAATGCTCCCTACCGGCTGTATGTTTAGTTTGAGGATGCTTTCCGCGATTCGGTTATCCTGTGGGTGTGTTTCTGTTAGGAGAAGGGTGCAACGTCGCAGGGGGACATATTTACTCATTTGTGAACATCTGTAAAACTGTCGCACTCAGGGTTGAGTTAATAGTAGAGGGAACTACATCTGAGTGCCACACTAAAGTAGGTAAAAATTTATCGGGTCGGGCCGCCCCGAGGTAGAGAAGGGTGCAGTGTTGCGGATATGGGATTTGCATCCATCCATATCCGCTTGTAAATATTCCCCTATTTCCTCAATACTTCCCAACTATCCCCAATCCCCCATTCCCTAGTCCCATTTTCTGTAAACAACACTCTGTAGACCCGACCTCCCCCTATTTCCCCCATTAAATGTCGTGCCCAGGTTCACCGCATCTCATGTAAGACAACTATAGGACATCTTGCTAGTTATTCTTAGTCTATGTCAGTTAAGGACTCGTTTCCATTAATTGTGACCCTTCGTTGCACCAGAATGTGATTGTATGGCACCGTTAGGAAGTTTAGGACCTCCCAATACCTCCCCGCAGCTCTTCCTCACAGTTCAACAACAATAACAACAACAACAACAACAACGAGCGCAGGAAGTGCGCGTCCTCACTCCGGCTTGGTTGGTAGGGGGTGTTGGGAGGGCACCAGGCCTTCCCAACGAGCCGCCATCAAACATGTGCTCGACGGGGTTACCAAATAGGGGCTCCCTGTCAACTCCTCGTCAAGGGCGGAGCCCGGTAACCCCCGCACCCAATGGAAGCGGCGGACCGGCCCCAGTGGGGCGGAACCAACCAGCCGAGGGCGTGTCACTCCCCGCTGAGCATGCGCAGTGAGGGGGAGGTGACGTCAGATGCGCGCTGAGCTTGGAGAAAGAAAGACGTCCCCTCCGAGCGCTGTGACACCTCCCCGCATCTTCTGGACCGTGCTTTATCCTGTCCATGAGCCAAGGTGCACCTTGTGCTATCGACCTACCTGTCCCTTCCTGCCATCAATCCCTGTGTAAGTCTGCCTTGTTCCGTTTGTCTGTGGTCTGTCTGGGATAAGATAAGACGGTAATTAAGTGCCCATCTCTTCTGTGTCTTTACGTCACTGCCTTGTAATCTACCCCTTTTCTCCACCACTGTAATTATACCCTCCTCCGGAGGTCTTGAGAACTGTACCCCTTGCGTCGTTTCCTCTTTCCCAGTCGTCGTGTCCTTTCTATCATTGATTTGGCATAGCGTGATTTGGCCAACGTCTGGGTGAATCGGGTGAGTTGGGGAAGAATCGGGGGAACTGTTAGGTCGCGGCAATACCACCGCTCGGTAAATAACATCTAATCCACGGACTGTAACAATATATATATTGTTACGGATCTGGGGGACGACACTCCCGTTAGCAAGGGGGGGTTAATCCCCTTGTCCTGTTAAGCTGGCCGTCCGACCAGTCCTGGTACTTGTAACGCTCTTTTGCAGGGTGGGATTGATCAGGGTTATTGGCCCAGGTATTATCCCGGATACCTTTATCAATCCCTCCGCAAAACAGGGAGACAAGTACCGCTCGAACCACGGACAAGATGGTATTTGCCGAGCGGTTTAGCAATCCGCGGTTCGAGCCGTTATCAATGGACTAAACCTGATTAAAAGCGGTTCAGCCAAAATCGCGCCACAGATACTCAATCAGGAAAAGACTAAAGCGATCGGGGAAGAATGAAACCAAAAGTAAGGAATAACAGGTATTTATTAATTATTTACACAAAACCAAAGAAGAGGAGGAACGAAAGTAATTTACAGAAGAAGACGAAGACACAGAGCAAACCTTAAAACAAGCTTATATTATACCCAGGACAATACAGACAGAACGAACACACTTACACGAATGGGAGGAAATGGCAATGGTAAAGATGGCAGGGGGAGAAGAATCCAGGCAGATCGTTCGGGAGGAAGGGCTGGGGCCGGTGGCACGATGTCGAGGTCCCGTTCGAACGTCCACACTCCGGTTCAGCGGCGAAGAATGGTAGGCGCCTTCATGGCGTTGGCGCGTGACCGGACCTTATGAATATAGCGGGGGAAACTGGGACGTGTACGTACTACATCGACCATTCTCTCTCCCTCGTACAGGTCGTGCAGTTCATGCAAAAAGGAGTTCCCCAGCGCAGTCCTCTCACTCATACCTTGCGCCTTCCCCCGAGTCTCTGTCTCCTCGCCTCCATGACTCTCTCTTACTCCAACTCCTCTCGGAAAAGGCTTGCGCTAGCGCTTATATTACATGCTTCGCGATCAAGCCGCGGTTCATGGGGACACGCCCATCGGTGGGCTCACCTCAGCCCTGGTTGGTGGTTAAGGGCTCGCTGACTCCACCTTTGATGACGAGGTGGTGCCACGCCCGTGATACGGCGGCTCCTCCCCCCTTCTTCTCCGATCTTGGCCTCGTGTGCAATGGAGTTTTGGGGCATGGTGCCAACGAAAACAGCCCAATGCAATGGCGACGAATGCCGCCGAAAAGAGCCCAATGCAACGGTGACGAACGCCGCCTTACTGGCACTTTGAAGAGACAATTGGGGCACTGAAAAGGACCTATCTTATTTGATTGATGCAACGTAGAGTCAACTATTGGAAACACAGCCTTACCTGGAACACATAATAATGACATAACTATAGAGAGGTCCTACAGTGTCCTACGTGTTGTACATGGACGAACTAAGGTGCAATCTTTACTTAACAGTCAATTAAGGGGACATGTACACAGGGGTCATTTATAAGGGAATTTACTACTAAATTTACATGTGAAGGTTCTAAAAACCGTAACACAGCACCCTCATTCCTCACGGGACATCCCGGCCCGAAAACTTTACTTAATGTGACACTCAGGTGTGGTAGCCCTCTACTATTAACTTCTCCCCTGAGTGCGACATTTTTAAAAGAGTTAAATATGTCCCGCCTGCTACGTTGCACCCTACCTAACAGATTCACACCCACCGAATAACCGAATTGTGGAATTATTTTCAAACTACACATTTACGGTGGGGAGCATTAATTACAAGACACTATTTGTATTTACATGGCAAACCCAGGACCTGTCATTTATTTGGGAGACAAAGAGAATCCTGCGGGAGGGAGGAAAACATGCACTGCACCGATACACCAACTCCACATGCCCGGGGATGCAGAATTGATATTGCAATGCATCCCCGAGCATGCAAGCACCATAGCACCAATAAGCACCATCAAGCACCATCCAGTGCTATATTGCACACACACAAACTGATGGTCTTGTTCTTCTTGCTGCTCCCTCTGCTGGCCGATGTCTCTTCCTGGTGTTGTCCTTTCTTCTGGCTTGCTGCCTATTTGCAATATAATAAAAAGGCACCAAACGCGTCCATTTTTATTTGGGGCCCACAGGGGCCAACTAAGGGTGGTCCACCTGTAGGGCAAAAGGGGCCACCTCACCGTGGTCCACAAGCAACTTTCCTGGGCCATCGTGGCCGGTCCCAGCAGAGGGGCCAGGCCCCCACATGTGGGGTCCATCAGTGGTGCTCGGCCACAGTACCGTGGTCCATATGGGTGTGGTGCTTAGCCACAAACGTGTGATCCATAAGGTGGTGCATCGATCCAGGCAGCTGGCAGCGGCGGCTCGGGCACACAGATGTGGCTCCCGCACGCTGTCCCTCAGTGCCCAGAGAGCACGGTCCATGGGTGGGGAGGAAGACAAAGCAGAGTCAGCGATGGGCAAGGGCGCAAGGGTACACATCAATAAAGGCAATGCAACATGAGGGGCGCGGGAGAGTGAGTGGAGAAAGCTCGTCCCTAGCCGTACGTAACCCCCCATGTCAACCTACACTACCCTTGCCCTTACCCCATATTTACACAACAATTTACACATTTACAAATTCATCACTATCGTCTCGTCTTCCCCATATCTCCCCGAATCAAAATTCATCCACAATCCCTCTAACCAAATTTGCCATCACCTAATTCATCATCAATCCCTCTTAAGGAGGAAGAGATGGAACAACCAGCACAATGTCTCTCCCACGTCATGATGCGTCTCACATTCCAAAACATCTGCACAAAAAGAACCATGGCATGGTGTGGAGCACTATCATCACCTCAGGTGAGTGGATGTAGATGGTGCGAGGAGATTTCCATCCTACCTATCCTCTAAATGACTTTAACGTTCTTTACACTACCCGGGGTCTTTCCCTGCCAAACCATTGGTCGTCTTACACTATGCGGTTCTAAAAACCGAACTCCCATTAACCAAACTGTGGTGCTCATCAATTTGGGGTCTCACTCCCCCGATTCAACTCCCTGTGCCTTCGCACAATTTCGGGGCTGAGTCATGTGGCTCCCCTAGCAGGTCTACTCACCTGCACACCTCCCTGCAGTTGCCTCCGAGCTTACCTGCTCCTTACCCTAACCTATCTACTTGGGGAAGGCCCTCTGGCGCTCTCCCCAATCGGTGCCCTCTCTGGCACTGGGCTACCAGGGTCCGTCCTCCGGATCCTCGGGCCCCATTCACAACTCTACTGGCTCCCAGAGCCCACCTGCGGCCTCACCTGGCCGACATCCTCACAGTGGCAGAGTGCTCATTTAACCATACACACTAACAGGCCACACGCCCAGCCATTTCCACGTCGCTAATGCGCCCATCCAAACACCATTCTACCACACGCACCACAGATGCCAATATCCACCACAATTTACCTATACCCTGTACCTACTCTTAAACTACCCTCCCCGGGTATTCGTAATAGGGGTCCATCTTCCCCATCCACTCTCTTCACACCAACCACTCCACTCCACGTTTTCCACACTACTCACTCCACACCATCCATTCCATACTCCATTCCATACTCCATTCCATACTAGCTATTTCATACAACCATTCTCCATACACCTGTTCACTTGCACACCTGTTCCGTCACACCTGGTGCTCCCTGCACCCTCCTTCCTCCAGGACCATTCGCTCAATACAACTCACAATCACCTCACACTTTTCACAATATGCTGCTCAATACACTTTCAATTCTCCAAACCATTGCCTCAGGCACTCAGATTTTCCCACGCTCACACACACATCTTTCCTGAGCATTGCCTCTCAATTCCTCATTTCAACATGTTCACCAGCAAAAACTTCCATACGCAATGCCTCATTCAAAAAAAACCCCACAAACACACTGCTTCATCTGATCTACCTGGTGCCCTTCTAACTTAGTGCATCCCCAGTCATCCCTTACACGATTGCACATACCATGTCATTATCATCCACTAATCTGCTACCTCCCCTACTACAGGTACAATGTCGCTACTTAACCCTACAGTTACCTATGGTCATCTCTAGGTCCCTATACATTTATCCTAACCTGCCCTCGGCGAGCTTACACTGCCACAACCCCATAACTATTGCTCATGTGCCCGGGGGATGTGAGGGATGGCAGAGTTGCCATTCCTCGACATCAGGCATCTCCCACGATCAATTTTGCCCATCCAATTCTTGCCAATCAAAATTTGCCAATCTTTACTGCCAATCATCTTCGCCAATCAAATTTACCAATCCAATTTGCCAATCATCAATTTCCTACTCCTACCAAATGTCCATTAAACTTGAGCCTCGGTGCATCATTACATTCTCAAAGTGCGGCTTCGCAAAGCCGAGCGATGAATGCGGGTGGTTTGTCTACCGTAGGTTGGGTCCGTCCGGCATTTACGATTCTGGGGAGGCGGCATGCTCGGGCCGAGATTCCACGGCCCATCGCAGCGCAGAGCGTTGCGGCCTCCGGCCCGACGACCGAAGCTCGCCTGGTCGGAACCCCGTCCCCGCCAGGGGGCGAAGGTCCGACCGGGCCCCCCTCCCCCGGAATCACGCCGATCGCCGCTCTGACGCGGCACTGACCATTCAGTGCGGGGCCCGGCCCGAATCGTGCACGACGCTCCGAACAGGAGCGACGCGCTTACGGTCCCGGCCGATCCTCGCAGCAAACAAAGCGCACCGTGCACTGAGTGCTTGCGTCGGCTAAACGTCAGCCTAAGCGCTGCCCCGGTCCACGTCGATGCTTTCTCTGCATGCTCACACCACTCGTTCCATCTTCCACTCGCCCATCTCGGCGTCTCAGCGCCTCTCGTGCATCCCATGCATTCTACTCGCGCACCCATTCCACCATTCGCACACTCTGTCATCACACCCCCGCTGTTCGCACACTCCATTACACACCTCTCTGCGGCACACCTTCCTTCCACGCACTCCTTGCGTGCACTCATCCCTGTTACGTACTCCGTAACACTCACGGGTGTGCGCTCTCTCGCACCCCCGTCCAGCGCACACCTACCCATGGGTGTGCAGTCCGTCGTCGCACACACAATCACGCGCTCCACCACCAACTCACTCTCCCTGGGTCACTCTCACCCTCGCACATACACTCCGTATCACTCTCACTCTCTGTGTCGCATTCATTCTCACTTCCACACTCTGTAACACACTCACTCTTCGACGCACACTTTTTTCTTCCACGCGTGCCATTTTCTCTCACACCACGCACCACGGACCCCCCACAAACGCCCGGGTGCCATGTCGACCCCAATTGCACGACAAACCCTCTCGCGCCAAACACTTTTCCGAAAAACCTTTTTGCACAATACTCAGCCCGACTCACCTTTGGGGTTCTTCTTCTTCGCTCCACACGCACCTGCAAATCTTTATAAGGATTATTCAGCACGACATCATGATGCGAGCACGGACTTTGCACATTATCCATCTCTCCCTTCGCTAATGCCTCTATGCTTGCCGTCTCTCCAGACCCAATTTCCACGATTGGTTCGGTTTCTTTGCCGATTTGAATAAATTCTTTTCCTTTTTCCTCGACGGCCGCTGGCTCTAATAAAATTTTCTCTACTTCAGCGGTCGCCGGCTGCCCCATACCCAGGGTCGCGATCTCTATACCCGTCATTTTGGCCACGCTCTGCTCCGCCTCGCTCAACCCGCGCTTCTCAAACCGCGCTACCTCGTCGCGTACCCCCACGAACTCCTCGCTCAACCTGCGGTTAACCTCCCTCTCCAATTCCTTCTCCTCATACGTGGCTTGCCCCCTCGCCAACCCCTCATTAATTTATTTGGCTTGGCCAATTATGCCCCCCAGTTTGTCCCCTAATCTGCTTCCGAATCCCTCCAATTTGCTTCCTAACTTGTTTCCGAATCCTCCCAATTTGCTGTTTAATCCCTCACATTTGTTGTCTAAACCCTCCAATTTGCTTTCTAGCCCCCCTATTTTGCCATCGAGCCCCCCTATTTGGCTTCCCAATTCAGTTTTTACTCCACTAATTTGGCTTCCCAATTGCTCAATTTGGCTTCCCAGCCCCCTGTTCTTTTCCATTTCCTCACCCGACTTGACTATGAAGGCCTGCATTTGCACCATGAATACGTCCGAGTTCATCGGTGCCGCGGGCGTGGCTGCCGCAGCCACATGCGAGGCGCCCTTTTGTGCGCCTCTAACCTCATGCAAAGCGCCGCCATCTTGTGCACCTCACACCCCCTCTACCACATCCTCGTCGCTCTCCTCCTCTCTCTCTCCCAATTCCTCCCTGGGGTCCTGGGTCGACTCTACCCCCTCTTCTATCTCCCCTACCGGCATCTGACCGCCTTGATAATCCATGGCACGATTTTAATTTGGATGTTAATAAGAATTTCGGCCGCTCCAAATTTTTTACCAAATTTTCCAAGGTGGATTGAAAATTTGGCTCGGGTCCAATCCCACGCCCAGACACCAATTGTTATGGCCAATAGCACAATTGGTGTCCAAAATTTGGGCGAAATAAATTTAGTCCCAGGTTCCAGATCCCAACTCCTGACTACCAATTGTTACGGATCTGGAGGACGGCACTCCCGTTAGCAAGGGGGGATTAATCCCCTTGTCCTGTTAAGCTGGCCGTCCGACCGGTCCTGGTACTTGTAATGCTCTTTTGCAGGGTGAGATTGATCAGGGTTATTGGTCCAGGTATTATCCCGAATACCTTTATCAATCCCCCCGCAAAACAGGGAGACAAGTACCGCTCGAACCACGGACAAGATGGTATTTGCCGAGCGGTTTAGCAATCCGCGGTTCGAACCATTATCAATGGACTAAACCTGATTAAAAGCGGTTTGGCCAAAATCGCGCCACAGATACTCAATCAGGAAAAGACTAAAGCGATCAGGGAAGAATGAAACCAAAAGTAAGAAATAACAGGTATTTATTAATTATTTACACAAAACCAAAGAAGAGGAGGAACGAAAGTAATTTACAGAAGAAGACGAAGACACAGAGCAAACCTTAAAACAAGCTTATATTATACCCAGGACAATACAGACAGAATGAACACACTTACACGAATGCGAGGAAATGGCAATGGTAAAGATGGTAGGGGGGAGAAGAATCCAGGCAGATCGTTCGGGAGGAAGGCCGGGGCCAGTGGCACGACGTCGAGGTCCCGTTCGAACGTCCACGCTCCGGTTCAGCGGCGAAGAATGGTAGGTGCCTTCGTGGCGTTGGTGCGCGACCGGACCTTACGAATATCGCGGGGGAAACTGGGGAGTGTACGTACTACGTCGACCACTCTCTCTCCCTCGTACAGGTCGTGCAGTTCATGCAAAAAGGAGTTCCCCAGCGCAGTCCTCTCACTCGTACCTTGCGCCTTCCCCCGAGTCTCTGTCTCCTCGCCTCCGTGACTCTCTCTTACTCCAACTCCTCTCCGAAAAGGCTTGCGCTAGCGCTTATATTACACGCTTCGCGATCAAGCCATTCTTGCGCTGGCCATTCTCAGAGAGCCTCCTCAGCGTCGGCGAGTCTGGCATTTCACTCAGGCCGACTGGGACGGTCTTCAAGCAGCCATCAATCGTCTGGATTGGTCTCCCATCTCCACTGCCTCTGACATCAATTCTTCCTGGGAATTCTTCCAAAGCAAACTGATCTCTCTCATGCACAGATTTATCCCATCTCGCCTTCAATTGTCTTACCCTTCCTCCCGTCCATGGTACACTGAATCTTGTGGTGAGGCAGTTGCCCTGAAACAACTTGCCTTTGCCTCTTGGAAGGCTAATCCAACTGAAGGAAATCTCAGTTCCTTCCACCAAGCTCGGAACAAGTGTGTGTCTACCCTCAGGAGTGCCAGGAAGCACTATCTCTCCTCACTCAAGAATGAACTCTCAAACCTGTCTCCTTCCTCCAAATCCTGGTGGCGTCTGGTCAAATCCGTTTCTGGTGTTTGTTCCCCCTCCATCCCCTCCCTTACCTCAAATGGCCACACAGTTGACATCGCACGTGACAAAGCCGAATGCCTCAACTCTGTGTTCGCCTCGAAATCCTTAGTCCCAAACCCATCTCTCTCTGTTCCCACCTTTCCCAGTCGAACCCAACTGCTCCTGGACTCTGTGTCCTTCTCTCCTGACAAGGTGGAGGAGTTTTTGTCAAACCTCGACTCTGATTCTGCAACTGGACCAGACGGCATCAGCCCACGGGTCCTAAAATCCTGCTCTGCCGCTCTATCTCACCCTCTCTCTGTTCTTTTCACCCTATCTTTTGCTCAAGGTCATCTGCCAGCATCCTGGAAATCAGCTAACATTACCGCTTTACACAAAAAAGGTGCAAAAACAGATCCTTGCAACTACAGACCAATCAGCCTGCTCCCAATTATCAGCAAAGTCATGGAATCCATCATTGCTTCGGATATGAAATCTTTCCTCTTCTCCAATGGCTTGATCTCTGATCATCAATTTGGTTTCAGACCAGGTCACTCTACTCTGGACATGCTGCTTCTGCTGTCTCAACAATGGATGGAGGTCCTCAATGCCAAACAGGAAATCAGAGCTGTCTCCCTTGACATATCAAGGGCCTTTGATACGGTCTGGCACCCAGCTCTGCTCACCAAACTCTCCTCCTATGGTATCCATGGAAATCTCCATGCATGGCTTGCGGACTTCCTCTCTGGTCGTAGTCAACGTGTGGCCCTGAATGGATTTCTCTCATCTCCCCTTCCTGTTCAGGCTGGAGTTCCCCAAGGAAGTGTGCTGGGCCCTGTGCTTTTTCTGGTCTTTATCAATGATCTCTCTGACTCTCTGGAAAATCCTCTCTATCTCTTTGCTGATGACTCCACTCTCTGCCGCTCCATTCCTCTTCCCTCAGATCGGCAGTCTGCAGCCTCCTCACTCTCTGAAGACCTGGACAAAATCACAGACTGGTCAAACAAGTGGAACATGTCTTTCAATCCTGCCAAATCTCACTCTCTTACTATGTCTCTCCGAAAAGATCGACTGGACAACCCTCCCATCTACTTTCTCAACAATCCTCTCCAAGAAGTTCTGTCACTCAAGCTTTTGGGTCTCACTATCTGCCATGATCTTTCTTGGGAAAACCACATTTCCAAGCTGGCCTCCAAAGCCAGTCGCCGACTGGGCATCCTCCGTCGTGCGAAGTCCTTCCTCGGCACACCTGAGCTCCTCACCACATACAAGGCTTTCATCCGCAGCTCAATGGAATACTGTTCTCCCCTATGGGCTGGTGCTCCTGCCTCACACCTGGCTCGGCTTCACGCTGTTGAATCCAAAGCTTTCAAAATCATTGGAATCTCCCGCGATGAAGCTATCTCTGAGGGCCTTTCACTCACTCACCGCAGGCAGGTAGGTGGTCTTTCTGTCTTCTACCGACTCCTCTCCGGCCTTGCTCCCCCAGCTCTCTCTGTGCTCTGTCCCCCAAATATTCCTACAGGTCGCACAAGATCTGCCAGCAACCCTCTGATGGTTAAACTGCCGAAATCTCGGCTCTCTGCTCACCTTCACTCTTTCATTCCTCTTTTCTCCCGCCTGTGGAACAAACTCCCACACTCCCTTCAATCCCTCTCCTCCCTCCAGGTCTTTAAAACAGCTGTTCACCACCATCTCTTATCTTCCCCCATCCATAACCTTGATCTTTTCTACCCCCACTAATTCACCCCAGATCCACCTTGTTTGAAATTCCAACTTATTTCCTGGAAATCCTGGCAGTGTCCATATGTTTATACCTCTCCCACCCCCCCCCTTCACATGCCTCCCCCCTTCACATGCCTCCCCCCCTTCACATGCCTCCCCCCCCTTCACATGCCTCCCCCCCCAAAGCCCTCTCCCTCCCACAGATCTCTCGATGTCTCCATGTCTCTCGGTCCCTGCTCTCAAATGTTGTGTTTGTGTCCTTCCCCCTCTCTCCCCATCTTGTCTACCGCTCCCGATGTTATTTGTTTTATGTGTCTGTTTGTCTTTCTGTGTGATAAATGTTCGCTCTTTCACGAGCCTCGATCTTGTATACAAAAAAAAAAAAAAAAAAAAAAAAAAAAAAAAAAAAAAAAAAAAAAAAGCCGCGGTTCATGGGGACACGCCCATCGGTGGGCTCACCTCAGCCCTGGTTGGTGGTTAAGGGCTCGCTGACTCCACCTTTGATGATGAGGTGGTGCCACGCCCGTGATCCGGCGGCTCCTCCCATTTCTTCTCCGATCTTGGCCTCGTGTGCAATGGAGTTTTGGGGCGTGGTGCCGCCAAAAACAGCCCAATGCAACGGCGACGAACGCCGCCGAAGACAGCCCAATGCAACGGCGACGAACGCCGCCTTACTGGCACTTTGAAGAGACGATTGGGGCACTGAAAGGGATTTATCTTATTTGATTGATGCAACGAAGAGTCAACTATTGGAAACACAGCCTTACCTGGAACACATAATAATGACATAACTATAGAGAGGTCCTAAAGTGTCCTACGTGTTGTACATGGACTAACTAAGGTGCAATCTTTAATTAACAGTCAATTAAGGGGACATGTACACAGGAGTCATTTATAAGGGAATTTACTACTAAATTTACATGTGAAGGATCTAAAAACCGTAACAATATATATATATGAAACATACATATATATACATACATACATACATATATATGTATATATATATATATATATATATATATATATATATAATTTATATATATATATATATATATATATATATATATATATATATATATATATATATATATATATATATATATATATCTATATATATATATATATATAGAAATATATATATATATATATACTTCCGTTGAATATACTGTATATACAACGTGTACTTCCATTGAACTTGGGGCCGACTCAGAAGAAGACCTTTGTTTGGTCGAAAGCTTGTCAAATTAAAGATCGAAGTCCTGGAGCTACACTAGCGTCTGATTTAATCTCCCGATTATATATATATATATATATATATATATATATATATATATATATATAAGATATATATATATACACACTGTATATATATATATATATTGTTGCGGATATGAGGATTGTGTTTTTTTTATTGTGTGCTTTATTATTATTATTGTTTATTCTGCGCCTCCTGCCTCCGGAGTTGTGTAAAGGTAAAATGGGCGTCTCGGTAATTAGTCCATAAAGCATCCACGTCAGCCAATCATAGAATACCCCTGTTCGATAGCTTATATCTTATTATGTGTCTTAGGGTAAGGCTGTTTCTCCCATTAACTTAAATACTCCATTGTACCAAGTGAAATAAGAATAGGTCCCCTTTCATTTCATTTCAATGGCCAACTGCATTTTGGGCGGTTTTCTCTTCAACCACCATTGGCCACGAGGCAGGGTTGGGGAAGAAAGGTGGGTCCCCACCTCGTCAGAGAGGGGAGGAGTAAGCCAGCCCCACTAGACCAACCATGAACAAGGGGTTTGGCTAGAGAGGGCGGAGGAAGAGCGATGGGGGAGGTTCGCAAAGGTTGAGGGGCGGGGCCTATATAACCCGCCGGCGGGGCGTTCCCCAGAGAGATGAGCTTTGACAGAGTTGAGACAAGGAGGGAGGAGACAAGAGCTGGGTCGTCAGAGCTGAGCTGCGTGCTTGAGCCACCGAAACTGCATCTACAGCAGCTTGAGCCACCGAAACTGCATCTACCGCAGCTCGAGCCACTGAAACTGCAGCCACAGCAGCGTGGGGCCTGGACGGCAGTTTGGAGCAGGGCCGCGAAGGAACGGCGGCTGCCCAATGAGCCGATCGTGCTGCAGGACCAGTTGGACCTCCCTATCCCGCCAGCCATCCACCTGCCATCCCTATCATCATTCCCCGTGTAAGTGCGTTCGTAGTCTGTCTTTTGTCTTGTCCCTGGGAATAAGTTAAGCCTGTTAGATAAGCTAAAGATTTCACTGTGTCACCTGCGTCTCATGTCCCTGTAAATAAACGTGACTGCTTTCTTTTTGCTTATATGTGTGAATAACAATAAACCCAGTTACTCTTCTGTACGTCTTCTTCCTCTTTGCATTCGGTCGCTTTAGAGTTTTCCAGATTGAGCAGCTGCGGTGCGATCCGGCCAACGTTTGGGTTGAATCGGGTTTTAGTCAGGGAATAACTGTTCGGTCGCGGAGCCTCCACTCGGCAAATATAACATCTAATCCGCGGTCCGTAACAATATATATATATATAGACTGTCATGGCCAAAAATATTGGCACCCTTGCACTTTTTTCTAATAATGCACCATTTCTTCCAGAAAATTGTTGAAATAAAAAAATATTTTGGTATCCACACATGTATTTCTTTGGTTTGCAGTGGAACAAAATAAAAAAGATGAAAAAATTACTAAATCTTAGCTTATTCCACACAGAAATCCTAATATGGGCCGGAAAATATTATTGGCACCTTTAAGAAGTTGTTAGAAATAATTTGGTTTCAAGCAGGTGATTCTCCTTTACTTCGGAATTGAACTCACCTGTAGTGATTTGCACGTGCCTGCAATATAAAAATCCCTCACTCAACCAGTTTGAATAGGGAAAAGAAGTCATTCTGCTGTTTTATGTCACTGTGTGTACCACAATGAGCATGGAGAAAAGAAAGACTACCAGAGAATTGTCTGAGGAGGTCAGACACAAGATTGTACCCAAGCATGGACAATCTCAAGGCTACAAGTTCATATCTAGAGACCTTGATGTTCCTGTGTTTACCATGTGCAATGTTATCAATAAGTTTAAGGCCCATGGCACTGTAGCCAACCTCCCTGGACGTGGCCGCAAGAGAAAACTTGATCAAACATTGCAGCGAAGGATTGTTTTGAATGTTGGAGAAAGCACCTCGATCAACAGCCAAACAGATTCAAGCTGAACATCAGACACAAGGTACGACAGTTTCAACTCACACTATCCATCGCCAACTCAATGAAAGAGGGTTCTACGGTAGGAGACCCAGGAGGATCCCACTGCTGAGAGAGAGAAATAAGAAAGCCCGACTGGAGTTTTCCAAAGCCCACCTGAACAAGCCAAAATCCTTCTGGGAGAATGTCCTGTGGACAGATGAGGCCAAATTATATATTTTTGGTAAAGCACATCATCTCTATGTTGACACAAAACAAAACGAAGCCTTCAAAGAAAAGAACACCTTCCCTACAGTCAAACATGGAGGAGGTTCAGTGATGTTTTGGGGTTGCTGTGCTGCCTCTGGCATTGTGTGCCTTGAATGTGTGCCTGACATTATGAAATCAGGAGATTACCAATCAGGAGATCAGCATTTTGGAGCGTATTGTTCAACCCAGTGTCAGAAAGGAGATCTCCATCGAGGGTCATGGAAAGCTAGGTCTTCGTCCAAGGCCATGGGTCTTGCAGCAGGACAATGACCCCAAACACACTTCAAAAAGCACCCAGGAATGGTTCAAGATAAAACGCTGGACTGTTCTGAAGTGGCCAGCAATAAGTCCAGATCTAAATCCCATTGAACACCTGTGGGGAGATCTGAAAACAGCAGTTGGGAGAATGCACCTTCAAATCAATAATTTTGTCAATGCCATTTCTTTTTATTTTCTGATGGAGAAAGCACCTTGATCGTGCGTGTTTAACAGTGAAATATCGAAATATCAATGATCGATATTAACAGTGAAATAAACAATTGTGGAGACCAAATACTTTTGTCAATTTCAACTTATTTTAAGAGAAAAAAGTTATTTCTTTTATTTTTAGAAAATAAAATTTAAAAAAGAGTTATTTGAAAAAAGTGCAAGGGTGCCATTAATTTACTACTATTTTACCGCATTTCGTTAATTTACTACTATAATTCAGCTTTTACTCGCCGTCGTAGAAGATTGACTCCTATAATTCTGCTCAGCTTTTAATTGCGAAATGGGCCCAGCCCGGCCGGGGTGGGCCTCGACTGGCCTCGCCACTGAGCCTATAACCTTCCCGGGGCCGGTCCCGACATTTTTTGTTTCAGAGGTTTCCTCCTATCTTTCACCTTTCAGGAGATTAGCGCATGCAGACAAACAAACAAATGAAAAATCGGTCAGAGACCGAGGACTTGCCAGAATGTACTTTTTTTATCAGCCATTTTGGACAAATATAGCGGCCAAACCACATGACCGATGACGTTATCATTATTTGTTTTCTAAACTAATTTATTTCTTGATGATGCTCAAGAAATTGTATGTTGATCGGATGAAGTTTTGTACTTGTCGAATTATGACGTCATAATGGAGGCACCAATGACATCATCATTAACATATTTTATTCCCCATGGAGAGTTCTTTACAATGAGCCATGTCTCAATTTTTTCTATTCAGCACTTTCAGAGATATAGAGGTGCAAAGTTTTTCCGTTTTTCCAAGATGTTGGCCGAACCACGTGACCGATGACGTTATCATTATTGTTTTTTCTCCACCAGGTTATGCCGACATGGCACTCAAGAAATTGCATCTTGATCGGATGAAGTTTTGTATTTGTCGAATTATGACATCATAATGGAGGGACCTATGACATCATCATTAACATATTTTATTCCCCATGGAGAGTTCTTTACAATGAGCTATGTCTCAATTTTTTCTATTCAGCATTTTGATATAAGGAGGTGCAAAGTTTTTCGGTTTTTCCAAGATGGCGGCCGAACCACGTGACTGATGACGTCATCAATTGGGCACAGTCTATTCCAGGGCAAGACAAATACGTGTGCAAAGTTTGGCGATTCTCCATGCAACGGTGTAGAAGTAGTACTGCAAACAGACAGACAGACAAACCAACCGATCAACATACTTGCCGGAATCTTTTCCGGCAAGTAACAAACCAACTGATCAACATACTTGCCAGAATCCTTTACGGTAAGTAACTAACAAAAACTTTCTTTTATACATATAGACTAGTTGAATGCACCCGGCGTTGCCCGGGTTCTTTTTGAATGAATTTAATCTTCTGTACATAGGTCTGACGTTAGCCCAGTATCAGTTAATGCCAAACGATTCCTTGTTCTTTCTTCTGTCGGGCCCCGCGAGAGAGAATTTTGAAAGCATGTGTTGCAAATCAATCAGATATTCCTATTAAGTGCACAAGTTGTTCTTCAAAGGCATTTTGAAAGAAGAAGAAGATTTATTGCGAAATGGGCCCAGCCCGGCCGAGGCGACCTCGACCGGCCTCGCCACCTAGCCTATAACCTTCCCGGGGCCTGTCCCGACATTTTTTGTTTCAGAGGTTTCCTCCTATTTTTCACCGTTCATGAGATCAGCGCGTGCAGACAAACAAACAAAAACTTTATTTTATATATATAGAAGATATAAAATATAAATATAACATAATATAAATATAATATATTCTTGTGGATCTCGGTCATCGGCTCTCCCCTTATCAGGGGGGGGTTAATCCCCTTGTCTTTTTATCTGGCCGACCCGAGTCCTGGAAGTTATACGCTCCTTCTGGTCGGTATTAGGTAGGGTTATTGGTCAATTTAGTCCCAAATACCTAATTACAAACACCGACCGCGAAGCAGGGAAATACCTCCTGCCCGAACCCCTGCGTTAGTGGACACGCCGAGCGAAGTGAGCCACGATTCGGGCCGTTGACAATTACTAGACCCAATTATAGTGGTTGCGATCGTGCCACGCTTACCCAATGAGAGAAAAGACGGATACGATCGAATAAGAGGAAACCCAGAAAATAGGAAGAACAAAGATTGGTTTATTACAAATGTACAAGAAGGAGAAGAGGAAAACAAAAGAATGTACAAGATAGGGAGAGGAAGAAGCAGTTACACAGGGCAGCCTTAGACAGTCTTATTCTTAATACCCAGGACAAACGTACACACTCACACGGGGATTGTAGATGGTAGGGTGGAACAGGTAGATGGTCCGGTGATGGCGTCCACCTCGTCCGGTCCCCGCCTCGTCCCATGCAGCAGATGGAAAACGGCAGCAGCTCTCCGCGTGTAGTGGAACGCGACCGGACAATTATATAACGGGGGGAAGCTGGTGTCCTGCCTACGTAATATATGCACACTCGTGCCAAGCGCCCCCTCTCTCCACGGTCCTTTCGAACAGCGCGTTTCCAACCAGTCCTTTACAACGCCAATCGTACGAGGCCGTCTTGGACAGTTCTCTCATCAAGCGCGCCGTATATCTCTTCACTAAGGTGCGCTCTCCCGATAAGTCCTGTTTAACAACGCGCGTTTCCCAGCACGTCCTTTACAATGCCAATTGTATGACGCAGTTCTCCAAGTCCTCCAAGTCCTCTGAAAGGGCTTTGCGTTCGCGCTTGTATAAGCCAACCAAGCGATCACTCCGCGAACCCCAAAGCCACGCCTGTCGGCGATGTCACTTCAGCTCTGGTTGGCTGGTGAGGGCTTACCGGCTCCGCCTTTGACGGCTGGGTGACGTGGCCACACCTTCTTCCTGGCGCTCTGCCCCCTTTTTCCGGTTTTACCTCATGGCTTATGGCAGCGTTTGGATGGAAGCCCAGCGAGGCTGCGAACGCTGCTGGCAGAGGCGTGTAACAATTTGGGAGGGCCATGGGCAGACTGGAGGGCCTGTAATGGCGTCGCTTGGAGAGGGAGGCTTTGCAAAATGAACAGAATGGGCCTACTTCTTATTTGATTGACACAACGCAGATTCAACTATTGGAAACACGGCCTTATCTAAACACATACTGATGAAATAACTGAAGTCCTATGGTGGCCTACGTGTTCCTTGTGGCCTAACTATGGGGTGCAACCTTTAACCCTTTAATAATGTCATATTTACAAGAATGATGTCATATTTGCAAGAGTGTGGGTTCTCAAAACCGCAACACTGCACCCCCCCCCCCCCCCACCCCCTTTTTCCAGGCTCGTCCCGAGCTGAAACAATCAGGACTATCTTTTAAATTAGTGTGACTCTTAGGTGTGGTTACCCTCTACTTTTAACCTACTACCCTGAGTGCGACAGTTTTAACACTAGATATGTCCCCCCTGCTGCGTTGCATCCTACCTAACTGACTCACGCCCACAATTAACCGAATTACGGAATTATTTTCAAACTAAACATTTAAGCCGGTGGGGATCATTATTTACAAGACTACTATTATTTACACTACAACCCAGGACCTGTCTTTTGTGGGAAAAAGAAAAAATGTTTTGAAAAGAGGAAAATGCCATTGCAATGCACTGCACTGATACATCATACCCATATGTACCAAAATGCACCAATAAAAAAAAATGCACAAAAAGCACCATCATGAAAATGAAAATGCACTGAAACATTTCAAAAATAATAAAATGATGTCTTCTTGTTTCTCTGCTGGGCCGATGTATCTTGGCTTGATCTTCTTGTTTGATGTTAATTAATAAAAAGGGCACAAACCACGTCCGCTTTTTTATTAATGTCCAGCAGGGCCAACGCAGGTGGTCCGACTGCTGGGCATTGATGCCACTTAAAACAGTGGTCCACAAGCCAGATACTGCTGGCAGCAAAGGTTTGTCCCAGCAGAGGTGCCAGGCCACAGAACGTGTGGTCCATAAGTGCCAGGCCACAGAACGTGATAAGTGCCAGGCCACAGAACGTGTGGTCCATAGGGTGTACCGGTGCAGGCAGCATGCAGCAAGGGTGCAGGCAGCACAATTCAGGGCACCTGCACACTCCCCTCAGACAGAAGACCATGGTCCAGGAGTGGGGAAGGAAGACAAAGCAGAGGTTAGCGGGGGGCAAGGGCGCAAGGGTACACATCAAAACAAGGCAATGCAATATGAGGGGCGCGGGAGAGCGAGCTGAGAAAGCTCGTCCCTAGCGTTCGTCACCCCCCATGTCACCTAATCTACCCTTGCCCCTACCCCGTATTTACACAATCTACAAATTTACCAATTCCGTCTCTACCCATCTTGTCCCCCGTATCTCCCCTAAACCAAATTCGTCACCAATCCCTCCCAAGAAGGAAGGGATGGAATACACACACAATGTCTCACCCACGTCAAGATGCGTCTTACATTCCAAACACTTGCAAAAAATCTGGTGTGGAGTTCTATCACCCTCGGTGATTGGATGCGGATGGTGCGAAAAGACTTTCTCCTAACTATCTTTTAAATGACATTAACTCTTTACTCTACCCGGGGTCTTGCCCTGCCAATCCATTGGCCATCTTTACTCTCTGCGGTCCGAGAAACCAATTCCCATTGACCATACTGTGGCGCTCTACCAATTTGGGGTCTCACTTCCCCGATTTTTCGATACTGTGCCCTCGCACAATTTCGGGGCTGGGTCGTTTGGCTCTCCTAGCAGGTCCTACTTACCTGCGCACCTCCGCCACTGAACGTCACCACCCGAGCTTTCCTAGCTCCTTCACACTATGCCAACCTACCTGGGGAAGGCCCTCCCTGGCGCTTACCCCCTCGATGTCCTCTCTGGCATTGGGCTACCCGGGTCCTCTCCTGGGATCCTCAGGCCCCGCTGAACTCTACTCAACACTACTTGGCTCCCAGAGCTTACCTGCAGCCTCACCTGGCCGACAGACTACCAGTGGCGGAGTGCTCAACCAACCATACGCACTAACAGGCTCACACGCCCAGCCATTCCATACACTTGTGCACCCATCCAAGCAGTACTCTGCTACTATCCACACCACAGATGTCAATATCCACCAAAATTTACCTACTCCCTCTACCAGTCTACCTACTTTTAAACTACCCTCCCCGGGTATTCGTGAAGGGGTCCATCCTTCCCCCATCCACTCTTTCGCACCATGCACTCCACTCCACTCATTCCACACTCCATTTACTCCACACTCCATTTACTCCACACCATTTATTCCACACACCTGTTTCCATACACTCAAATCTCCACTTGCATCCTATGCAAGTCATTCACTCAACACCATTACACTCATCCACAATACCCTCACAATACATCACTTCTCCAAACCATTGCCTCATGTGCTCAAATTTTCCCACGCTCCAATTCCTCATTTCAACATGCTCACCAGCAACCTTCATACGCAATGCCTCATTTCATCCTAACCCTCAAACTCATACACACAGCATCATTTAATCTAACTATTTTCCCTAATACTGGTGCTTCCCCTGTCATCCCTTATACTACGCACATCCCCCGTCGTTATCATCCAACTACTCTACTCTACGTCCCCACTACTTGTACAATGTCACTACTGAAGCCTCAGTCACCTATGTTCATCTCTAGGTCCCTATACATTTATCCTAACCCTCCCGGGCTAGTTTGTACTGCCAATACCCAAAATCCTATAGCTCCTCTGTCCCAAGGATGTGAGTGGTAAAACTACCATCCATCACTACTGCTACCATTTGACCACTATGAGCCTCTCGTGCGGGAATACATTTTTACAGCCCGGCTTCGAAAAGCCGAGCAATGCGTGTGGATGGTCAGTCTCCTGTAGGTTGGGTCCGTCCGGCATTTTCGAATCCGGGGAGGAGGCATACTCGGGCGGAGGTTACAAGGTCCATCCCGGCGCAGAACCTTTCGGTCTCCGGCCCGATGACCCAACCTCACCTGGTCGGCACACCGCGCCTGCCAGGGGGCGAAGGTCCGACCTGGCCTTTCTCCCCTGGAATCGTGCCGCTCGCCGCTACAGCGCGGTACCTACCATACAGGGCGGGACCCGGCCAGAATCGTGCACTGCGCTCCTTGCAAGAGCGACGCGGCAATGATCCCCGCCGGCCCCCGCAGCACACAAAGAACACCACGCCCCGAGAGCTCGCATCAGCTATACGTCGGCCTAACCGCTGCCCCGGTCAGCGTCGATGCTCGAATCGCATTTTCACATCCACACGCGACTCTTCCCATACTCACAAATCCCATACACTCCGTTACTACACACTCTCGCGCACATTCTTGCACACTCATTCTACTCGCACACTCTGTTACACACCTTCCTTCCATGCACTCCTCCCGTGCACTCTCCCCTGTTACGTACTCCGTAACCACCCCGGGTGTGCACTCTTGCATCCACCCACTCAGCGCACACCGACCCACGGGTGTGCAATCTCCTGTCGCACACCCAATCACGTGCTCCAGTGTGCATCCCCGCACACGCTCCACAACCAACTCAGGTGTGCATCCTCGCACACTCTCTCCATCCATCTCACTCTCTGTATCACACTCTCCCACACTATCACACTCTGTTTCACACTCACTCTTCGGCGCACACTTTTCCCTCACACTCGCGCCATTTCCTTTCACACAGCGCACCACGGACCTTCCACAAGTGCCCGGGTTACGTCTGGATCCCAAGCGCGTGAAAAATCCTTTCACGCCAAACACTTTCGCGCCAAACCTCTTCGTGCCATACACCACGCTACTCACCTTTGCGCTTCCTCTTCTTCACTCCTCCACCACCTGCAAACTTTCCATTTGGTTATGCAGCACAACATCACGATGTGAATCCAAACTTTGCGCACATTCGATCACTTTTTCCGATTTAATTCCTATCTCTGCCGTCTCTCCAATTTCAATTTCGACTATAATTAATTCATTTTCTTTATTAAGCTCGACGACCGCTGGTGCACATAAAATTTTCTCTTCTACCCCGGTCCACCAGGCTGTGCTCTGCTCAGGCTCGCTTTCCTCGCACTTCTCAAGCCGCGCTACCCCGTCGCATACCCTTGTACCTTTCCCGCCTGACGCGCGGTCTCTGTCTCACCCCATCTGTTTTATCTCATAACTGGCTTTCTCCCTCGCCAACCCCTCATTGCTTTCTCGGGCTTGGTCATTCACGTCCTCCAATTTGCCCCATAAATTGTTCTCTAATCCCCCCAATTTGACTTCTAACCCCCCAATTTGACTCCCCAATTGCTCCCCCATTCTATTTTCCATTCCCTCACTATCGGCCCTCATTTCTCCCATCCCCTTACTCAATCCCCCAATTTTCCTATCTAATCCCTCAATTTGGTTTCCCATATCATTTCTCAATCCGCCAATTCGGTTTCCCATTGCATCCATTTTATGGTCCGACTTTACCATATAGGCCCATATTTGCGCCATAAATAGGTCCTTGTCCATTGGCACCGCAGGCTCGGCTACCGCGGCTGTGTGCACGGTGCCGCCATTTTGTTCGCCTGCAACCCCCACTGCCGCACCTTCTTCACTTTCCTCCTCCATTCCTCCCAATTGTCTCACTTCTTCCCTGGGGTCCTGGGTTAATTCTAACCCCTCTTCTACCTCCTCATTTACCCCCACCGGCATCCGATCGCCTTGGCTATCCATGGCACGATCCAATTTAGATGTTGTAATAAAATTTCGGCCGCTCGAAATTTTGACCAAATTTTGTCCAAAATATAAAAATTTTGGTTCGGGTCCAAATCCCACTCCCCGACACCAATTGTTGCGGCCAATAGCACAATTGGTGTCCAAAATTTGGTCTACTAAATTTAGTCCCAGGTTCCAAATCCCAACTCCTGACTACCAATTGTTGCGGATCTCGGTCGTCGGCTCTCCCCTTATCAAGGGGGGGTTAATCCCCTTGTCTTTTTATCTGGCCGACCCGAGTCCTGGAAGTTATATGCTCCTTCCGGTCGGTATTATGTAGGGTTATTGGTCAATTTAGACCCAAATACCTAATTACGAACACCGACCGCGAAGCAGGGAAATAACTCCCGCCCCAACCACGGCGTTAGTGGACACGCCGAGCGAAGCGAGCCGCGATTCGGGCCGTTAACAATGACTAGACCCGATTATAGCGATTGCGATCGTGCCACGCTTACCCAATGAGAGAAAAGACGGATGCGATCAAATAAGAGGAAACCCAGAAAATAGGAAGAACAAAGATTGGTTTATTACAAATGTACAAGAAGGAGAAGAGGAAACGAAAGAATGTACAAGATAGGGAGAGGGAGAAGCAGTTACACAGCGCAGCCTTAGACAGTCTTATTCTTAATACCCAGGACAAACATACACACTCACACGGGGATTGTAATTGGTAGGGTGGAACAGGTAGAGGGTCCGGCGATGGCGTCCACCTCGTCCGGTCCCCGCCTCGTACCGTGCAGCAGATGGAAAACGGCAGCAGCTCTCCACCTGTAGTGGAACGCGACCGGACAATTATATAACGGGGGGAAGCTGGTGTCCTGCGTACGTAATATATGCACACTCATGCCAAGCGCCCCCTCTCTCCACGGTCCTTTCGCACAGCACGTTTCCAACCAGTCCTTTACAACGCCAATCGTATGAGGCCATCTTGGACAGTTCTCTCATCAAGTGCGCCGTATATCTCTTCACTAAGGTGCGCTCTCCCGATAAGTCCTGTTTAACAATGCGTTTCCCAGCACGTCCTTTACAATGCCAATCGTATGACGCAGTTCTCCAAGTCCTCTGAAAGGGCTTTGCGTTCGCGCTTATATAAGCCAACCAAGCAATCACTCCCCGAGCCCCAAAGCCACGCCTGTCGGCGATTTCACTTCAGCCCTGGTTGGCTGGTGAGGGCTTACCGGCTCCACCTCTGACGGCTGGGTGACGTGGCCACACCTTCTTCCTGGCACTCCGCCCCCTTTTTCCGGTTTTACCTCATGGCTTATGGCGGCGTTTGGACGGAAGCCCAGCGAGGCTGCGAACGCTGCTGGCAGAGGTGCGTAACAATTTGGGAGGGCCATGGGCAGACTGGAGGGCCCGTAATGGCGTCACTTGGAGAGGGAGGCTTTGCAAAATGAACAGAATGGGCCTACTTCTTATTTGATTGACACAACGCAGATTCAACTATTGGAAACGCGGCCTTATCTAAACACATACTAATGAAATAACCGAAGTCCTATGGTGGCCTACGTGTTGCTTGTGGCCTAACTATGGGGTGCAACCTTTAACCCTTTAATAATGTCATATTTACAAGAATGATGTCATATTTACAAGAGTGTGGGTTCTCAAACCCGCAACAATATAATATATAATATATAATGTTGTTACGGATCTCAAAACGTCGGCTCTCCCCTTATCAAGAGGGGGTTAATCCCCTTGTCCTCTTATTTGGCCGACGCGACCCTGGAAGTTATAACGTCCTTCCGGCGTGGCGTTAGGTAGGGATTGTTAGGCCTAGGGATTCGCTACTACCTAAGTACTAACGCCGACCGGAAACGAGGGAATACCTCCCGCTCGAATCACGGATATGGATGGAAACGCCGAGCGGATAGCGATCCGCGATCCGAGCTGTTAACCAGTGACTAGACCCGATTATGGCGGTTCCGATCATGCCACGTTTACCCAATGGAGAAAAGACTAGGATGATCGGATTAAGGAGAAACCAGAAAGAACAGGGCAATTTATTAACAAATGTACAAAGAAGAAGAGGAAACGAAAGGAATGTACAAGAAAGAAAGAGGAAGGAAAAGTACACAGGGCAGCCTTAACTACAGTCTTAACTTATTCCCTGGACAAACGGGCCAGTCTCACATACAGACACTCACACGGGGATTGCAGATGGTAGGGAGGAAGGTCCGGCGATGGGTTCCAGGCTCCAGTCCGGCTCCGGTCCAGCAGACGAAACCTGGCAGGCAGCTCTCCATGTAGCGTAACGCGAGCGGACAATTATAATGACGGGGGAAGGCTGGTATACTGGCTTACGTAATATGCGCACTACTCGCTCCAAGCACCCCCTCCCCAATGTCCTGCACACTGCAGTTCGTGGCAATGCGTGCCGCGCACTCGCCTTTAGTACTGCGGGTTGCCAAAGCACGTCTCTTTGAAACACCAATGCTTGGCTTCAGTTCCCTCGTAAAGTGCATGTCCCAGGTCAAGCGCCTCTCTCTCTCCCCGCTCAGACCTCTTTAATGAGTGCTGCTTCGTAATTCTCTCAATACAGTCTTCTGTAATACCAATGCCAGTGAGTCCTTTTACCAAGCGCGGTTCCTTGCAGTCCTCATACTCGCGAGTCCTTTTCAAGGGCTTTTTGCACTGGCTTTTATAATCAAGCCAGCGAACGCTCTCGAAGCCCAAAAGCCATGCCTGTCAGGCGATGTCACTCCAGCCTTGGTTGGCTGGTTATGGCTTACCGGCCCCGCCCTGACGGCTGGGTGACGTGGCCACACGTCCTCCCTGGCGCTCCGCCCCCTTTTTCCGGGCTTCACCTCGTGGCTTATGGCGGCGTTAAGCGAGCTCCAGGGCAGCGAAGGCTGCTGGCCAAGGAGCGTACCAAATTGGGAGGGGCCATGGGGCACAGACTGGAGAGCGCTTAATGGCATCGCTTGGAGGGGAGGCTGCAAAATGAACGGAAGGGCCTACTCTTATTTGATTGACGCAACGCAGATTCAACTATTGGGAAAATGGCCTTATCTAACACATATTATGAAATAACTGACGTCCTATGGTGACCTACATGTTGCTTGTGGCCTATCTATGGGGTGCTACCTTTAACCTTTAATGATGTTATATTTATTTACAAGTGTGGGTTCTCAAAACTGCAACAATATATATATATTGTTACGAATTTGGTAGAGCAATATGTAGAGCAGAGTAGATGGGAGTAGGTAACATGCTTCGAGATGTCGCGATAAGGAACACTTCCTGTAATAAGTCATGTGTAGGCATTTGTCGGGTTAAGATGTATGATTGTGAATCTACCAGGAGATTCGTGTGTTAGTTAGTGTAGGGAATAATGAGTAGAGCCCTTGTATGTCTCACCTGGTAGTCAAACCTTTGTCCATTATGGCACTGCAGACCACTTAAACATTAGTTATGACCTTTAGTACAACACTAAATGACACCTTCCCCCCTGACATGACTTAGGAAGAAATCAGACTAGAACACCGCCACAATTGGCTGCCACCATTTACACCTCTGAGAGGCCTATCCACCTCGCATAGCATGTGCTGTGACCAAGGAGCAGGGGCGGGAGTGGAGTGACGCAGTGGGCGTGACCTGGACGAGCTGGCGAGCCGGGGGAGGCTCTGATTGGCAGAGCAGTGTGCCAATGTGACGTCATCGGCCAGAGATATTGGCGGGGGCCGGACGCCATTTCGGCAGTTGAGAGAGGCAGTCCGGAGAGTGGAATCGAGAGATGAGATCAGAGCCCCGACCGGAGTTGAGCAGAAGGAGTGAGGGAGTTGAGTGACATTCCTGGCAGTGCAGAGAGAGAGCCCGAGTTGCGTTGGCAGTTCACAGTTCACAGAGTTGGCAGTTGAGCCATAGGGAGTTGCTGAACGCCAGTTTACCGAACGCCATTGGGCAGTCGAGTCGATACGAGGAGTTGTCTTCAGCAGCCCGGTCGAGTCGTTCAGAGATCCCGACCCGAGTTGGGCTGAGGTGTAGCCCGAGTGGAGCGGGGCTGGTGCTTTTGGAGCTTGGTGCACGGACCTCGTTGGCGGCGAGAGGATCGGAGCTTGGAGCGAGGCCTCGTGGGTACATCGGGACCGGAGTTTGGAGCCGCGTTGGACGGACAAGACGATGAGACAGATAAGCCCGAGCTCCGCATACACTGTACACGATGTGATGTGTTCTTTTTGTTCATTCATATTCCCTCATTTGTATTTGATATCTGTTGTGTGTGGGATCCAAATTTAGGCTTCTTATTAGAGTTATTATCGTGCTTTTCCTGTCCTTGCTTTCATTGAATAAACCCTTGCATTATTTTCTGTACATACTTGAACGCAGTTTACCACCTGATTGATTTGTTAGATAAGGCTGCGGGGACTTGCGCTGTTTCCCTCCATTCCGCGCGCTTAGGTGTTTTAGATTTTGGAATCCGCTATTGAGCTTCCGCCTCGGAGATAAAGCCTCGTAATCGGCAATCCGCGACCGCCAGATATTAATTTCGGCGGTTGCGCGACAATATATATATTTATATAAATGTATTTATTTATATAGAGATATATATATTGTACAGGGTGGGTGGAAAGTCGCTCCCTATTTTAAAGTACTTATAAATTATGTATAAAATGCGAGTGTATTACTATATATTATTGTGCTGTGTTCTTTAACGTTGTACAATTAACTTTAACGTTGTACAACTTTAACGTCTCTCTCGACGAAGACTGCGACATTCGCATGGAGTTCGGGGAAATCATGCTGACTTGGCATGAAGACTGGCCCCTCTCTTCCGCAACATCCCCTGGAGCGACGAGGCGGTGTTCCACGTCGGAGCTTTGTCAACCGTCACAACTGCCACTACTGGGCAGGAGAGGATCCTGTGGTTTGCGCTGAAAAAATGCAGAATCGGCCAAAGGTAACGGTGTGGTGTGGTATGACCTCGGATAAGGTTGTGGGCCCGTTCCTTCTGCGCAACACCATGAATGCTGAGCGGTACCTGGCTATGTTGTGAGACGAGGTCTGGCCGGTTGTCAGCACATGGGAGAATATCGACGATCTGATATTTATGCAAGATGGCGCCCCTCCGCATTTTGCTCATGTCGTTCGTGACTGGCTGGATGTCAACTTCCCAGGGCATTGGATGGGTCGTCGTGGTCCAAATGAATGGCCAGCCAGGAGCCGCGACTTGACACCGTGTGACTTCTTTCTTTGGGGGTGGGAAAAGGAAGAAGTGTACCGCACCAAACCGAGGACATTGGAAGAACTGGAGGACCGTATTCGGGAAGTCATGTCTTCCATCCCGCCGGAGTTCCTACTGAAGTCAGTGGACGGCATTCCTGGGCGGCTCCAGAAGCTGGTGGCAAGAGTTGGAGCCCACATTGAATTCTAGAGAAAACTTAACCTTTGGGCCTACCTTTTCAAATTACTTCCTTTCAAATAAATTGATAATGTTCGACTTTTTTTACCAATCTAAAATAGGGATCGACTTTCCACCCACCCTGTATATATATATATATATATATATATATATATATGTATGTATGTATGTATGTATGTATGTATGTATGTATATATATATATATATATATATATATATATATATATATATATATATATATATATATACATATATATATATATATATATATATATATATATATATATATATATATATATATATATATATATATATATATATATATATTGTTGCGAATATGGAATTTGGCCTCCATATCCGCTTGTAAATATTCCCCTATTTTCCCCAATACTCCCCAACTATCCCCAATCCCCCATTCCCTAGTCCCATTGTCTGTAAACAACAATCAGTAGAGCCGACCTTCCCCTTTTCCCCCATTAAATGTCGTGCCCAGGTCCACCGCACCACACGTAGACAACTTTCGGACATCTTGCTAGTTATTCTTAGTCTATGTCAGTTAAGGCCTCGTTTCCATTAATTATGACTCTTCGTTGCACCAGAATGTGATTATATGGCACCAGTAGTGAGTTTAGGACCTTTCCCATACCTCCTTCCATCTTCTTCCCCAACAATTACAACAACAACAGAGGAGATGGCGGCGGCGCGGGGGAGGATGCGTCCTCACACCGGCTCGATTAGCGCCATTGACCACGCGCTCCACGGGGTTACCACGGAGGGGCTGGCTGTCAGCTCCTCCTCAAGGGCGGAGCCTGGTAACCCCCCGCACCCAATCAGAAGGGCGGACCGATTCCATCTGGGGCGGCGCTAGCGAGCCGAGGGCGTGTCACTCCCCGCGGGATATACGTGGCGACTTACCGGAAGTGAGTCAGATGCGCCCCCAGCTGAAGAGAAAGAGGTACCTGCGAGCGCTGAGTCAGATGCGCCCCGCCTGAGAAAGAACGTTGCCTGCGATCGCTGAGAGAGAAAGACCCGCCTGAGAAAGAACGTCCCCCCCCGAGCGCTGTGACCTCCCCGCATCTTTGGACCGGACTGTACCCTGCCTTGAGCCAAGAGTGCACCTTGAGCCATCGCTACTTGCCTTTCCTTGCCATCAATCCCCGTGTGAGTCAGCCGTTGTCCCGTTTACCTGTCGTCTGTCCGGGGTTAAGATAAGCCTGTGTCTAAGTGCCCATCTTTTCTGTGCTTTACCTCTAGCCCCTGTAATCTAACCTTTTCCGTACGAATATAATTGAGAATCGAAACATTGGTGTCTGTCATTATAATCCAGCCGTGTGTCTTCTTTTTCCTTATTGATCCAGCGTAGCGCGGCTCCGTCAACGTTCGAGTACAATCGGGTAATTTGTGCGGACACGACGGCCATTCCGCTCGGCCCACCTTAACATCAAAGTCGTGTCTGTAACAATTGGTGTCAGGAGTGGGATTCGGACCCGGGACTAAATTAGTTAGGCCCAAATTTTGGGAGGGAAAATCGATTCGGAGCGCGTACTGCGCTCGACAAAATCGACCCGGAGCGCGGTCCCGCGGTTACTGCGCTCGCCGAAATTATAACGAAAAAAAAAAAAAAAAATTTGGATTTGTTTTACGAAACTCGAATTTTGCAAGTCGCGCTATGGCGGATCAAGACGGCTGGGGTCCGGTAGGGGAGAGTGAAGCAGGGTCGGTCCAGGACCAAATTGAGACACGTGAGGAGAGCGAAACAGCGAGGGTAGCAAGCACGCAAAATGGCGCCTCGCTGGTCACCGCGCCGGCGACCGTGGCAGCGCCCCCGGTGGATTGGAACTTGTTTTTTATACAAATGAAGGCCCTTATGGCCCAGAATAATGAAGAAATGGCAAACAGAATGGGGAACCGGATGGATGCTCAGGGTGAGCGATTGGAGGGCCAAATGGGGGTAATGAGGGACGAAGCGAGGGGTACCGGTGAGGGATTAGACAAGAAATTAGAGGGGTTAGACAATGGGATAGAAGGGGTGAAACATGGGTTAATGGGGGTAGAAAACAGAATGGCCGCTCAAGAGAATCAGATAGAGGGAGTGAAACATGGGTTAACGGGGGTAGAAAACAGAATGGCCGCTCAAGAGAATCAAATGGAAGGGATGCAAAAAGGGTTAGAGGGGTTAGAAAACACCATGGAAGGCAAATTGAGGGACATGAGGGACCAAGCGGAAAGGGAAGTTAACCAAATGGGGCAGCAGATAGAGGGGGTCAGAATGGGGGTAGAAGCCAAACTGGATGCTCACAGGGAGGAAATGGAGCAGATGAGGGTGGCATCTGGGCAGGAGATGCAAGTGATGGGAGAGGAGATCAGAAGAGGAGTGAGTGAGGAGGTCGGAGGAGTGCGCGAGGAGGTGAGGCACTGTAAGGAGCACACGGAGAAGGAGGTGAGAAAGGGGACTGTAAAGTTACAAGGGGGCATAGAGGACCTGACGCAGGAGGTGGAGCAGCTAACAGAGGGACAAAAAGAACTAACGGACCAGGTAAAGAAGAACACAGCGGTATTAGGAGGGTTAAAAGCGACACAAAACGACATAAAAAACGACTTGATAGCGACAAAGAGGCAGTGTCAGACGGTACGTGAGGGACTGACAACGAGGTTGGACGAGGTGATAGAGGTAATGGAGACGAAGGACCGGCAGGTGAGGACGCACCTGGAAACGGTCAAGGTAGCCTTAGAGGATGAGCTTGAGGAGACGTACCGGGGAATAAAAGAGGTGAAGCAGAAATTAGAAGAAGTGGAAGGAGGGGTGAGCGAAATTAAGAAGCGACGGAGAGAGGATAAGAAAGAGATAAAAGAGGAGATAAAAGAATTGGTCCAAAGTCTGTGTTTGGATCGTGATGATGTGCTCATTAACCGGATGAGGGATTCGCAGGTGATGGAGGAGAAGCGAAGAGGAAGAGGACCCGGTGTAAGTGGTGACCAATATGGTCGTGCGTATGATGCGCCAGGGGATTTAATAAGCTTGGGGGTCGAGATAGACCCGGGTGTTCGTGAGAGGCCGTTGGTGAAGTGTGCGACAGGTCTGGTGTGCGAAAGAGGAGGTGTGCGAGAAAGTCCGACTCTGGGGTGTGTGAGGAAAAAGTGCGTGCCAAGGAGTGAGGGTGCTGGCGAGAGTGAGTCGGTCGTAGCGCGTGTGCGAGGGGGCACATGGAAGCGCGGAGTGGTGAGTGTTACAGAGGGTGTGACGCGAGGAAGGTGTGTGACGGACAGGTGCATGGGGAAAGAGTGCGCTGTCAAAGGCAAGGAAGAATGCACACCTGTGGTGAGTGTTACAGAGGGTGTGACGGGAGAGTGTGCGCGAGGAAGGTGTGTGACGGACAGGTGCATGGGGAAAGAGTGCGCTGTCAAAGGCAAGGAAGAATGCACACCTGTGGTGAGTGTTACAGAGGGTGTGACGGGAGAGTGTGCGCGAGAAAGGTGTGTGACGGACAGGTGCATGGGGAAAGAGTGCGCTGTCAAGAGTAAGGGTGAGTGCGCTGTCAGGAATGGAGGTGAAAGTAGTGAGAGTGACATGGAGCGTGAGTTAGTTGTGACAGGTGAGCGAGGATGGACACCTGGGATGGAAGGATGCACACCTGGAATGGTAGAGCGTGAGTGGGAATGCACGCTGGAGTTGGTGGTGAGGCACGTGGTTGGGTGTGCGAATGAGGGCACACCTGTGATTGTCACAGAGGAGGTGACCGAGGAGGGGGCGCGAAGCGGTGTATTGGTGAGGTGTGCGAGCAACGAATGTGTGCCAAAGTGTTCGGTGGTCAGGTGTGTGACCAAGGCTGTGAGTGGAATGGGTGTACCTGGGTGTGTAAGGAAAGGTACGAGGAGCATGGGCACAGCTGGATGTGTGAGCAAGGAACGGGCTGCGGGGTGTAAGCGTCCAGGTGAAGCATCGACGTTAGACGGGGTAGAGTTTAGAACGACTTATAGCCGAATCTGGCCCTCGGTGCGTGCTGGGCCTCGCTTTGAACGGCCGCGTCCGTGCTCCACTAGGCGGAGCGGGCAGCCCGATAGAAAGGGTCGTTATGGCGACCACGTTTTGTTGAGACGTGCCGGCAGGTCTAGATCGGGGCATTGGATGGCTCCGTGCCTAGATGGTGCGTGGGATCTCGGCCCGGGTAAACCTCCTTCCCTGCACCGAATGCGGGATGTATCCAGCCGCTGGCACAAAACAACCAGCATTCATTGTTTGGCTTTACGAAGCCGGGCTTTGGACAGGAATTGGCGCACCGAGAGGTATTAGTGAGTCGACTGGGTGATGAGGTTAGTGTTTTGGACCCAAAATTAGAGGAAAAACAAAATTTGATGATTGGCAAGGGATTGGCAGTAGTGATTGGCAGATGATGGGCAGTGATTGGCAAATTTTTAATTTGTTGAAATTTGATGTGCAAAATTGGTAGTGAGAGACCCCCGATGTGGTGGGATGGCATCCCTGCCACCCTTCCCATGGTGGGGGCAAAGGAGCAATAGCTTATGGGGTGTATGGCAGTGAAAACTAGCCCGGGTGGGTTAGGATATGGTGTGTAGGGATCTAGCGAGGATTGACATTAGGTGACGTTAAGTTTAGTTAGTGACTGATACCTGTAGTAGGGACGCAGGTAGATTAGTGTGGATGATAATGACGAGGGAGCGCAATAGTTTAAAGGGACGACTGGGAAGCGCAAGTTTCAGAAGGGAGTAGTTAGCTGAGATGATGCCGTGTTTGTGAGAATTGAACAGGTGTGATTGCACAGGTGTGCAACTGGACAGGTGTGTGGAGCAGTGTATGAGTAGTGAGTGTGTGGATCAGCGCGAATGCGCTTGGGGAGAGAAGGGTGCAGGTGGCACCAGGTGTGAGAGCACAGGTGTGCAGGTACAGGTGTGTGGAGAGAGTTGGAGTGAGTGGTACGGAGTGGTGTGCATGGTGCGAAGGTGTGGATGGGGGGAGAGTGGACCCCTTTCACGAGTACCCGGGGCGGGTAGTGTAAGTGTTAGGTAGAGGGTGCAGGTAAATTGTGGTTGGATATTGGCATTTGTGGTGCGGTTGCAGAATGGTATTGTGGATGGGTGCGTTGGTGTTGTGGAAATGGCTGGGCGTGTAGCCTGTTAGTGCGTGTAGTTGGTTGGGCACTCCACCACTGTGAGGATGTCGGCCAGGTGAGGCCGCAGGTGGGCTCTGGGAGCCGGTAGAGTTGTGGATGGGGCCCGAGGATCCGGAGGACGGACCCGGGTAGCCCAGTGCCAGAGAGGGCACCGAGTGGGGAGAGTGCCAGAGGGCCTTCCCCAAGTAGTTAGGTTAGGGCAAGGAGCAGGTAAGCTCGGAGGCAACTGCAGTGGTGGAGGTGTGCAGGTGGGTAGACCCACTGGGAGAGGTACACGCCGCAGCCCAGAAATTGTGCGAGGGCACCGGGAGATGAATCGGGGGAGTGAGACCCCAAATTGAAGCGCACCACAGTTTGGCCAATGGGAATTGGTTTTTAGAACCCATAGTGTAAGAGGGCCAATGGTTTGGCCGGAGAAAGACCCCGGGTAGTGTAAAGTTGTTAAAGTCACTTAGGAAATAGTTAGGATTGATGAACCTGTCGCACCATACGCAGCCACTTACCTGTGGTGATGATGATGACTCCACACCTGTGTTTTCTTTGTTTTGTTGCAGGAGATGAATCGCTGTGTGGATTTGTGAGACGCATCACGACGTGGATGAGACATTGGGGTGATTCCATCTCTCCCTCCCTAGGAGGGACTGATGATGAATTGGTAATGGCAAATTATGATGTTGAGTTGGAGATGGCAAATTTTGATGAGAGTTGAAAATGGCAAATTTGATTGGTTAGGAGGGAGAGAAGACGAATTTGGTATATGGGAGGAACGGGGAAGACAGTAGGGATGTTTGTTGATTTGTAAAGTAGATGTTTATGGGTAGTGTTGTGTTGTGTGGATACAGTAAGGGGTAAGGGAGGGGCCATGTAGGTTACCTGGTGGGGGGGGGGGGCGTACGATAGGAACGTACCTGTCTCACCTGGTTCCCATGTGCCCCCAGTGTGCATTACCTTATATTGCGTGCACTTTTGCGCCCTTACCACCTTACTCACTTGTTACTTCTTTTGTCTCCCACCTCCGAGGATCTGGCTTTGGGGTAGAGAGAGAGGAGAGAGAGGTGCTGGCTGCGCAGTTGTGGGCCTGCACTTTCGCTGTTTGCTGCCGGGATCGATACACCATATGGACCGCAATGTTTGTGGCCACCCACAATGGACCGCAGTTCGTTTGCGGCCAAGCACCACCCGGGGATGGACCTATGGGTCAACGTGGCACCTATGCCATACAGGTGAACCACTTTTAGTTAACACCAAGTGCACCACAAGAAGAGCAAGAGAAACCTGCAGGGTTAGGGGTTGTCGAATTTATTTTTATTCCAATGAACAATGGTGACTGCACCGATTGGTGGTGGGGTGGTGCTTTTGATGCTCGGGAAGGGTGCTCTGCACGTTATTAAAGGCCGTCGGCCACAGAGCACTCGTGGGTTGGTGTATCGATGTTGGCAAGCGCGCTCTCTCTATGCATAACATCTGCATGTGTTCCTCCAAAAACAGGTCCTGGATCGTAGTGTAAATATTAGCGTAGTCTTGTAAATAATGCTCCCTACCGGCTGTATGTTTAGTTTGAGGATTCTTTCCGGATTCGGTTATCCTGTGGGTGTGTTTCTGTGAGGAGAAGGGTGCAACGTCGCAGGGGGACATATTTACTCATTTGTGAATATCTGTAAAACTGTCGCACTCAGGGTAGAGTTAATAGTAGAGGGAACTACATTGCGTGCCACACTAAAGTAGGTAAAAATTTATCGGGTCGGGACGCCCCGAGGGTAGAGAAGGGTGCAATGTTGCGAATATGGAATTTGGCCTCCATATCCGCTTGTAAATATTCCCATATTTTCCCCAATACTCCCCAACTATCCCCAATCCCCCATTCCCTAGTCCCATTGTCTGTAAACAACAATCAGTAGAGCCGACCTTCCCCTTTTCCCCCATTAAATGTCGTGCCCAGGTCCACCGCACCACACGTAGACAACTTTCGGACATCTTGCTAGTTATTCTTAGTCTATGTCAGTTAAGGCCTCGTTTCCATTAATTATGACTCTTCGTTGCACCAGAATGTGATTATATGGCACCAGTAGTGAGTTTAGGACCTTTCCCATACCTCCTTCCATCTTCTTCCCCAACAATTACAACAACAACAGAGGAGATGGCGGCGGCGCGGGGGAGGATGCGTCCTCACACCGGCTCGATTAGCGCCATTGACCACGCGCTCCACGGGGTTACCACGGAGGGGCTGGCTGTCAGCTCCTCCTCAAGGGCGGAGCCTGGTAACCCCCCGCACCCAATCAGAAGGGCGGACCGATTCCATCTGGGGCGGCGCTAGCGAGCCGAGGGCGTGTCACTCCCCGCGGGATATACGTGGCGACTTACCGGAAGTGAGTCAGATGCGCCCCCAGCTGAAGAGAAAGAGGTACCTGCGAGCGCTGAGTCAGATGCGCCCCGCCTGAGAAAGAACGTTGCCTGCGATCGCTGAGAGAGAAAGACCCGCCTGAGAAAGAACGTCCCCCCCCCCCCCGAGCGCTGTGACCTCCCCGCATCTTTGGACCGGACTGTACCCTGCCTTGAGCCAAGAGTGCACCTTGAGCCATCGCTACTTGCCTTTCCTTGCCATTGTGGAAGTGTAATTCAGTGTAACTTATTGATTGGCACTGGTAACTTATTGATTAAGACTGGTAACGAAGCAGATACATTTTACCTGCAACCTCTGTGAAAGCCGAGTTCGTAAATGAGTGTCAGGAATGTGCCCGAACATGGTAATCTCTTGTCCACCTGGTCACAGCCCCAGGCTGGAGCACCCTCCTACTGTGTAAATGGAAATCACAGCAGGAGGGGAGCGAGTTGATGCCAGGGCTTGGTGCAATACATGACCTCGGGGCATCAGCGGAAGAAGGATTAACGTTTCAGCGGACAGAGGATTAAGTCCAGTTCGTCCATATAAACTAGAGCAAACGTGGAGTCGAGAGTACTTGCTACGTGAAGCGCTGACCGAACGGGAGTGTCGGATGAACGAGAAGGACCAGCGAAAAGAGTTAACCTGATCCATTATATTATGCGGTATCATTTTGGTAATTGGAAATGAAATAAATACAGTTAATAAACCAGACATTTTGTAAACCTGTGTGCGGTCATTGGAGTCCTGTGAGTCCCCCACTACAAATTCCCTGACAATCTTGGAGGCACCGCTGGGATCAATTGTACAAGCAAGTCTTCTTTAAAAGGTGAGTGTGTCTTGTCTTGTCCAATATGATTTACGAACTTGGAAGTTATGTGTACATACATGGGGGAGCAGGTGGTCTGGGGCTTCTTTGCGCACCGATGCCGCGATATAGGTGGCGTGAGCCATCACGAATGGGATTTCGATAAACGACTGTAGCAATTTATTCGTTTTTTTTCTAAATGATTTCTGTAAATACGTATTTTTGCGCTGGTTATTAAAGGGCCTTACTGTGACCTGGAAGCAAACGGAGCAAGTGTGCACCTTGCGACCGCTTGCTTCCAGGACGTGTAAGGCCGGTACACTCGTTTACCCACCCGCACACGTATAAAGTACTACTTTTTTTTGCACTTGTTCGAAGCACTTGACTTGCTCGGCGCTCGGCGAGCGACAGGGAACCGGGAAACGGAATTATATTTATATATATATATATTTCCAATATGGTACACCGGCCACAACGATTTTAGCGATTATCCGAGTTTTTTTTTAACGATTTCTGTAAATACGTATTTTTCCTGCGCTGTGTAATTCTTCTGACACGCGCCACGAAGAAACGCACCACTGATGTGCATGAAGCGACTTGTTTGCCGGTTCGGTAAGGTCCGTACACGTGTACAATCGTGTACACCCGTTTTAAATAGAGAATTTTTTTTCAGTTTTCCCGCCATAACTAAAACTCGTTCGATCAACAAATAAATTCATGACAGACAATCCCACCTCATGCTGGTCCAGAATTACTGTGAAAGATGGCGATTGGGAAAAAAAATTGCATACCAACACTCCCTCACTGTCCCTCATTGTCCCTCATGTCCATTCCGGCACCCTGTCTCTTCCTCCCGCTCTTTTTCCCTCCCTTTACTTCCCGTTGGCGGACGTTTTGCGAGAAGCAAAGCGTTTTGCAGGACGCTGACACGGAACCAGTGCTGTTTTTTTTTTTTTGACGAAATTTGCTAGATAAATAGCATGGGTGACACGGATTAAATGATTTTATATTTAAATATAAAAAATTGATCTGCTTGGTGTTAGTTTAAGGGCTGTTCCAAATTTATCTTGATTATGAGACAAAAACAGCAGAATGGGAATCAACAGACAATGGAACAGCTCGCGACGAGTGTTTGTGGGTGACAACCACCCTCTGGTCGAGGCTCATAGAAGGGGTGATGCTTACTGATTCGGCACGCTTACAATAGGTGTTAATGGTGGGATGTCAGAGGTTTTGGTGTGGGTTAATGTTCACACTGTTTTGGAAAATAATGCTCGATGCAACATGATCCTAAAAAAAGAACCCAGCCCTACATTGAAAGATCAGGAAGGGAAGGAATGGAAAATTTGTCAAGGTTTGAAATTAATCGGACAAGGGGGTCCCAAGGTATGGTCACCGTACTCGCAAGCCGTTCGCTTTGGCTCTGCGGATGGACCGAACCATTGCATGTAAATAGAAGGGGGGTTCTGTGGTCGTTCGCTTTGGCTTTGCGAATGGACCAAACCATTGCATGTAAATAGAAGGGGGGTTCTGTGGTCGTTCGCTTTGGCTTTGCGAATGGACCAAACCATTGCATGTAAATAGAAGGGGGGGTTCTGTGGTCGTTACTGCCACGTGGTTTCAAAGTTTTGTTGTTGTTGTTTGCAGGCATGTTTTTTGCAAGCACGTACGGGCGAGCACGTACGTGCGGGCACGCCCTAGTATATATAAATTGAGGTAATATTAAGTTATGGAATTAATTGCTTTCAACAATGCAAAGGGTGATAAAATATGGGATTTTAATGGGATTTTTTAATGGGATATTGGTTTAGGAATGTTTAGAGGTCATTGCAATGTGATAATGACTTGTGACCATTTGTTGTTGAAACGTTTGGGACCATTCAAAGGTTGGGTTGTGCTAACGTTTCCACAACGTCGCCACAACGTTTCACTTTCGTTGTGGCAACGTTTTGCTCCAACGTTTTGTGAACATTTAAATGTTGGGTTGTGCTAACGTTTCCACAACGTCGCTACAACGTTTCACTTTCGTTGTTGCAACGTTTTGCTCCAACGTTTTGGGAACATTCAAATGTTGTGTTTTGCTAACGTTTCCACAACGTCGCTACAACGTTTCACTTTCGTTGTTGCAACGTTTTGCTCCAACGTTTTGGGAACATTCAAATGTTGTGTTTTGCCGACGTTTCCACAACGTCGCTACAACGTTTCACTTTCGTTGTTGCAACGTTTTGCTCCAACGTTTTGGGAACATTCAAATGTTGTGTTTTGCTAACGTTTCCACAACGTCGCTACAACGTTTCACTTTCGTTGTTGCAACGTTTTGCTCCAACGTTTTGGGAACATTCAAATGTTGTGTTTTGCCGACGTTTCCACAACGTCGCTACAACGTTTCACTTTCGTTGTTGCAACGTTTTGCTCCAACGTTTTGGGAACATTCAAATGTTGTGTTTTGCCGACGTTTCCACAACGTCGCTACAACGTTTCACTTTCGTTGTTGCAACGTTTTGCTCCAACGTTTTGGGGACATTCGAATGTCAAGTGAATCGAATGAGAAATCAGGAATTATTTCATTATTAACGATTAATGAAGTACTTATTTAATTAATTACATTTCTTATTACATTACAGTAATTACATTACAGTAATTACCTGAGGTAATTACAGTAATTACAGTTCCGGTAATTACAGTAATTACAGTAATCATTACAGTAATTGCAGTAATCTTATTACAGTAATTACATTACATTAACTCAGGCACCTTTTGAGTAAGGAAGCTGATATTTGGACATGACACTGACCAAGTGATGTGGCTGTCAAGGAAAATATTGATTTATTGATTAATCATTTAATAAATTAACTCGTTGATTTATAAATGACTTATTTAATTAAAATTCCTCAGAGATACATCTTCGGATGAAATACTTGCAGATTGGTTATGCTATGAGCCAATTGATTAAGGAAAATATTTTGCGATGGCCATATTGGCAATTTCGTGGCCATATTCGTGGCAACTCAGTTAGTGCCACTGCACCTTTAAAATGCATCCCTGCGTTCATTTTTCGATCGATTGAGTTGAAATTTTGAACAATCGGATCTGGACTGTCGTTGTTAACGACTCTAGCACGCACTCGTCCAATCAGGATGGAGCGGTATGGTCCCCGGATCATCACTGCCCGCAGTTTTAATTAATTTTACTTTTCTCTTGGGCATATAATTTTGAAGACATGCATGTCATGATAGAGGAAATGTTTGTTCTGTTAAACGGAATAAATGTTGTTTATTTGTGTGGGTGTGTATTTTTGTGTATTTGGATATATTTTCACGACTAATTCCAGTTATCGTCCTGCAAAAGGTCTGCTCGTTCTTTTCCTTTGAGTCGTAAATTCCTGTTGAATTCTCATTAAAAAGCGGAATTAAGTACGCTGTGTGATGATGGAGATCCTTGATGACGAATCAGGAATAGTGAATGAGCAGACAAATATCACGGATGGTACACCAGATAGGGAAAATGTAGATGAAACCCCTTTTGCTCAGGTGCTGTGTAGCGCTGCACAAAGATCCATATGAGCGGGGCCTGGGTGCTGTGTAATTAGTACACAAAGAACCAATTACTAGGGTGCTGAATAAACACAAAGATCCATTTTTGGAGCTGGTTCTCCCGGTGCTGTGATTTATTCAAAGAACCAAAATCTTGTAAGAATTAAGATATGATTTGTCGACATCATAAATACTTTAATATATGTAACGATTTTTGTAACGATCATCCTGCAAAAGGTCTGCTCGTTCTTTTCCTTTGAGTCGTAAAATCCTGTTGAATTCTCATTAGAATGCGGAATTAAGTACGCTGTGTGATGATGGAGATCCTTGATGACGAATCAGGAATAGTGAATGAGCAAACAAATATCACGGATGCTGCGGCTGGAGCAGGGGAAGCGATTTTTGAATTGTTCAGTGATTATTCGATATTGTTATGACTTATTGTCAATAGGTATACTAAGTGGCCATGAGGTAGCCTGTTGCTATGTACAGTTTTATTCTATTGTTGATTATACCACATAGCTGTGGTGATAAAGGAAATGTTCGTTTTAAATAGATGATTATGATAGGACCATGACTATAAAATCATGATGATTATTATGAATGATATCATAGGGTTCAAATGCAGAATGCTGCATGAACTTGGGAAAGAACTTTCAAGCCCTATGGGATAAATTGGGTATTACAAGCGATGGAGTTTCAAAATTTAGCATGATTGAAGAAATTTTACAGTCTTATTTCAGGAGTTTTACGAAATTTATATTGCCAAGAGATTTTGGATACTATTAAAAGAAAAATGATGAGATATTTTTCCCAATGAACTTTAATATCTGCCATCCATTTTGGCTGTCTCACGAATGAAGGATGAGTTGCCTTTAGTGGTTGCAAAGAAAATTTGTGGAGACCAGGCAAAATGGGGAAATATGTCAGATATGACCCTAGGACAGGACGGTGATTCATCAATTGACATGAGGTACGAACCAGAGGTGACGACCGATGAGTCGATCTCAGTCAATGGATGGACCTGTCCTGACATCATTGGGGAAAGGGCTTATGCAAGGAGTCATTCAAAATGATTAATTTGATTTATTGATGAATATTGATGAATTAATTGAAATTGAATAATTGATTGAATTGTTAATTGATTGAATCTAATTGATTGAATTTAATTGCATAAATTGAACTGAATAAATTGAATTGAATATATTGATTGTTTGATTGATGAAAATGCGGTCTCAAGAAAGAAGCTTTGATATCTTTGCGAGATATTATCAATGTGGAGACAACCTGGGAAAATTGAGCAAGGTGGTGAGTTTATATACAGATATATATGTGCGGTTACCATTGTGTGATTTCCCCGTCAAACAGAGCGGACACCTGAGGATTCACCCACTTCATACTGACCCTCCGGCTCATCTGCAAATACTGATCTGTGAGATTGGATTGTGCAAAAGCCACAGCTGAGGGAGATTCTCTGGAAATCACCGTGTGAACAGGTGGAGAGATCCTTCCTGGAGGTACGAGTGAAGCTTTAGAGGAACCAGGAACAAACTACAACACATCCAACGCTACTTTGATAAAAGGCAGTATGGGAAATGGAGCCTGCAAGAATACACAAGGACAACCAGAGATTCCACAAAAAGGTACTTGTACACATCATATGTACGACCGTTATGGTGCAGAAGCTATAAGGCAGGTCGAGAATTGGTATTTGTGGACAAAGGGACATGATGAGGAGTTTCCAAGAGATGGTACATTTGAGCGAAGTCGATTGGAAAGATTGGAACAAAGATTGAAAGCCAGGAAGAGACAGAATCTAACGGTAGACTGGCTTGCATTCCATCTTTGGGATGGTGAATCCAGACAACGGGAACAGCAAGAACGGATAACGGAACTAGAACTTAAAATAAAAAGGATACAGGATACAGTGGAGGAGACAAATGCACAACTGCCCTCGAAATTAGGAATGAAAGTCACAGTTGTCCCATCTGATTTCCAGTTGTCTCCCCAAAAAGGACGGTACAGAGAATTTTTTCGTGTTTCAGGAGATAACGAGAGATTGCAGTGGCAACTCAGGGATGTAGAGATGCAGCCCAGCAATACAAGTGCACAGGTGCACAGATCAGACAACGACAGAAACCGGTGTTTCGAGTGTGGAAAGATGGGACATTGGAGAAGAAGATGTCCGTATGTCAACAGGAAGACAAGGTCATGGGGCAAACCAAGATCAAGGGTACCAGTGCTTACCGGTACCTCAGACAATGATTAGGCCTTCATTGCTGCAAATCCCAAATGATGATTGGCCTCAACAGATTCGATTACTGGACAAACATGAATAACTGTCGATGATTCTTGTGTCTGAAAAGTTTTCAGAGCAAGAATGATTCATTTTTTCTTTTTGCTTGTTAACAAATTAATAATTAATTGATCAAATGCCAAAATTGGATCTTCTATTTTGGGCACAGCAATTTTAAATTTACAAAGTTTGGAACAATTGCGTTGCAATTTTTTGGCAAACCAAGTAACAAGAGTCACATGATGATCAGGTGGGAATTTCGGACTATTGTTCCGCACGATTGATAGGTCAATGGTCGACTGACATGCAAATGGGTGTGTAGTCAAAATTTGGATAGATTATTGTGAAGGCAGAAAGGGTAATTTCAATGTGACATCATAAGGGTTTTCTAAGAATGGACTTTTGGTTTATTTGTCTATAAGCATTTTGAATTTGATTGACAAATTTTATGAAATTGAAATAAAATTGACACCCATCTGATCTGTAAATAATGGTTCCAACGCAAACAAATATGCATAATGCATGTGTGTGTTTTTGTGTATCAATCTTACAAGATTGTTGACACCGACAGTGTGCCTGTCTGGAAATGGATAGTTATATGTGGATGGGATTGGGATATGTGGATGGGATTGAATATCCAGAGAATCCGTAAAATAAAATAGAAATATAATTTGATTATGAACATTATCTCTTTTGTCAAGGGAAATGGAATATAAAAATTTGATGTGCTGGGTTATGAGCAGCCATTAATTAATAGTAAAATTGTGAGTAATTTTGGTATTCCATTTTTGATAGAATGTATATGAGAATAACATCTATTTATGGATATGAGCTTCATAAAAGGAAATGAGGAAGTACAAAATCATCCAAATTTGGGAGAGGTCTTACACTGACTTCCCAGAATACTCTGCTCATGGATTTTATATATATAAACTTGAATTTTATCAGCATATAAATTGTGCTGTATGTATGGATGTGTTTTAGGCATAGATGATATGGGAAAATAGTAAAGAAAATTTTGCTGGTTTGAACTATTGTGGGTTTTTCAGTTCTGGAGTTTAAACAAAGTCACTGGTTAACAGATGAGAAAGGATAGTAAATAAATTATTCTCTGCTGGGCAAATTAAGTACGATATTACTAAGACTTATGAGAGCTATTGTTCCGCCTTACAGCAGTGGAAAATTATTGGAAAAAAATTAGATCCAACATAATGAATCTATAAAAGAATGTGATAGGGATAATATCCTCAATTTGTACTAATTATTTGATTGTGGGTAAAGGAATTAAGTCATCGTAGTGGATTGTTAACAGCAGCCTGAAAATGTCCTGAGAGTGTGCATCCATGTAATCAGAAATCCCAGATTTGTTTTTACAAACAACATTTTGGTAGAGGTCTTCAGAACACTTCCTTGGTAGATAAAAAACGGTACTGCATGCTGGCAGCCACTTTTGCGGCCAGTTAGGCCAAACAAATTGAGAGGAAATTGTAGTTAAATACGTAAGTTACACATGGCTATTTGTAAAAAAGGAAATTTGTTGAGATGGGAAACATTTTTCCGAAGGTTTATTAAGGTGTTATAATATGACATGTGGCAAGGCAAACTATTGGAATGGAAAATTAGATCTGGTTATAGAATAAATTTATTGACCCCTTGAAGTTAATCCTTCAAATCATTGTTTCACTGGCATTTTTTGTTCAAATTGGAAATAGTTTGGTAGAGCTTTGGTTAAAACCTTTGGTTGCGGTATCTTGGAACGAATTGATAAACCATAGGAGATTGATAAGAATAGAAACAAATATGGACCCAAAATAGAAAGTTGGATTCATGCCTCTCATTGCAAGCAAGCACATGGGGCTAAGGTGGACGATCCCACAGAAAATGAGGCTGCACCTAGCAGCCCAGCAGAACATTCAGTGGTAGAAAAATGATAGTCGTGATTTACAGTCATTTGAATTACATTTTAACACCCCTTGCATTGATAAACATTACATTTTCAACATGCGATATTCCGACTTGGAATAGTGACATTTATTTGCCTACATGACATACAATTACCTGCTGATATTAATACAGCATGAGTGAAAAAAATTTTTTAAAAAAAGTATCACAACTACACTCATGATCAGGGGATTGAGTTCAACCCCGGGAGATAGGGGGATCAGGGTAAGACAAATAATCTGATTATGTTACATATTAAGGGATTTTCTTTATTTACCTTTTAGGAAGCTTGTTAGTTTGGTATATAATGTTAAATGTCATCGACATATAACTATGTCATAGGTATGAATATATACAAGGAGTAGCAGACTTGTTTGTTGGTTTAGTAGTTATATTGGCAATTGTTTTAGTGGTGGCTTGCTTGAAAGCCTTAGTGACGGTGTGTTTGAATAAGGTAACCAACAACACGATGATAACGCATGAAGTGACAAATGAGGAAAGAAATGTGGAACCAGAAAAGGAAGACTTTTATGGCGACATAAACAGTAGAATTAAGATAATGGCATAACGACAATGTTATGAGTTGTGTCAATTACAATATCAATGAACTCATATCACCACGAGTGACACACTGTTAGGAAAAAAGAGGGAAAAGAAAAAGTGGAGAGGAATTATGGTAATAATACTGTAACGATTTTGAGAAGTGTAACGGGTTTTGAGAAGTGTAACGGGTTTTGAGGAGTGTAACAATTTTGGAGGAAGGGTAACGGATGTGAAGAGTATGGTTTTGGTATGGTAACATCCTGGTAATGTAAATAATGGTCGCAGCCGTCCTCCTAATTAATTTCATAGAACATACACGCAGGTCACGATATATCTTTTAAATAGTGTATTTCCTTATTCCATGTAGGCTAAGTATGTGTTTTCCACTAGATTGACTTTGCATTGTATCAAACAAAATAAGCGTAGGCCCTTCCAATTTCCCCAAAACCTCCCTTCCAATTGCCTTCCGCATTTTGGCTGGTTTTCTTCAAACCACCATTGGCCACGAGGTAAGGTTGGAGAAGAAAGGCGTGTCTCCACCTCGTCAGAAGAGGGCAGGAGTGAACCGGCCCTAACAGCCAATCAACACCGCGGTGAGTGACCCGGTAGGCGTGCCCTCGGAGCCGGCGGCTTAATTCCGCCGGAGGTGATAAAAGCGACTGCAGGGGACTGCTTTACAAGTGGAGATGAGAGATGACTGGAGAGGAGCAACGAGGCTGCACCAAAGAGAGGCCTTGAGAGATACGCTGGGGGATGACCTGGAAGAGGAGCGCAATCCACCGCAAGCCCTACCTACCTACCTGCCTGCCTGCAATACCCCCCTGTCGTTGGAGAGACGCGCTGAACGGAGGGAGACGGCTCCACCCCAGGAAGAGGAGCAGGTGTGCCGAGCCAGCGCGTGACGGCCGCGGATACGCGACGGAGGTTTTCCCGCCAAAACCGCGAGGGGTGCTGCGGCCTCCGACCTTGCCTTCCTCCACGCGTCCACCTCAGCTATTCCTTCCTGCAATATCCACCGTGTGAGTGTGAACGTCCTGTCCTACTCGTTTGTCTTGGGGATTAAGTAAATGAAATAGAATAAGTTAACAATGCACTGTGTGACTGCTCTTTTCCATCTATTGCTGTAAATAATATTGGTCGCTCTAAAATATTGCTTGTGTGTGTATAATAAATCTGTTCTTCCTCCGTATTCTTCTTCTTCTTTTTCTTCTCTTTCGGTCGCTTTAGAGGTTTCCCGATTGAATATCCGTGGGGCGATCTGGTCAACGTCGGGTGAAATCGGGTTTTAATCGGGGAGTAACTGTTCGGACGCGGTTAAATACACCACCGCTCGGTCCATATAACATCTAAAAGCCGCGTCTGTAACAATTGGTTGTCAGGAGGTGGGATTCGAACCTGGGACTAAATTTATTTAGCCCAAATTTTGGACACCAATTGTGTTAGTACCGTAACAATTGGTGTCGAGGAGTTGGATTCGAACCTGGGACTAAATTTGTTAGGCCCAAATTTTGGAACACCAATTGTACTATTAGAGTAACAATTGGTGTCGAGGAGGGAGATCGGACCCGAAGCGCGCTTAACGCGCTCAAAATTACAAGCTGCCGAAATTTATTTTGTTTTATAAAGCAAAACCCGAATTTTGAGATCGCGCCATGGACAATCAAGGCGATCGGATGTCGGTGGGAGAGATAGACAGGGTGGAATCGACCCAGGACCTCGGGGAAATGTATGTGGAGGAAAGGGAGGAGGAGAAAAATGGCAATGTGGTTGCGGAGGTTTCAGACGCACAAAATGGCGCCCTCGCGCACGTGGTTGAGGGGGCCACGGTCGCGGAACCAATGAGCGCGACCCAAATGCAAGCCTTCATGACCCAATTCATGGTGGAAATGCAGAAAAATAACGATAGTAAGAAAATGGAAAGCAGAAAAATGGGGGCCCTTATGGACAGGCTAGAAGCCAAAATGGGACAAATGGGGAACCGGATGGATGCTCAGGGTGAGCGATTGGAGGGCCAAATGGGGGTAATGGGAAACCAAATGGGGGTAATGAGGGACGAAGCGAGGGGTACCGGTAAGGAGTTAGACAAGAAATTTGAGGGATTAGACAATAATTTTAAGGAGTTAGACAAGAAATTTGAGGGATTAGACAATGGGATAGAAGGGGTGAAAAATGGGTTAATGGGGGTAGAAAACAGAATGGCCGCTCAAGAGAATCAGTTAGAGGGGGTGAAAAATGGGTTAATGGGGTTAGAAAATAGGATGGAGGACAAATTGCGGGAAATGGGGGAACAATCCGCCCGGGAAATCGAACAGATGGGGAACCAGATGGAGGAAATACGACGAGGGGTGAGTGAGGAGGTCTCGGGGCTACGCGAGGAGGTAAAGCGAGGCGAAAAGCGTATAGAGAAAGAAGTGAGGAATAATACGGCTAAGTTACAAGGGGGAATAGAAGATCTGACGGAGGAGGTGGAGCAGCTGACAGAGGGACAAACTAAGTTAGTGGAGCAGGTTCAAAAGAACACTGCGGTACTAGGAGGGTTAAAGGCGACACAAAAAGAAATTAAAAACGAATTAATAGCGACGCAGAGGCAATGTCAGATGGTACGAGAGGAACTGACAATGAGGGTGGAGGAGGTGACAGAGATAATGGAGACAAAGGACCGGCAGGTGAGGATGCACATAGAGACGGTCACGGTAGCCTTAGAGGACGAACTTGAGGGGACGCACCGAGAAATAAAAGAGGTTAAACAAAAACTAGAGGAAGTGGGAGAAGAGGTGAGTGAAATTAAGAAGGGACGGACAGAAACTAAGAGAGAAATCCGGGAGGAGGTGATGGAATGTGTACAAGGTCTGTGTTCAAATCATGATGTGATGCTCACTCACCAAATAAAAAGTTTGCAGGTGGCAAAGGAGGTGCTGAGACGAAGTACGGAGGTGAGTGGCAATGTATATGATGTGAGGAAAGCTTCAGTCGGCTTGGGGATTGGTTTGGATCCGGGTGTTCGTGAAAGGCCGTTGGTGAGGTGTGTGACAGGACAGGTGTGCGAAAAAAGAGGTGTGCGAGAATGTCCGACCATGGGGTGTGTGAGGAAAAAGTGCACGCCGAGGAGTGAGTGTACCGTCAAGAGTGAGTTGGTCGAAGCGCGTGTGCGAGGGAGCACAGGGAAGCGCGGTGTGGTGAGTGTTACGGAGGAAGTAACGAAGAAGTGTGCGCGGGAGGATGCGCGAGAAAGGTGTGTAACGGACGGGTGCATGGGGAAAGCGCATGCTGTCAAGAGTAAGGGAGAATGCATGCCTGTGGTGAGTGTTACGGAGGAAGTAACGAAGAAGTGTGCGCGGGAGGATGCGCGAGAAAGGTGTGTAACGGACGGGTGCATGGGGAAAGCGCATGCTGTCAAGAGTAAGGGTGAGTGCGCGACCGAGAGTGGAGGTGAGAGTAGTGAGAGTGACAAGGAGAGTGAGCTGGTTGTGATAGGTGAGCGAGGATGTACACCTGGGATGGAAGGATGCACACCTGGAATGGTAGAGCGTGAGTGGGAATGCACGCTGGAATTGGTAGTGAGACACGTGGTTGGGTGTGCGGGTGAGAGCACACCTGTGATTGTCACAAAGGAGGTGACCGAGGAGGGGGCGCGAAGCGGTGTATTGGTGAGGTGTGCGAGCAACGAATGTGTGCCAAAGTGTTCGGTGGTCAGGTGTGTGACCAAGTCGGTGAGCGGAGTGAGTGTACCGAGGTGTGTTAGAGAAGGTACGACCAAGAGCATGGAAACGGCTGCATGTATGAGCACGAAAGGGGTAGCGTATGCTTGTAGGCATCCAGGTGAGGCGTCGACGATAACCGGGTTAAAGGTTAGGTCGACTTTTAGCCGGATCGGGCCCTCGGTGCGTGCCGGGCTTCGCGTGCCGCGAGAACCAGCGGAGATCCGAGCCACGGCGGGTTCGAAAGGACCGCCGTGCGCGATCCACGCTGGGCCTCGCGTGGAGCGGCCGCGTCCGGGCTCCACTAGGCGGAGCGGGCAGCCCGATAGGAAGGGTCGTCATGGCGACCACTTTCTATTGAGACGTGCCGGCAGGTCGAGATCGGGACATTGGATGGCTTCACGCCGAGGTGGTGCATGGGATCTCGGCCCGGGTAAGCCTCCGTCCCTGCCCCGAATGCGGGACGTATCCAGCCGCGGACACAAAAGAACCCGCATTCATTGCTCGGCTGTACGAAGCCGGGCTGTAGATGTGAATTGGCGCACCGAGAGGATGTAATAAGTAGACGGGTGATGGTGATAGTGATAGTAGTGATTTGATACAAAATTTAGAAAAGTGAATAGAATTGGCAGTAAATGGAAAATTTTTGATTGTTGGATTTGGACGAGCGAAATTGGTAGTGAGAGACCCCCGATGTGGTGGGATGGCAAATCCACCATCCCTCACAGGTGGGGGCAAATGCGCAATAGTTTATGGGGTGGCTATGACAACCGAGCCAGGGAGGGCTTGGATAATTGTAGGGATCTAGCGAAGATGACATTAGGTAACGTTAAGATTAGTTAGTGACTGATACCTGTAGTGGGGACGCAGGTAGATTAGTGTGGATTATAATGACGTGGGAGCGCAATAGTTTAAAGGGACGACTGGGAAGCGCAAGTTTCAGAGGGGAGAAGTTAGCTGAGATGATGCCGTGCGTGTGAGGATTGAACAGGTGAGAATGGAACAGGTGTGATTGCACAGGTGTGCAACTGAACAGGTGTGTGGAGCAGTGTATGAGGGAGTAGTGGTGATTGCGTGTTGTGTTGACCAAATGGTCCAGGAAGAAAGGAGGGTGCAGGTGGCACCAGGTATGATTGCACAGGTGTGCAACGACAGGTGAATGAAGAACAGGTGTATGTGGCTGTGTGGAATAAATGGTAGTGTGGAATATATGGAGTATTGGAATGGATGGTCGTGGAGTAAGTATGGTGGAAATTGTGGAGTGGAGTGGATGGTGCGAAGGTGTGAATGGGGGAAGAGTGGACCCCCATCACGGATACCCGGGGCGGGTAGTGTAAGTGTTAGGTAGAGGGTATAGGTAAATTGTGGTTTGGATATTGGCATCTGTGGTGCGGGTGACAGAATGGTATGTGGATGGGTGCGTTGGTGTTGTGGAAATGGCTGGGCGTGTAGCCTGTTAGTGTGTGTAGTTGGTTTGGGCACTCCACCACTGTAAGGATGTCGGCCAGGTGAGGCCGCAGGTGGGCTCTGGGAGCCGGTAGTAGTTGTTGTGGATGGGGCCCGAGGATCCGGAGGACGGACCCGGGTAGCCCAGTGCCAGAGGGCACCAGTGGGGTGACAGAGCCAGGAGAGGGGCTGTCCCCAGGTAGTTAGGTTAGGGTGAGGAGCTAGGTAAGCTCGGGTGGCAACTACAGTGGTGGAGGTGTGCAGGTGGGTAGACCTGTTGGGAGAGATACACGTCGCAGCCCAGAAATTGTGCGAGGGCACCGGGAGATGAATCGGGGGAGTGAGACCCCAAATTGAAAAGCACCACAGTTTGGCCAATGGGAATTGGTTTTTAGAACCCATAGTGTAAGAGGGCCAATGGTTTGGCCGAAGAAAGACCCCGGGTAGTGTAAAGTGTGTTAAAATCATTTAGAGGATAGTTAGGATGAAGGATCTCCTCACACCATCTGCATCCACTCACCTGAGGTGACAGGTACTCCACACCATGCCATGTTTGATTATTTTTTTTACTGTGCAAATGTTTGGGTTGTGAGACGCATCATGACGTGGGTGTGACATTGTGCTTTGATGTTCCATCTCTGCCTCCTTATGAGGATTGATGATGAATTTGATGATGGCAAATTTTGAAGTAGAGGGATTGTGGTGACGAATTTGGTATAAGGGAAATATGGGGAAGACGTGACAGTAGTGACGAATTTGTAAATGGGTAGATTTTGTAAATATGGGGTAAGAGCAAGGGTAGTGTAGGTGACAGGGGGGTGACGTACGGTAGGGACGAGCTTTCTCACTTCGCCCTCCGTACGCATTTCACCTTGCATTGCCTTGTTTGACGTGTACCCTTGTGACCTTACCCCTCGCTCAATTGTCTTTCTTTTGTCTCCCACATGACCTGTGCGCCATTGGGTGCCGAGGGGAGCGTGCGTGAGGTGGCCATTGTGCGCCCGAGATTCCCAGAACCAGCACGCATTGCGTTGATGTACCACTTTATGGACCGCTGTTCGGCGGCCAAGTACCACTTGATGGACCCCAGGTTCTGGGGCAGGGCACCTCTGTTGGAAACCGGCCATAGTGGCCAGGGAATCTTGCTTGCGGACCTCGGTAAGGTGGCACCTATGCCAAACAGGTGGACCACCCTTAGTTGGCCCCTGAGGCCCTAAATAAAAATGGACACAAGTTGTGTTTTTTTTAGTATGTCCAAATAGGCCGCATGAAGCCAGAAGACGTCAGGAAGAACATCGGCCCAGCAGACAAGGAGAAGACCACCACCAGTTGTTTTGTTGTGTTTATTATGAACCATGGTGACTGCGCACCGAGTGGTGCTTTGTGGTGCTTGTGGTGCTTTTGGGTGCTTTGGTGGTATTGGTACTGGTACTGGTGCATCGATGCAATGCGTGCTGTCTCCTCCCTCCCAACAGGAATTTCTTTCTCTTGTTCCCTAAAAAGAAAAGAGAAAAACACAGGTCCTGGGTTGCGTTGTAAATAAGAAATCACGTCATTGTAAATAATGCTCCCCACCGTAAATGTATAGTTTCAGAATAATTCCGTAATTCGGTTAGCGGTGGGCTTGAGTCTGTTAGACAGGATGCAATGCAATAGGGGGACATACTTATTTGTGTTTTAAAATTGTCACACTCAGGGTCAGGTTAATTGTAGAGGGAATTACACCTACATGTCACACTCAGTTAAGTCTAGTAGGCCCGAGGACGTGCCTGAAGAAAGGAGGGTGCAGTGTAACGATTTTGAGAAGTGTAACGGGTTTTGAGAAGTGTAACGGGTTTTGAGGAGTGTAACAATTTTGGAGGAAGGGTAACGGATGTGAAGAGTATGGTTTTGGTATGGTAACATCCTGGTAATGTAAATAATGGTCGCAGCCGTCCTCCTAATTAATTTCATAGAACATACACGCAGGTCACGATATATCTTTTAAATAGTGTATTTCCTTATTCCATGTAGGCTAAGTATGTGTTTTCCACTAGATTGACTTTGCATTGTATCAAACAAAATAAGCGTAGGCCCTTCCAATTTCCCCAAAACCTCCCTTCCAATTGCCTTCCGCATTTTGGCTGGTTTTCTTCAAACCACCATTGGCCACGAGGTAAGGTTGGAGAAGAAAGGCGTGTCTCCACCTCGTCAGAAGAGGGCAGGAGTGAACCGGCCCTAACAGCCAATCAACACCGCGGTGAGTGACCCGGTAGGCGTGCCCTCGGAGCCGGCGGCTTAATTCCGCCGGAGGTGATAAAAGCGACTGCAGGGGACTGCTTTACAAGTGGAGATGAGAGATGACTGGAGAGGAGCAACGAGGCTGCACCAAAGAGAGGCCTTGAGAGATACGCTGGGGGATGACCTGGAAGAGGAGCGCAATCCACCGCAAGCCCTACCTACCTACCTGCCTGCCTGCAATACCCCCCTGTCGTTGGAGAGACGCGCTGAACGGAGGGAGACGGCTCCACCCCAGGAAGAGGAGCAGGTGTGCCGAGCCAGCGCGTGACGGCCGCGGATACGCGACGGAGGTTTTCCCGCCAAAACCGCGAGGGGTGCTGCGGCCTCCGACCTTGCCTTCCTCCACGCGTCCACCTCAGCTATTCCTTCCTGCAATATCCACCGTGTGAGTGTGAACGTCCTGTCCTACTCGTTTGTCTTGGGGATTAAGTAAATGAAATAGAATAAGTTAACAATGCACTGTGTGACTGCTCTTTTCCATCTATTGCTGTAAATAATATTGGTCGCTCTAAAATATTGCTTGTGTGTGTATAATAAATCTGTTCTTCCTCCGTATTCTTCTTCTTCTTTTTCTTCTCTTTCGGTCGCTTTAGAGGTTTCCCAATTGAATATCTGTAGCGCGATTAGTCAACGTTCGGTTGGAATCGGGTTCTAATCGGGGAGTAACTGTTCGGACGCGGTTAAATACACCACCGCTCGGTCAATATAACATCTAAAAGCCGTGTCCGTAACAATACATTATGCTTAATTTGTTGGTTTGGGAAAATTGTTGTTGGGAATTAGGTATTCCCGTTTGTGATTGTAATCATATACAATGCTATTCTTAGTTTAGTAATAAAATACATACCTGATTGAATATTATTTGTGTGACGCATATAAATGAATATAACTTTTTGTGTTAAGGAAAAACAACAAATTGTTGAATGTGAAACTGTCGGAAGATATACATGATTATGCTGATTTCATGGTAAGATGTACCCTATCTGATTCAGTGTGTGCGGAAAGCAGATTCAGATATGACTGAGCATAAGGATAAGACGAGATCACATTTTGGAGGGATTGCTAACAGAATTGGGAAGAAGTTCGAGAAAGAAAATTTGTGGCTAAAAAATGAAGTTAATCGTGGCATACACCCTCTTTCTCAAAGAATGATGAAGACATTCTCCCGTGTAACTTGGAGATGAATGCTTACCTTCACCAAGGAAATTTATGTGACCATTTGCCTGGATCACACTGCAACATATGAAAGAAAGGCGATCACTTACTCTTGTTCGAAGACTTCGAACATTCACCACATCAGAAGTTGCAGAACAACGACATTTTACCTGCAACCTCTGTGAAATGCGGGGACATATGTTATTACTTCACCAACGTCCGGGGAACCAGCATGGAGCTGAAAAAAAACGGCTGTGCCCTTGTCACAACAGCTGTGCACGATTCTGCTGGTTGCTCCTGGTAAGGACCATGAATGACCTGAACACCATGGTCCCAACATCAGTGTGGATGCATCCGGCATCCCTGTTCCACATCTTGCTGGCCAATCAACGTCACACCAATACTTGCTGCCCACTCACAATGAGGGAGGAGACAAGTCGACTACAACTGGGTGAAGGCCTTGTTCAAGGAATCATTATGGTTCACAGCAAAAAAGTGGCAAGAATGCTACATGGAGAGAAGGGTCAGTCTATGACTCCGCAGTGTTACCACAACAGCGAAATCCTACACGAAGTAGTGCAGGAGCTATGAAGACATTAGGAGAAAATGTTTCATACCTGGATTCAAACACAAGTGATCAGCCCTTCCTTTCAAACAAAGTCAACATTTGTGTGGAGGCAAACGTTTTTTGCCAGATGGTGCAGATGCTTTACAAAACTTGAAAATGAAATGAAATTGTTGTATCTTGGTGATGGTGAAGTATTGTTTTGAAAATATATTTGTGATGCAAATGCAATAGATTGAACGATATGGAAGGAGTCAATGACCAACGAAATGTTTTGTGATTCTTGCAGGATGACGGTGTATGCCTAAGGGAATTTGATTACTAGTAGTGATTGATTATTTACTTATACTTGTAATGATGTTTACTTGCAGTGATTGATTATTTACTTATACTTGTAATGATGTTTACTTGCAGTGATTGATTATTTACTTATACTTGTAATGATGTTTACTTGTAGTGATTGATTGTTTACTTATATTGATGTTTAGATTAATGGTTAATATAAACAAAAACAAAAAGATGAGGGAATTGTGGAAGTGTAATTCAGGGTAACTTATTGATTGGCACTGGTAACTTATTGATTAAGACTGGTAACGAAGCAGATACATTTTACCTGCAACCTCTGTGAAAGCCGAGTTCGTAAATGAGTGTCAGGAATGTGCCCGAACATGGTAATCTCTTGTCCACCTGGTCACAGCCCCAGGCTGGAGCACCCTCCTACTGTGTAAATGGAAATCACAGCAGGAGGGGAGCGAGTTGATGCCAGGGCTTGGTGCAATACATGACCTCGGGGCATCAGCGGAAGAAGGATTAACGTTTCAGCGGACAGAGGATTAAGTCCAGTTCGTCCATATAAACTAGAGCAAACGTGGAGTCGAGAGTACTTGCTACGTGAAGCGCTGACCGAACGGGAGTGTCGGATGAACGAGAAGGACCAGCGAAAAGAGTTAACCTGATCCATTATATTATGCGGTATCATTTTGGTAATTGGAAATGAAATAAATACAGTTAATAAACCAGACATTTTGTAAACCTGTGTGCGGTCATTGGAGTCCTGTGAGTCCCCCACTACAAATTCCCTGACACCATCAATCCCCGTGTGAGTCAGCCGTTGTCCCGTTTACCTGTCGTCTGTCCGGGGTTAAGATAAGCCTGTGTCTAAGTGCCCATCTTTTCTGTGCTTTACCTCTAGCCCCTGTAATCTAACCTTTTCCGTACGAATATAATTGAGAATCGAAACATTGGTGTCTGTCATTATAATCCAGCCGTGTGTCTTCTTTTTCCTTATTGATCCAGCGTAGCGCGGCTCCGTCAACGTTCGAGTACAATCGGGTAATTTGTGCGGACACGACGGCCATTCCGCTCGGCCCACCTTAACATCAAAGTCGTGTCTGTAACAATATATATATACACAGTCACGTGAAAAAGTAAGTACACCCCATGTAAAGTTTTGACTTTTTCAACATATTTCAACATACAGCTATTTGATCCTCATTTCAACAATATTGACATATAAAGGTGATATAATGTAACAAATATCATGAAACATTTACATTTTGTAGTCCATTGTATAATTTAAATAAACATAAATGCAAATTTCGCATGTGGAAAAAGTAAGTACACCCCGACATTTATCACTACTTCAAATACCTAAAATTAGAATCAGGTGCACCAGCTCAGGTGCAAATGATTAGAACATCGTTAGAGAGGATATTGGAGGAAACTGTCTTACTTAAACCTCAGACATTTAGTTTGGTTTGCTCTTTGTTGTTGAAGTGTGTGGCGTCACCATGCCTAGATCAAAAGAGCTCTCTGAGGCCTTCAGAAAGAAGGTTATAGATGTCTACGAGTCTGGGAAGGGATTTTAAAAAGATCTCCAAACAATTTGAAATCAATCATTCGACTGTCCGGAAGATCATCTACAAGTGGAGAAGATTCCAAACAACTGCCAACTTGTTCAGGCCAGGCCGCCCCAGCAAGTTCAGCCCGAGAGCAGGCCGCAAGAAGTTGAAAGAAGTCTCTTAGAACCCCCAGAATGTCATCACGGGACCTACAGGCAGCTCTTGCCACTGTTGATGTCAAAGTGCACGAGTCTACCATTAGAAAGAGGCTGCACAAATTTGATCTACATGGGAGGTGTGCCAGGAGGAAACCTTTGCTGTCCAGAAAGAACATCAGGGCAAGACGAAAGTTTGCCAATGAACACCGAGGCAAAGACGAGCACTTCTGGAACAATGTGCTCTGGACAGATGAGTCAAAGGTAGGGCTATTTGGCCACACTACCAAAAGACATGTTTGGCGAAAACCAAAGACAGCATTTGACCACAAGAACCTGATACCAACTGTAAAGCATGGTGGTGGAAATATTATGGTTTGGGGCAGCTTTGCTGCATCAGGGCCTGGGCAGCTCACCATCATAGAATCCACTATGAATTCTTCATTGTACCAGAGGGTCCTTGAGGATAATATGAGGCCATCTATCGGAAAGTTGAAGCTCAACCGAAGGTGGACCTTGCAACATGACAATGACCCTAAACATACCAGTAAATTCACCAAGGAATGGCTGAAAAGAAAGAAATGGAGGGTTCTGGAATGGCCAAGTCAAAGCCCGGATCTAAATCCCATCGAGATGTTGTCGGGGGATTTGAAACGAGCTGTGCATGCAAGAAACCCCACAAACATCGCACAGCTGAAAGAATTCTGCATGGAGAAGTGGGCAAAAAATTCTCCCAGTCGATGTCAGAGGCTGGTAGACAGTCATAAGAAACGCCTACTTGAGGTTGTTTCGGCCAAAGGGGGAAATACCACCTATTAGAGCCAAGGGTGTACTTACTTTTTCCACATGCGAAATTTGCATTTATGTTTATTTAAATTATACAATGGACTACAAAATGTAAATGTTTCATGATATTTGTTATATTATATCACCTTTATCTATCAATATTGTTGAAATAAAGATCAAATAGCTCTATGTTGAAATATGTTGAAAAAGTCAAAACGTGACATGGGGTATACTTACTTTTTCACATGACTGTATATATATATATATATATATATATATATATATATATATATATATATATGTGTATATATATATATATATATATATATATATATATATATATATATATATATATAAATATATAGTTATTAATTTTGAGGTAGTGACATATATAGAGTTAGGTAGATATGTGTAGGTATCATCCTCCGCTTGTCGTGATAGAGAACCCCACATGTAATAAGTTCTGTTTAGGCGGTTTGTTTGGATTAAGTGTTTATTCGTCCCCGTCACAAGGTGGCAGGCCTTGTTAACTTGATTAGGGCATAAGGGTAAAATTCCCTGTGATCATTCCATTGTCCCATATGGCAACGCACATAGACACGTAGGTTATAGACTAGGAATATAATCTCAAAACATTACATGAGGGGTAACTGTTTGTTACAAGCTGTCACCCATGCTAGGATTGAACCATGACACCTCCTGAGCAATATTCGCCTGGATGACACTTGATATTTTGATTTGGGACCTCACAGTGGGTTATTTTCTGAAAGAGGTCAATCGCGAAATATCTGATTTTCTCGAAAATACAAAAATGTCAATAAAATGACCAATAATTCAGTTACAAACTTATTTTTGGTGTCAAAATGAGCAGAATAATAATACATATTGTAAAAATATTGGTTTATACGATATTAAATATCGGGAAATTTTACAAAGAATGGCAAAAAATACAAAAAAATGCCGAATAGTTATTTCGGTTTCACCGTAAACATATAACAAAAATTGCAATAACTTCACAAATAAACATCCCATGCATATGTTTTAGGTATCAAAATCATTCATTATTATTCCCTCACATAACAGTAACAGATAATTGGTTTACAACTGTGAATAAGACTGATTAATTACAACAAACATAACCCACCCCCCATAAATGTTGTTGCAACAGTCGGCTGTACCATGGTTTAACGATCGTACATTCCCACCACAGCGTACGATTTGCTTTGCTTTTTTCATTACATATTTCTTGTTTATTCATTTTCAAATCGAAATGAATATCTATACAAATATAATATCAATTAAATATACATAATCCGTACATATTTGTACCATAACCACTAACCAGTTTGTGATATAATATATATCTAATGTTGCCAAAAGTTGTTTGTTTTGTTAATCATGTTAAATAATCTTGGCTTATCAAAATGGTGTCGGTTTTAGCTTCTAGATCTAACGTATTTTTCTTTTGAACAGGTGCTGATCAGCAGTGGCGTCATGGAACCAGCAGCACACATAGCGCTGAGAAAAAGAAGCGTGGACACTACAACTAATTGGAACATTTGCTTTATATGTCAGAAACAGTCTAACAAACCAACTAGAAAGCTTGGAAGCAACGGACTGGAGAGAGTGCAGCATGCACTGAGTGAGCGCAAAAAATACCAAGACTATGCAAGGTGGGACGTAGTGGAGAGATTGGAAGCTGCAAGTTTTCAATCTGTATCTGATGACACTGAATTTGTTTATCACAAAGACTGTTATGGCACTTTCACAAGTGCTATGCATCTCAGTATATTGAAAATTTTTTTTGAAACTAAGACCTCCTGTGCAGAGGAGGGTGCTTCGACCAACGCAGGCGACCAAGCCTCTCAGGTACTGCGAAGCAAGGCCAAGGCATTGAACATGGACCTCTGCCAGCAAACGTCCCAAGACAAGACCCGACTTGCAGCATCCCTGTCATTCTCTAAAAAGCTGCTTCTAGCCGCTCAGACTGACCGTCTCTTGAGCTGCAGATTGGCTTGTGTGAACGACCTCATAGCTGGAGATGTACGGTACCATCTCAAATGTTATGTCAACTTCACACGAAAAGCTGGCCGTGAGCATGATCCAATGATGCAGCCAAACCCTAGGGAGATTTGTCTGAAAACTGTTGCACATGAGATTTCTATTGGCATCACCAAGGGAGAAATATACAGCCTATTAGATGTGTGGGAACGATACTCTGAATTGATGGCTGAATGTCAGGTTGATGCTGGAAGTTACAAGCAACACAGGACACATTTCAAGTACAAACTACAAAATCTCCTTAAAGGAGAAATCGACTTCGTTCCGCAACTTGACCCACAAAAAGCACAATTGTTGTTCCCCACCGTACCAGTGCGAATTGTTGTACAGGTCTTGAAAGAGACAACAGATACAATAGATGATACAACCTCTGAAGGCTACGAGCATGGTTTGCGTGCAAGTCAATTTGTAGATCAGGATATGGAGCAGGTCTTAGCATTACACCACACAGCTCTACATATAAGAGCAGATATACGAGACTCGCCCTCTTATAACGACTGTTCCTCTGTCAACGCAGACAACGCAGCTAAAATTATTCCCGAGAGTCTCTTCATGTTACTCAGTGTACTTCTGATAGGCGAGCCAGGAGAAACAGAAGTTGATGACACAACAAGGATGTTATCTCTCAGTATAGCCCAAGATGTTGTACATGCCGTCTCCAAAGGGAAAGCGCTGACACCAAAGCATGTTGGGCTAGGAATGACCCTTCACCAAGCAACTCGTTCCAAGGACCTGGTGAACATATTTCACAAGGCCGGACACTGCATCAGTTACAGTCAAGTTCAACGTGTAGATACCACACTAGCGCAGCACGTACTGGACAACTCAACGAAAAAGGATCAGTTTCCTGTCCCACCAAACCTTGTCGAAGGCGGGTTTATCCAATTTTCTGCTGATAATATCGATATTATAGAAGAAACCCTCGATGCGAAGGGAACATTCCACGCAACGCAGGTGATTGCTTTCTAGAGAGGGGCGTCACAACACCACAGTGGACAAGCACTGCAAATGGGACAAGCAAGGTCACTCAAGGTACCAGCGGAGCTACAGCAGCTTACGCCTGCACCAGACTGCGGTGCACGTGCCCAGCCACGATTTGACACAGAAGTGAAGACTAATAGCTACACACCAGACCCAGACATGAAAAAGAGAGCAAACATCAAAGACCTTTCGTGGCTTCTTGTCCAACATTACAGCAGTCCAAATCAATCAGTTCCAGCATAGACAGGTTTCAATCAATGCGTCATCAATGATACACAAGAAACAACAACCGTGGGTTACTTACCTATCATCAATGCTCCGGCACATGAGAGGGACACCTTGTGGACAGTTATACTTCTTTGCTTACGAATCACACAGGAGCTGAACCCTGGCCAGTCCACTGTATTGACGCTGGATGAACAACTGTATGCGAAGGCAAAGGAACTGCAGTGGGAGAATCATGACACATGTAAAACTCTCTTTCTGCGTCTGGGGGTTTCCACATAGCCAAGAACTTCATGAGAGCCATTGGGCAACACTATGCAGATTCTGGCCTTCAACAGATATGGTCCGAAAGTTTGGTGTATGGTGACTGGTGAGAACACAGCCCAAAACAACATGATGGCGGAATCATCCAACCGCATGACCAGAGCCCACAAGCTGACAGTGGAGGCACTCTGGCAGATCATGTGGCCACATTTCCTCGCATGGGCAGAAGATCAAGGGGTCGGAGAACAAGAACTACAACAACTGTCGGAAGAAGTAGCACAATCTTTGGATGGACTTGGGGATCTTGAACAAACGAGTAACCCATCTGAAGCATTGGGCAAACTGGAGGAAGCAGTGAAGGATGCGCATCTCCTTGAACTCCTGGAGCAGTATGACAAAACCTTATCTCCAACAGGTCTCTACATGAAATTGGAGACACTACATGAAAATGGTATTGGTCTTGCTGCAGTTCATACGTGCAGAACGAACCGGAGACTGGCAGATGCATAAGTCAGCATTTATGGCCATGCTGCCTTGGTTTGCTCACTACGACCACACAAACTACACACGCTGGGGAGTGATATATGGTGCTGATATAAGTCAACTAGACAGTTCACATCCAGACGTCTACCAACAATTCATGGATGGTGACTTTGTTGTGAAATCAACACGCAAGAGCTTCAACCAAATTAGCACTGATCTTGCACTGGAGCACGTTAACAAAGTCGGGAAAGTCGCTCGTGGTCTGATATGAATAACTCGAACAGACAGTGCAAGGGACAAATGGTGCCTGACATACAACGAGCGAAGCCGAATTGTTGACGAGACCACTTCAATGTTTGGCATGGCAATCGATGACACAGAGGATGCACCATCTGCATACAAAGATGTCGGTCCAGCAAGAATAAAGAGGGACAGAGAAGATGTTCAAAAGCTACAGGAACAGTTCTCACGATTCCAAATATTTTTTCACAGTGAGAGCAACTTAGGCGACGAGTTGACCTGTCTGATGACAATGGATGTTGCCCCTGAAAACATCAAGGACGCTTTACTGACCGCTGAAACCCATGGAGAATCAAAGATCAAAGAATTTGTGGAATCACGGATTTGCAAACAAGACGTCGGCTTTCATGTAAAATTGAAACAGTCACAGAGTCCTACACTGACGACAATGTACACACTAGAAAAGATGAAGGATGCTAGTCAAAAGCGTCAAACCATCAAAGCAGACAGGCTTCTGTTCCAGCGGCTTCTTGTGGCACAGGACTCCGGACGTGATATAGACCTTAAAAGTATTCTGAGTCATGAACTAACACCGGTACCACTCTCATTGGCAGACACGGCAGGAAGCCTACGTCCTACGAATAAAGCTGCGCTCGGGAAGATCTTGGAGGGTGGAGTAACTGTCGAGGTCCTGCCAGTGTCTTCGCTTAAGACATGTTTTATCATAGATGGTCAGGCATTGGTACAAGCCATTGGAAAACCAACGGGGGCAAAGTCATTTGGAGATCTGGCTGATGTCTTCAATGCATCAGTGTTCAGTCATTTCAATCAGCACTGCTCAAGAGTCGATGTGGTTTTCGATCGATATCGTATGACGTCAATCAAGTCTGGGACCCGGGAAAGGAGAGAGGGGCAAGTACGTTCTATCCGGCGCAAGATCGACAGCAGAGAGATTCCACTCCCTGCCAACTGGAAGCAGTTCATGGACTTACCAGAAAACAAGGCAAATCTGACCAACTTTCTCAGCGATCAAATGATGTTGGAGGCAAAAAAGAGCCGACCCACTTGTGAGTCGATCACTGCAGGTGGGTTTGAGGAAGAAACCAAAGTAGCATCGTCACTGGGGTCTGATGTTGAACAGCTGCAATCATCTCACGAGGAGGCCGATACACGTATAATAGTGCATGCCGAGGCGGCCTATATGGATGGATACGAACGGATCATAGTCTCGTGCAGGGACACCGACGTATTGGTACTGCTCACACACTTCACAGGACAATTAAGTGGAGAGCTCTGGATGAGAGCTGGCACAAGGCAGCAACGGCGTTATGTGGCTGTGCACGACATACAGTTGACACCGACCATGCAGCGTAACATCCTGGCGTACCATGCGGTTAAAGGATGTGACACAGTCAGTCAACCAAGTGGACACGGGAAAAAGACGACATGGAAGGTATTCCAGCAACACGGAGCATTGCTTAATGACCTTGGACGTGGCACACTGTCAGAATCCACCATACGGAGTGTGGAAGAGTTCTTCTGCCGCATTTACTCACCAGCTTCGGACGAAACTAACATCAACGATGTGCGATACCGCATGTTTCAAAAGGGCACCAAAGACCAAGAAAAGCTTCCGCCAACTCGAAAATGTCTTGAGCAACACATCAAATGTGCACACCACCAGGCTCAGGTGTGGTACCAGGCAGATGTACCAATCCCTGAAATCGAGTCGCCCATTGGAAGTGGATGGTACGAGAATGCTACGAGGAGACTACACCCACACGTCAGTGTGGACGATCCTCTGCCAAACGAGTTCACAGACATTGTCTGCTGCAAGTGCAAAAATTGTGCAACTGCCAGATGCTCTTGTAGGGCCAAGAACTTGAAGTGCATAGCTGCGTGTACCTGTAATAACGGAGTGTGTCACAACCCATACAGTGTGGCAATTGAAACGGCCTCTGAGTGACTTAAACACGACATTCTTTTATTTCATTTCATGTACATGTAAACTTGCACATATGCAATTAGCAGCATTTTCAGTCCATGGTTACTTGTTTATATGACATCAATATCATGTTATTACAAATATTACCGGTCAGCGAATCTTAAGTTTCACTAGGGGGGTGGGTTATGTTTGTTGTAATTAATCAGTCTTATTCACAGTTGTAAACCAATTGTCTGCTACTGTTATGTGAGGGAATAATAATGAATGATTTTGATACCTAAAACATATGCATGGGATGTTTATTTGTGAAGTTATTGCAATTTTTGTTATATGTTTACGGTGAAACCGAAATAATTATTCGGCATTTTTTTGTATTTTTTACCATTGTTTGTAAAATTTCCCGATATTATCGTATAACCAATATTTTTACAATATGTATTGTTATTCTGCTCATTTTGACACAAAAAATAAGTTTGTAACTGAATTATTGGTCATTTTATTGACATTTTTGTATTTTTGAGAAAATCAGATATTTCGCGATTGACCTCTTTCACAAAATAACCCACTGTGAGGTCCCAAATCAAAATATCAAGTGTCATCCAGGCTAATATTGCTCAGGAGGTGTCATGGTTCAATCCTAGCATGGGTGCCAGCTTGTAACAAACAGTTACCCCTCATGTGATTTCTGGGCCCCTTTTCAGATAATATTCCTAGTCTATTAGGAATCCATCCCCATTAGTGCACACACTAATAACAAATTCCCCCCCACAACAAAATCCACCGGAAATGCAGGCAGGAAGCACCTACGCATTGCGCCGAGATTGCGAATTTAAAAAAATCCACTTTGACATTGTGGGGTATCATGTGAAGATCAGTGACAAAAAAATCTATTCAATCCATTTCAAATTCAGGCTGTAACACAACAAAATGTGAAAAAGTTAAAGGGTGTGAATACTTTCTGAAGGTACTCTATATACCAGCAGTGTACCCACCCAATGGGTCGGTCGAGTTTGCGCATCACTTGCTGAAAAAGATATATAGTCTATGTTTTGCAAGAAGACTATAGATGTTTGCGTGGTATGCGCTTAAAAGGTTCTTTATGGTCTAACGGGTACTTCCAATGGTAGTTTGTGTTTAAGTTGTCGACATGTCACAGGTATACAAGAGCTGCTCGTTGTTGTAGTTGTTGTTGTGGGTCGATTTTTGAAATGTGCACCCATTTGTCGGACTGCTCCTGGACCACACCCACATTTGTTGCTTGACTCCACACTCATTATGGCGAGCCTATGACATCAGGCCTGTCGGTCTCTGCTCCTCGGGTTTGTTTTGTCAGAATTCCATCGGCTTTATTTGGGTCGAGTGTTGCTCATGATGAAAGACTCCGAAAAATCGAATCAAATGTCGAATAAAAATTATTACTGAGGTTTAATAAAGCCCCTAAAGCCGTTCCTGTGGTAATTTTGTGGAAAACATCATCCGATTTCCATCGGCTTTGTTACTCACGATGCGGTCCGCATGCGTCTTTTGTTAACTTTTCCACAACTGAGTAAAATGTGCATATATACATACACACACACATCTCGTTTTTTTCATTTCTGTTCCTCACAATTCTGTCTCTCTCTTATCCACAGACACACAGACACACACACACACACACACACACACACACACACACACACACACACACACACACACACACACGAACACATATATATGCACAAATATACACATACATACACATACATACACACACATACACACACACACATGGGGTAGTGGGACACACACAAACACACACATAAACACACACACACACACACACATACACACACACATACACACACACACGGAAACTCGTGCGAAAACAAACAAAAAAATTGTTAACAAAGATTTCACGATTTTAGTTCCTGTAGCTATGAAACGCATTTTCTTTGGGTGGTGTATAATCGCTCCGAACGAAACAGGCATTACCTCGTTTACTTTGCATGAGTTGTTCAAAAAGTAATTCATGATCGAAGACGTGTCGATTGACTCTTAAAATGCACATCCGATAATGCAGACATACAGAGCATACAGAGGCTGATTGTAGGCCGATAGAGCCCACGACTCTTCTTCATTTTAAAACTTGAATGTGTTGATAACTTTTCGCTTTACAAAGTAAAAATAGATTAAAACCAAACATTATTAATAAATATTGTATTCCATAGTTAGTTTACATTATTATGTACATTTTTGAAGTACTGTATTGTTTAATTCCATGGTTGGAAAAGAGTTGACTCACTTTAAACAAACTCTGTATATACACCCCAGGGATATGGAAATATATAATTAGACTTCGGTTCGATCCCGAACTTCAGTGTTCAGTCGCTGTATTTTTACTAAGTAATCTTACGATAATTCACCAAATGTCCGTCTGTCCGTCCGTCCGTTTGAAGGTACTGCAAAAACGGCTGAACCTATCGCAACGATATTTTGGGTGGGTAATCCTGGGATGCCCTGGAGTAAAATAGGCTATATTGTTTTTCCAATTTCAGCTTTGGTCTCCAGCATTTGCCGGTTTGGCCTCCCGCATAAAGTTATTTTCCCGGGTACCGCACAAACGGCTGCACCGATCGCAACCTGACGAATGAAAACACACAATTCAAAATAATGACCTCAGACAAAGACCTTTTACAAAGACATGGGTTGAATCCCTGCTTGAGAGAAGGCCAACCCCCTCCCCGCCATCACGGTCGTCTCTCCAACTCACAATCCCTTGAGATATGCGGAAAGGACAACCCAAAACCAATTATCTTCGTTTTGATTCGTATATAAGCATCATTAAAAGTAAATAATGATCTCGGCCAAATTTCAAACAACGTGGGTTTAATCTCTACATGAGAGAATTCCACATAGCTATTTGGGTGGTGTATAAGCTAACAGATTGCTGTCTCCATCGATCTTGCCAAGGCCATAACACCTATCGGCTCAAAATCCTTTTAACTGTTGACTTGGTAGTTTTTACAACGAAGGAAACATTAACAATGTTGCTAAAATGTATTTTGTGATTAATTTGGGATTGGAGTTATGTTGTTTAGAATGAAAAAGAGATATCGAGTTCAAGTGAATGACGACATGCCGTGATGGTTTCTACTTTCTAAACGTGAATTTTGCGGATAGCCATATGCAGATTCGCCACGGTCCCACGATCAAAGTTTCTATACGTGAACGTACCTGTTTGTTTGCGTACGGTACGTTTTTCATGGAAGTCCTTCAGGAACTTGCTGTCCATGTCTGACGTGCGACTGAAGGTGCTACAGGAATGTGGAATTTATTGGTTTCATGCTTTAGATTTGCCGTTTCTGCATATCTGTTTGCTTCTGGCCTCCCACCTGTGTGTAGCACGGGTACCTCACTAGTAATATAAATAACGAAGTCCTGGGAACGTTCTCGCCTCTCCTTCCCCTGTCTCATTCTCCTCTGCCATTCTCCTCTCTCATTCCCCTCTCTCATTCCCCTCACTCATTCCCCTCTCTCATTCCCCTCTCTCATTCCCCTCTCTCATTCCCTTCTCTCCTTCGCCATGCCCACATAACAGTCGACACATTCAAAACGGCTGTTGGAATACATGTCGCCGATTTTCTCAACATTAGCTGAAACTGTGACTTGAACCATTCCAGCGACTGTGATGGCGAATTAGTCGAGATAAAGCCGTGAGGAAGACTCAATGAATGGGCTTAATGATACAGTCCTTTGAAAATGCATTTTGTTCTATAAACGGTAACTTTCATCGAATTTTATTCCCGTTTTTTGCAACCGAGTCGAAAACAATGTTAGCGACTCTGAAAAATGAAATGAAATATCGAATTAGAGTTGAAATAAAACTGTGAGAGAGCAAGAAACCTCAGGCCTAACAAAAGAGGCCTCAAAGCTATGCGAGGAAACAAAATGGTGATTATTTGTTTTTGAAGCCCCTCCCAGGCCGGGTGTAGCCACTCCCCCGGAGAGACGTATCACAGACAGACAGACAGAATCACATACGGAGAATATATATATAGATATGTATATGTATATGTATAAGTATATGCATATGCATATGTATATGTCTATGTATATGTATATGTATATGTATATGTACAGTCACGTGTAAAGGTAAGTACACCCCATGTAAAGTTTTGACTTTTTCAACATATTTCAAAATACAGATATTTGATCTTCATTTCAACAATATTGAGAGATAAAGGTGATATAATATAACAAATATCATGAAACATTTACATTTTGTAGTCCATTGTTTAATTTAAATAAACATAAATGCAAATTTTGCATGTGGAAAAAGTAAGTACAACCCTACATTTATCACTACTTCAAATACCTAACATTAGAATCAGGTGCCCCAGCTCGGGTGCAAATGACTAGAACATCATTAGAGAGGATCTTGGAGGAACCTGTCTTATTTAAACCTCAGACATTTAGTTTGGATTGCTCTTTGTTGTTGAAGTGTATGGCGTCACCATGCCTAGATCAATAGAGCTCTCTGAGGCCTTCAGAAAGAATGTTATAGATGCCTACGAGTCTGGGAAGGGATTTAAAAAGATCTCCAAACAATTTGAAATCAATCATTCGACTGTCCGGAAGATCATCTACAAGTGCAGAAGATTCCAAACAACTGCCAACTTGTTCAGGCCAGGCAGCCCCAGCAAGTTCAGCCCGAGAGCAGACCGCAAGATGCTGAAAGAAGTCTCGAAGAACCACAGAATGTCATCGTCAAAGTGCAAGAGTCTACCATTAGAAAGAGGCTGCACAAATTTGATCTACATGGGAGGTGTGCCAGGAGGAAACCTTTGCTGTCCAGAAAGAACATCAGGGCAAGACTAAAGTTTGCCAATGAACACCGAGGCAAAGACCAGCACTTCTGGAACAATGTGCTCTGGACAGATGAGTCAAAGGTAGAGCTATTTGGCCACAGTACCAGAAGACATGTTTGGTGAAAACCAAAGACAGCATTTGACCACAAGAACCTGATACCAACTGTAAAGCATGGTGGTGGAAATATTATGGTTTGGGGCAGCTTTGCTGCATCAGGGCCTGGGCAGCTCACCATCATAGAATCCACTATGAATTCTTCATTGTACCAGAGGGTGCTTGAGGATAATGTGAGGCCATCTGTCGGAAAGTTGAAGCTCAACCGAAGGTGGACCTTGCAACATGACAATGACCCTAAACATACCAGTAAATCCACCAGGGAATGGCTGAAAAGAAAGAAATGGAGGGTTCTGGAATGGCCAAGTCAAAGCCCGGATATAAATCCCATCGAGATGTTGTGGGGGGATTTCAAACGAGCTGTGCATGCAAGAAACCCCTCAAACATCGCATAGCTGAAAGAATTCTGCATGGAGGAGTGGGCAAAAATTTCTCCCAGTCGATGTCAGAGACTGGTAGACAGTTATAAGAAACGCCTACTTGAGGTTGTTTCTGCCAAAGGGGGAAATACCACCTATTAGAGCCAAAGGTGGACTTACTTTTTCCACATGCGAAATTTGCTTTTATGTTTATTTAAATTATTCAATGGACTACAAAATGTAAATGTTTCATGATATTTGTTATATTATATCACCTTTATCTATCAATATTGTTGAAATGAAGATCAAATAGCTGTATGTTGAAATATGTTGAAAAAGTCAAAACTTTACATGGGGTGTACTTACTTTTTCACGTGACTGTATATATATATATATATATTTATATATATATATGTAGGGAGCTGTAATGCCCCTCCCCCTTTGTATATCCTTGCTGCTTTACCAATTACCAAGTATAACCAATTATATGTTTTGTTTTGACTGATTGCTGTACTCTTTTATAATACTTAGTTCTTTCTTGTGCATTGAGGATGTGTAATATCCTAATAAGGAGTTCTGTGCCTGTGAGCTCTTGGCCTGTGTGGGCACAATCTCTTAGTTCCCCTCTTTGGCCTTGGTGGCAGCTGTTATCTCTCAGCCTCCCTCTAGACTTTGCCAATATCCTGAGGGCTGACACATTTACGAGTGTCCCCTCCCTTTGTACTTTCCCAACCAAGATTTCTATACAGAAAGTTGTAAACATGTTGCCACATATGGCTGACCATCTCCTTATCTGAGTTAACCTATGAGTGGCCTTGATGAGCTTCCTCTAACTAACTGAACAACAGGATGGGACTATGGTGGGAGGGCCAATGAGCCCATTCTGTCTCTGTATCTTGTGAGCTAAAACCACACCCGATATTCCTTATATAAAGCAAGTTTTAATCGAATTATTTCAGAGCATCTTGTTGTAGTGTTGGTCATTCCATGTGAACCTTCCTGCGACACCTGCTCCCCGCAAGCTTGTGTAATCGAGTTCTAATAAATATATCCGTTGCTCCTTTCTCTGAGTCTTCTGAGTCCCAAGTTCTAAGTCCCAATCCGACAAGTGGTGGCAGCGGTGGGATCAGTCTGTGCAGTCCGGGACGCGGTCCCAGGCAAGTGAGTGGTGAGACCAGCTGGCAATTGATCCGGGTCAGGTGAGCTGTGGTTTTCTTTTGTTTTTCCTTTGTAGCCTGGGGGTCAGTCCAAATTGCAACCCACTCCCTTGCTCGGGTGCCGTTTGTTCCGTTCCCTGCTCAAACCTGATCCACGAACCTAAATTTAAATACGGACCGCTTGGGTCCCGGAGCAACTGACTGTTTATGGACTCGTCAGGGTAACGTTACGTAAGGGAAAGTGCCCCACGTTGGGCGCCTGAGGGTAAGGAGTAATAGATCTCTGGGTTGTGAGGGTAAGGATAAGGGCGGCGTCCCGATCCGAGGCCTACCCGGGAGACGTTGGAATTATAAGTAAGATTAGAAGTATTACACGGGCGTAGGACGCCAGGAAAGTACAGTAAGGGTAGGTTAGACGGCTGAGTAGGCGGGCGATCCTCTCAGGAGAGTAGGTAGTGTGGCTGTACCGCGAGGCGGGCGATCCTCACGGGTACAAGGCTGCGAGCCTCTCAGAGTTAGGTAGACGGCTGTACCGCGAGGCGGGCGATCCTCACGGGTACAAGGCTACGTCGGTAAACTAAATTTTCCTAGGATGGGGAACAGGATGGGTAATAAGATTGTAAAGGCAGGTGAACCGCTTAGAAATACCCCAGCATTTTTCATGTTTCGGAGGTATGGCTATGATGCTGCGAGACCAGGGAAGTCATGGGTTGCGCTGACGAAGGATTTAGGTGAACCGTGGCCCGAAGGAGGGTCTTTTGCGCTGGAAAAATTGGACGCGTTGTATGAGGCATTAGAGAAGTTGGAACAGGCCACGAAACACTTCCCGCCTGACTATTGGAAAGTCTTTGGTTGGTGGAAGGAAGAAGCAATGAAGCGACACGCAAAGTCGAAACAGGCCAGCTTGGCCGGTGAGGTAACAAAACTCAAGGGTCTGAGGAAACAGGCGAATAAAGTGCAGGATGAAGCGCTTAAGGAAATAGAGAGACAGGCCAACGTGCGACTGATGTCGCTCGTTGAAAACCCAGACCCCGCGGTAGGGGAAGTAGTGACCAATCTACCCTCCCCAGCCCCAGACCTAAGCCCTGTCCCGGGGTTTCAGGCACCACCTATCCTTTCTGCGCTCCCGCCACCACCTCCCTATAACCCCGCTACCATCGCGCCCCAGATACCCCAGAACCACCCGAGCCAGGGAAGACCGTTTGCACAACTCGGGGCTAACGGAATAGATGACGGGACCGACATCGCAGGGTTCCCGCCACCGATAGGACAGGATGGGTTATACCCCTCACTGGTAGGCTGTAATGGGAAAGAGACCTTACAAACTACCCCATTGGAATGTCAGGAAATAGAGGGAAGGAAAACATTGTGCCCCCTACAAGTTATCGGAGTTGACGCAGCAGGTCATGGGGTTCGAGAAAGGGTACCATGGAAAGAATCCTCTTTAACGGTAATGCGGGAAAGGATTCAACATTTGCTTATTGAGGATCCACGACAGATAGTGCCAACCATGTCGAATTGGGTTATAGCTGGCGAGTGCGACTATCGAGACATAACTCATATGGGAGTATCCGTGCTCCCACCCAAGGTATGGGAAAGGGCTAGACTAAGAGCACACTGGCCGCACGACGATCCAAGGGCAGCAGGAGCGGGCCAGATAACATTAGTGCAATGGGAGGCACTGAAGGTCCGGCTGCTGGGTGCCATCGAACATGCGCTGTTGCCAGCAGGGGGTCCGGATTGGGGAAAAATCGGGGCCATAAAACAAAAACCAGGAGAACCAATTGGAGAGTACCGAGAAAGGTTGGAAAAGGCCATCGTGCACTGGGGAGGACTGGGTCCGATGCAGCTGGGAGGGCTACCCCAACCATTGGTAAATCAATAGCTAATCGAGGGGCTTCGGCCGATATTAAAGAAACAGGTACAGTCCGTCCTCTTCGGCTGGAAGGAAATGACAACCAACGAATTATGCGACAAACTGGAACAATGCCCGGGCTCCTCCCTAGAGGAGAAGAAGGATATTAAGGAGGAAATATTGCAAATGTTTGTCCAAGAGAAACGGGCTCAATTTAATCAAAATAAAAAGGGGGATCAGAGTCAGAACTACATACGCGAACAGTGCCAGAAGTGGGGGCCTGTTCGAGGTTTAGAGGAACATAGGAGGAGTTGTTGGCCTTCTTTCTATAGGGGCCAATTCCCCAACGGAGAGTGGATCCACCACGAAAATGAAAACTGCGACGGTTGTACTGAGGAAGACTTTGGACTAATTAATATGGACGAGGTAAAACAACAATGGACAATACCACCCCCTCTTCCCCCCCCCCCTCCTCAAAACCCTCAAACTTGGACTGTGCAAGGGCCCCCTCCCCAAAATTGGTATCCACCAAGACCCCTTCTCCAAACCCCTGGACCACCCCCCAATAATGGGATGCAGAATGGACCAAGGGGGAACTGGGCCCCGCCTCGGGGTCCGCCGCAATGGCAACCAGTAAACCAGTCACATTGGGGGCCGCCAGAACGCCGGCTGGGCGGAAGGGGCGCTGTAGAGGGACGACCTATGCCCTCCGCACCACCGGTTCCGCAGGAACCGTGCCATTATTGCAAGCAAATGGGACACTGGATACGTGATTGCCCAAAGGCTCGTAAGGGGTTTCCGCCCCAATACAATAGAGGGGCCTATTGACAGGACGCTGGCGGGTCGCCCAAGGAGTGTCCTCTTTTGACCATGACACTGGAAGAGGAACCGACCTTGACGTTGGACGTGGAGGGAAGACAATTAGAATTTCTCGTCGATACGGGCGCGACTCGCAGCACAATTAACAAGGGGCAATTGCCCTCTTTGCGCCCCACGGCGAGGAACGTTCAAATACTGGGCGTTTCGGGCTTACCCCAAGCGCTTCCTGTTTCGGAGGAAGTGCGAGTAACATGCGGCCCGCTGGAGGCTAAACATGCGTTCTTGATGACTACTACCGCCCCGACAAATTTGTTGGGACGGGACTTGTTGTGCCGATTGGGCTGTCAAATCTCTTGTACAGAGGAGGGAGTTTTCATAGACGTCGCGGAATCTAAACGCGACCTGGTAATGACGGCATTGTCTCGGCCCGGCCCCACCGCGTATTGGTGGCGCTTGGATGAAGGGGCTCTGGCTACTTGGACGCATATCATAGATAATGTGTGTTTGGACAGTTCAGTTCTGAGAGATTGGCTACAACTGCACCAAATTTCGATAAAAAACGTAAAGGATAATCAACCCCATTGCACTGCGTACTATGATGCAACGGGCGAGGATGAGAATTATCGAGATAAGGTTAAGGAAAAGCTGGGCGAGCGCACGCCTCTACACTTATCACGGATATGGATTGGCCGTGAGGGAATAGGACTCGAGGCAGTCCTAACCTCGAGTCAGCGTGCGTTGACCCAATACCCCGAAGGAGCGGCCGCCCATGTTACCCTCACTACTGCCAAGGGGTGGCCGCCGGAAAGTGTAGGTTGGATGGTGGGGCGGTTACGAGAAGTTCCCTTACAAGGTTATCGGAGTAAGAGAGGCCGCTGGACTTTGAAACGGCTCCAAAATGGAGAAGGGTTCTCAATTGACTTCAAGACACAACGGAGGGATGGAGTGTTCGAAGTAGCAGAGTTGCCTCCTAAGGGCACCTATGCCATGAGGGCAGTGCTAACGGACCCGGGTGAGTCAGATTACCTCCTAGCGGAGGTGCCAGACAATTTATGGCCTAAGAGCGACGGTGAGGTTGGACGGATGCGAGACGCCAAACCCCTAGTGATAGCAGTGCAGCCGGGGATGCGCTTGCCAAACGTAAAACAGTATAAGCTACGACCTGAGGCCGACGTAGGCATAGCACCAGTAATTCAATCCCTAGTGGAACAGAAAATTATCGTGGAAACTAACAGCCCATGTAATACACCAATTTTGCCAGTGAAAAAGCCGTCGAAGGACAAATGGAGGTTTGTACAGGATTTAAGGGAGGTGAACAAGGTGATACAGGGCATACACCCATTAGTTCCAAACGGAGAAACCCTCATGATGTCAATCCCGCCGGACGCAACATACTTCACAGTTATCGACCTTTGTTCTGCGTTTTTCTCTGTGCCCATCGCGCCTGAGTCACAATACTTGTTCGCTTTCACCCATAGGGGGCGCCAGTATACTTGGACAGTACTACCTCAGGGGTTTTCAGATAGCCCCACACTGTTTTCCCGGGCGCTACACCGCGACCTGGCGGATGTGGAATTGAAGGGAGGGTCAGTGTTGCTGCAATACGTTGACGATTTGTTGATTTGCTCCCCTTCAAAGGAGGCGTGCGAAATGGATTCCATGGCCCTATTAAAGGCCTTGGCGGCCAAAGGCCACAAAGTAGGCAGACCAAAACTTCAGTTTGTGCGGAAGGTTGTAACTTACTTGGGACACGCCATTTCGCACGGAAAACGCGAATTGGATGCTGGACGGGTGACCGCTATCATGGAGCTGCCTCGCCCTCGCTCACAACGGCAACTGCTGCGCTTCCTAGGTATGACGGGATATTGCCGCACTTGGATACTTGATTTTGCGCTGCTGGCTAAGCCACTATACGAGGCGACCAAATCAACCGCCTCGGACGAATTGGTATGGACGGAGGAATTGAGGCGATGTTTTGACGGGCTGAAACAGGCGTTGGTCACGGCACCGTCATTAGGACTCCCGGATTATGCGAAACCTTTTACCCTTTACACTCACGCCGTGGGAGGTTTCGCCCAGTCAGTTTTGACACAGACCCATGGGGATAAGGAGCGGCCGGTAGCCTACTTTAGTAAAAAGTTAGACCCAGTCGAACGAGGGTTTCCGGTGTGCCTGCAAGCCGTGGCAGCGGCCAGGTACGCAGTAGAAAGAACAGCGGACATCGTTATGGGACACCCAGTAACGCTACGGGTACCGCATTGCATCACTTCGCTGTTGTTACAGTGAAGCACACAGCATTTGTCTAACACTAGATTAATGCAATACGAATCCGCACTGATCACTGCAGCCAACATCACGATCGAACGTTGCACGACACTCAACCCAGCCTCACTGATGCCCACCCCTGAGGAGGGCGAACCCCATGTGTGCGCCGACGTTGTGCAGCTAGTCTCCACGGTGCGATCGGATTTAAAGGACAATCCCTTAGAATACCCCGACTGTACATATTATGTCGATGGATCAGCTAGGCGCGCATGGGACGGGTCCCTGTTGTCCGGGTACGCCGTGTGCTCGGATAGCGAAACGGTGGAAAGCGGGCGTCTTCCACCTACATTTTCCGCACAGCAGGCGGAGCTGTGCGCCTTGACCAGAGCGTGCAGCTTGGCGGAAGGCCTTGCCGTCAACATTTACACAGATTCGGCCTACGCTCACGGCGTAGTCCACGATAAAGGGGCCATCTGGAAGATGAGAGGTTTTCTCACATCTGCCGGTTCAGTGATAAAAAATGGCGCGTTGGTAGAAGGGCTCCTCCGAAGTATTTTACTTCCCCGCGCTATCGCGGTAATTAAATGTCATGGCCACCAAAGGGTGGACACTGACGTTGCCCGGGGCAATGCAAGGGCGGACGAGGCGGCAGGAAAGGCCGCCAACCAACAGATAGAACGCAACATGCCGATGGTGACACGAGCAAAGAAGACAGCCGCACAGATTGCTGACATACCGACTGTGGGACCACCCGCCACACCAACTAAGGACGATATCATAAATTTGCAGAACGCTGCACCGACGGCCGAACACGAGGACTGGCTCAAGCGAGGGGCGATACGCCTCGGGCCAGGAGAAATATGGACCCTTGACGAGAAACCTATAGCACCCCAGGCTTTATTGCCTTGGCTGGCACGCATGGCTCATCAGAATGGTCATGTGTGCCAGAGGGGGGTGATGGGACAGATAAACTACACTTGGGCAGCGCCAGGACTGTCACGGATTGTATCCGAAGTGTGCCGATCGTGCGTGGTCTGCCAGCAACACAATAGAGGGGCGCCGCCGAGACATGCACATGATGGGGGACGGCCCCCGCCTAGTGGGCCGTTCGCAACTATCGAGTTCGATTTTACAGAATTGGAACCAAGCATGTCGTTTCGCTATGTGTTGGTAATCGTAGATACGTTCACCAAATGGGTCGAAGCTTACCCATGCGTCAAGTCCGATGCCCCGACAGTAGCGAAGCGCCTCGTAAGGGATTTTATGTGCAGATTTGGCATCCCCCAGATAATTTCGTCAGATCAAGGGGGCCATTTCATGGCGCAGGTGGTCAAGGGCATCCTGAAGGCATTGGGCGTTAAACAATCCTTCCATTGCGTTTACCACCCACAGTCATCGGGACTTGTGGAACGAACGAATAAGACTTTAAAGAATAAACTAGCGAAACTTTGCGCAGACACAGGCTTGAGGTGGCCAGAGGCTCTCCCGCTTGCGTTGATGAGCATCCGTTCCACCCCGGGTCGCACTACGGGCCTTTCCCCCCACGAAATATTAATGGGACGACCTATGAGCTTGCCCGTTTCAGCACCAACAGACATGTCCACCCTTGATTTGCCAGTAATGGATGACATGCTTTTGAGATTTTGCATAGGCTTGTCCAATGTGGCACGCAGCATCCATGCTCGAGTACGAGAGGCGCTGCCTGAACCAATAGGCCACGCCATCCACGACTTCCAAGCCGGCGACTGGGTGCTCGTAAAGCACTTCACCCGCAAGGCTGCTTTGGAGCCACGGTGGAAGGGACCATTCCAGGTGCTACTGGTCACACCGACGGCAGTCTTCTGCGAGGGTAAACCTTCGTGGATCCACGCCACCCATTGTAAGTTGTCCATCCCCGCACCACAAGCCACACAAGACACTACAGCCCACACAGCTGAAGACAATGCACCGTCTAGGGCACCACAGTCTCCTAAGGGCGGCGATGACGGTCATGATGATGGGAATTCTGGGCAGCTGCCGCAAACCCCCTGCCAAAGATAGGCTCTTGCACTTTGAGCTATCGAGAAAGGACCTCCCCAAGTACCCAGGACCCGACAATTATTCAGCATTTCCCCTCTACCCCGTCAAGTATATAACGGCTCGCTGGGGAGACAAAATAGCGGTGAATTGCTGTAACTTGGAAACGAGCTTTAAGTGGTTATCTGTAAGATGGGTGGAAGCTATAGTGGTACACAATAAGACACCACAGGCACGCATGACAAGACCACGCCTAGTCCTGACTAAGGTTAGGAAAGTGGAAAACGGAACATACACTGGGGACATAAGTAGTCGATATGCCCCAGGATATCGATGGGGCAAGGGCATTGAGAATACTACCCTCATGTTGCATTATACCCCCATTGGCCCGGATACAACAATGATACTTGAATGTGGAATATGGCCCCCTCGCACGACAATCCCAAATGGAACTGCACCCTACTTACGACCTAGTTGCGCCGCTTACGTCATTAAAACCCCGCCTGCCCAGGAAGTAAGAAGGAAGCCAGAGGAGAACACATACTGGAAGGTCACACGGCATATGGCCACATTACAGAACAGGACACGGTGTTGGATGTGTATGCACCTTCCCCGCACCAGCACAGCAGGAATACCAATGGTAGTGTTACCCCTATCACTCAATGATTTGTGCTCGAAGCCACTAGACACCAAATGCCTTAGTACAACCCTGACAAGCCAAGGGTCTGACGGAACCGCGTGTAAACGAGTTTTCCAGTACTCGCCCCCCATCCAGCCCCGACACTTTGAGGAACGTCCGGCGCCGGTTTGGGTTAAGCCGGCTAAGGGGGCCCTCTGCTTAGAAGGAAAAGGCCAAATAATGGTAGGTAAATCCGTGTGTAGAGATACCCTCCTCACGGACCCTAGGGAAGGGAAACACAGGCTGTTAGTAAATATTACAAGTTCGCCCTTACATAACCTCACACACCTCCAGTTGGCATGGGAAGGGAAAAACGGAACAAACACTATCTCAGACCGTCGCACTTGCATGACCACTCATTTAGTGGCTCCACACGGGACCATGTTTGTATGCGGGAACAAAGCTTACCCGTATTTACCTGATAATTGGGGAGGAATTTGCTATTTAGGATCAGTTTTCCCAGAAATGGAAATGCGACAACACTTGCATAATACCCCCGCACTCATAAGGACACAACGAAGCACCTATTGGCACGACGACGGTACCACCACCTTACATGGCGCTGATTGGGAGAAGGCCGTTAGTTTCTTCTTCCCATGGGCTGGGACGGTCATGAGCAGTTACCGCATTGACAAAATTGCGTTAATCTTAGAAAGTGTGGCCAACGCCACCGCTACAGCACATGACGAAATGTTGGACACAGTTGTCCACCTGCGTACTATGGTTATGCAAAATAGGGTTGCGTTAGATATGCTATTGGCAGAACGAGGAGGGGTATGTGGGATAATTGAGGGTAGATGTTGCACTTTTATTCCTGATCCCTCACAGGGGGTCAGTGCTGCTATTATAAGGTTAAGGGAAAGCGCTCATATATTGACAAGGGATCGAATGGATCGGGAAGCCTCCCACCAGTGGCTTACCGACTGGTTCAAAGGGTGGACAGGTACGATAGTAAAGTGGGTACTGACCGCCTTGGCAATAGTCCTTGGAATCGTGGTCAGTTGTGTAATAATCAAGGCTTTAGTCCTTGCGTGTGTGAGAAAGTTTTCCACAGGATGGACACTGAAGACGACAACAGAAAAGGCCATGGTGATGATCGACAAGCTGATCGCAGGTCCAGATGACACACCGGCCGTCGACGTGACCGCAGACCGCAGATCCTGGAACGACGACCCGAACGAGCCACTGGGCCGCGACAATGAGATCTCCGCTTCCGAAGATTGTTCTTCCATTGTTGATATTACCGATAATGATGTTGATTACACTTTTGCGGACCTCGAAGCATTTCAGGCTGCCAGGAGGCCGATTACTCTGGGCCCCAACAAGTCGCATGCAGACGTCAACGAGTTCCTAAGGGACTCCTCTCGTTTCTTCTCGATGTGTAAGGCTGTGACTATGGCTGGCCACCGTCGCCGCAGGCCTACGCCACCTGAGAATAATGTTACTGATGATGTTACCAATGATGATGTGGGCCACTTGCAAGGGTCCCCGACTGATGTTTATGTCTCAATGCAGGCCTTGCCTCTTTATGTTTCACGAGCTCACCTTTATGTCTCACAAGCTCACAGTGAGTCAAACGCCACTGACCCAGTCCGGGATTTGGACCCAGCTGCTAACCCAAGCCCGGATGGAGAGGAACTCGATCGTGGAGATACTCTGAGTTCCGAATCTGATTGTTTTACGAATTCGTCCAGGGATAGCAGCGATGCAAGCAGCATCGCCTCGGACGATCTCGACTTTGACCCAAAGGAAGTCGCTCTCCCTCCTTTGGACCGTTATGCTTTATTTTATGGCCATAGGTTTGAGCCACCTGATACTGACGATGTTGTGTCTTCCCCAGATCACCAGCATGTAAGAGACCTCATGAACATGAATATCGATTGAGCGCTGAAGATCTCCAAGGATTTCACCTGGGGAAGCCTGGGCGAGCTCCAGTTGGGGAGGAGTCCTGGCCGCACCTCTGTGGACCAAGGGTGGGTCGGGAGATCTTCCTGGGTGTGGACCCCGGTGGAACCAGAGGTCTTCGTTGTGGATTTGACGCGCTATTCGATCTTCATGCCTCTACGGTCTCACCTCATACACCCATCTACACCTGACTTACATCATACACCCACTTACACCCACTTACACCCACACACCCGCGGATCATCCTGCTGAGTGCGATGTGCGGTACTGGGTACGGGACATGCTCACTGGGCTGCATTCGCGTGGTACGTTTAGTGAACCCTTTACACTGTCTATCTCACCTCTCTTGGAGGATCTTTCATGCCATTTGATCACCCCATTTTACGAACTTACATTGCATACTCACATACAGACGCGAATCATCCTACTGAGTATGTGTGGTGCTTTGGGTACGGGACATGCTTACTGGGCTGCCTTCGCGTGATATGTTGAATGACTTTCCTGATTGGTTTTGTTTCTGTTTTGTTTGAAATAAAGGCCTTTGATTGGCTCGTAGATAACTTTGTATCTTAGATCCAAAAGGGCGGTATGTAGGGAGCTGTAATGCCCCTCCCCCTTTGTATATCCTTGCTGCTTTATCAATTACCAAGTATAACCAATTATATGTTTTGTTTTGACTGATTGCTGTACTCTTTTATAATACTTAGTTCTTTCTTGTGCATTGAGGATGTGTAATATCCTAATAAGGAGTTCTGTGCCTGTGAGCTCTTGGCCTGTGTGGGCACAATCTCTTAGTTCCCCTCTTTGGCCTTGGTGGCAGCTGTTATCTCTCAGCCTCCCTCTAGACTTTGCCAATATCCTGAGGGCTGACACATTTACGAGTGTCCCCTCCCTTTGTACTTTCCCAACCAAGATTTCTATACAGAAAGTTGTAAACATGTTGCCACATATGGCTGACCATCTCCTTATCTGAGTTAACCTATGAGTGGCCTTGATGAGCTTCCTCTAACTAACTGAACAACAGGATGGGACTATGGTGGGAGGGCCAATGAACCCATTCTGTCTCTGTATCTTGTGAGCTAAAACCACACCCGATATTCCTTATATAAAGCAAGTTTTAATCGAATTATTTCAGAGCATCTTGTTGTAGTGTTGGTCATTCCATGTGAACCTTCCTGCGACACCTGCTCCCCGCAAGCTTGTGTAATCGAGTTCTAATAAATATATCCGTTGCTCCTTTCTCTGAGTCTTCTGAGTCCCAAGTTCTAAGTCCCAATCCGACATATATATATATATATATATATATATATATATATATATATATATATATATATATATATATATATATATATATATATATATTGTTGCGAATATGGAATTTGGCCTCCATATCCGCTTGTAAATATTCCCCTATTTTCTCCAATACTCCCCAACTTTCCCCGATCCCCCATTCCCTAGTCCCATTGCATGTAAATAACAATCAGTAGAGCCGACCTTCCCCTTATTCCCCCATTAAATGTCGTGCCCAGGTCCACCGCACCACACGTAGACAACTTTCGGACATCTTCCTAGTTATTCTTATTCTATGTCAGTTAAGGCCTCGTCTCCATTAATTATGACTCTTCGTTGCACCAGAATGTGATTATATGGCATCAGTAGTGAGTTTAGGACCTTTCCCATACCTCCTTCCATCTTCTTCCCCAACAATTACAACAACAACAGAGGAGATGGCGGCGGAGCGGGGGAGGATGCGTCCTCACACCGGCTCGATTAGCGCCATAGACCATGCGCTCCACGGGGTTACCACGAAGGGGCTCCTTGTCAGCTCCTCGTCAAGGGCGGAGCCTGGTAAACCCCCCCGCACGCACCCAATGAGAAGCAACGTGCCGATTCCACGAGGCGGAGCTAACGAGCCGAGGGCGTGTCACTCCCCGCCGGATATACGCGGCCCCGCGCCGGATGTGACGTCAGATGCGCACCCAGCTTGGAGAAGGAAAGCCACCTGCGAGCGCTGAGTGAGATGCGCACCCAGCTTGGAGAAGGAAAGCCACCTGCGAGCGCTGAGTCAGATGCGCCCCCAGCTTGAGCAGACAAGACGCCATCCGAGCGCTGCGACCTCCCCGCATCTCTGGACCGGACCGAGTCGATTCTGACCTTTGAGCCCAGGTGCACCTGGAGCCATCGCTACCCGCCTGTCCTTTCCATCAATCCCCGTGTGAGTCAGCTTTGTCCCGTTTATCTGTCGTCTGTTGGGAATAATATAAGATTGTGTCTAAGTGCTTGTCTTTCTATGCTGTCCCTCTTGTAGTTGTAATCTAACCTTCCGCCTTAATATAACCTCCTCCGGAGGTCTTGAGAACTGAACCCCTGGTGTCGTATTGTGTTATTGTAATCCAGCCGGGTGTCTTCTTTTTCTTATTGAGCCAGCATCGCGCGACTTCGTCAACGTCGAGTATAGTCGGGTAATTTGTGCGGACACGACGGCCATTCCGCTCGGCCCACTTTAACATCAAAGTCGTGTCTGTAACAATTGGTGTCAGGAGTGGGATTCGAGGCCCGACCAAATTTTGAAAAAAAAAAAAACGAATAGAGGAAAAAAAAAAATTTGGTCAAAATTTGGAGCGGCCGAAATTCGTTTTGTTTTACAAAACCCGAATTTTGAAAGTCGCGCTATGGCGGATCAAGACGGCTGGGGTCCGGTTAGGGAGAGTGAAGCAGGGTCGGTCCAGGACCAAATTGAGGGACATGAGGGACATGAGGAGAGCGAAACAGCGGGGGTAGCAGACGCGCGAAATGGCGCCTCGCACATAGCTACGGCGGCCGCACCCGCTGCACAAGTGGGAGGGATGGCCCAGATGCAGGTCCTCATGGAGCAATTTATGGCGCAAATGCAGGCGTCCCTCAAACTGCAGAGTAACCAATTGGGGAACCGGATGGATGCTCAGGGTGAGCGATTGGAGGGCCAAATGAGGGTTAATAGTGGGCGATTAGAGGGCCAAATGAGGGGTACCGGTGAGGGATTAGAAAAGAAATTTGAGGAGTTAGACAACGGGATAAAAGAAGTAAAGAATGGGTTAACGGGGGTAGAAAACAGAATGGCCGCTCAAGAGAATCAGATAGAGGGAGTGAAACATGGGTTAACGGGGGTAGAAAACAGAATGGCCGCTCAAGAGAATCAAATAGAGGGAGTGAAAAATGGGTTAGAGGGGTTAGAAAACAGTATGGAAGGCAAATTGAGGGACATGAGGGACCAAGCGGAAAGGGAAGTTAAACAAATGGAGCAGCAGATAGAGGGGGTCAGAATGGGGGTAGAAACCAAACTGGATGCTCACAGGGAGGAAATGGAGCAGATGAGGGTGGCATCTGGGCAGGAGATGCAAGTGATGGGAGAGGAGATCAGAAGAGGAGTGAGTGAGGAGGTCGGAGGAGTGCGCGAGGAGGTGAGGCACTGTAAGGAGCACTTGGAGAAGGAGGTGAGAAAGGGGACTGTAAAGTTACAAGGGGGCATAGAGGACCTGACGCAGGAGGTGGAGCAGCTGACGGTGGGACAGACGGAGTTAGTGGAGCAGGTTCAAAGGAACACTGCGGTATTAGGAGGTTTAAAGGCGACACAGAAAGAACTAAAAGATGACTTGATAGCGACAAAGAGGGAATGTCAGATGGTACGTGAGGGACTGACAACGAGGTTGGACGAGGTGGTAGAGGTAATGGAGACGAAGGACCGGCAGGTGAGGACGCACATGGAAACGGTCAAGGTAGCCTTGGAGGACGAGCTTGAGGAGACGTACCGGGGAATAAAAGAGGTGAAGCACAAATTAGAAGAAGTGGAAGAAGGGATGAGCGAAATTAAGAAGCGACGGAGAGGGGATAAGAAAGAGATAAAAGAGGAGATAAAAGAATTGGTCCAAAGTCTGTGTTTGGATCGTGATGATGTGCTCATTAACCGGATGAGGGATTCGCAGGTGATGGAGGAGAAGCGAAGAGGAAGAGGACCCGGTGTAAGTGGTGACCAATATGGTCGTGCGTATGATGCGCCAGGGGATTTAAAAAGCTTGGGGATTGGTTTGGATCCGGGTGTTCGTGAAAGGCCGTTGGTGAAGTGTGCGACAGGTCTGGTGTGCGAAAATGGAGGTGTGCAAGAAAGTCCGACTCTGGGGTGTGTGAGGAAAAAGTGCGTGCCAAGGAGTGAGTGTGCTGGCGAGAGTGAGTCGGTCGTAGCGCGTGTGCGAGGGAGCACATGGAAGCGCGGTGTGGTGAGTGTTACAGAGGGTGTAACGGGAGAGTGTGCGCGAGAAAGGTGTGTGATGGACAGGTACATGGGGAAAGAGTGCGCTGTCAAAGGCAAGGAAGAATGCACACCTGTGGTAAGTGTTACAGAGGGTGTAACGGGAGAGTGTGCGCGAGAAAGGTGTGTGACGGACAGGTGCATGGGGAAAGAGTGTGCTGTCAAGAGTAAGGGTGAGTGCGTTGTCAGGAATGGAGGTGAAAGTAGTGAGAGTGACATGGAGCGTGAGTTAGTTGTGACAGGTGAGCGAGGATGTACACCTGGGATGAAAGGATGCACACCTGGAATGGTAGAGCGTGAGTGGGAATGCACGCTGGAGTTGGTGGTGAGGCACGTGGTTGGGTGTGCGAATGAGGGCACACCTGTGATTGTCACAGAGGAGGTGACCGAGGAGGGGGCGCGAAGAGGTGTTTTGGTGAGGTGTGCTACGAACGAATGTGTGCCAAAATGTTCGGTGGTCAGGTGTGTGACCAAGGCTGTGAGTGGAATGAGTGTACCTGGGTGTGTAAGGAAAGGTACGAGGAGCATGGGCACGGCTGGATGTGTGAGCAAGGAACGGGCTGCGGGGTGTAAGCATGCAGGTGAAGCATCGACGTTACACGGGGTAGAGTTTAGAACGACTTATAGCCGAATCAGGCCCTCGGTGCGTGCCGGGCTTCGCGTGCCGCGAGAACCAGCGGGGATCCGAACCACGGCGGTTTCGAAAGAACCGCCGTGCGCGATCCACGCTGGGCCTCGCGTGGAACGGCCGCGTCCGGGCTCCACTAGGCGGAGCGGGCAGCTCGATAGGAAGGGTCGTCATGGCGACCACTTTCTATTGAGACGTGCCGGCAGGTCGAGATCGGGACATTGGATGGCTCCACGCCGAAGTGGTGCGTGGGATCTCGGCCCGGGTAAGCCCCCGTCCCTGCACCGAGTGCCGGACGCATCCAGCCGCTGGCACAAAACAACCAGCATCCATTGCTTGGCTTTACGAAGCCGGGCTTTGGACAGGGATTGGCGCACCGAGAGGTATTAGTGAGTAGACTGGGTGATGAGGTTAGTGTTTTGGACCCAAAATTAGAGAAAAGCAAAATTTGATGATTGGCAAGGGATTGGCAGTAGTGATTGGCAGATGATGGGCAGTGATTGGCAAATTTTTAATTTGTTGAAATTTGATGTGCAAAATTGGTAGTGAGAGACCCCCGATGTGGGGGGATGGCAAATCCACCATCCTTCCCATATGGGGGGGCAAAGGAGCAATAGCTTATGGGGTGTATGGCAGTGAAAACTAGCCCGGGTGGGTTAGGATATTGTGTGTAGGGATCTAGAGAAGATGACCTTAGGTAACGTTAAGGTTAGTTAGTGACTGATACCTGTAGTGGGGACGCAGGTAGATTAGTGTGGATGATAATGACGTGGGAGCGCAATAGTTTAAAGGGACGACTGGGAAGCGCAAGTTTCAGAAGGGAGTAGTTAGCTGAGATGATGCCGTGTGTGTGAGGATTGAACAGGTGTGATTGCACAGGTGTGCAACTGGACAGGTGTGTGGAGCAGTGTGTGAGTAGTGGGTGTTGTGGATCAGCGCGAATGCGCTTGGGGAGAGAAGGGTGCAGGTGGCACCAGGTGTGAGAGCACAGGTGTGCAAGTACAGGTGTGTGGAGAGAGTTGGGGTAAGTGGTACGGAGTGGTGTGCATGGTGCGAAGGTGTGGATGGGGGAAGAGTGGACCCCCTTTCACGAGTACCCGGGGCGGGTAGTGTAAGTGTTAGGTAGAGGGTACAGGTAAATTGTGGATGGATATTGGCATTTGTGGTGCGGTTGCAGAATGGTGTTGTGAATGGGTGCATTAGTGTTGTGGAAATGGCTGGGCGTGTAGCCTGTTAGTGTGTGTAGTTGGTTGGGCACTCCACCACTGTGAGGATGTCGGCCAGGTGAGGCCGCAGGTGGGCTCTGGGAGCCGGTAGAGTTGTGGATGGGGCCCGAGGATCCAGAGGACGGACCCGGGTAGCCCAGTGCCAGAGAGGGCACCGAGTGGGGAGAGTGCCAGAGGGCCTGCCCCAGTTAGTTAGGTTAGGGTAAGGAGCAGGTAAGCTCGGAGGCAACTGCAGTGGTGGAGGTGTGCAGGTGGGTAGACCCACTGGGAGAGGTACACGTCGCAGCCCAGAAATTGTACGAGGGCACCGGGAGATGAATCGGGGGAGTGAGACCCCAAATTGAAGAGCACCACAGTTTGGCCAATGGGAATTGGTTTTTAGAACCCGTAGTGTAAGAGGGCCAATGGTTTGGCCGGAGAAAGACCCCGGGTAGTGTAAAGTTGTTAAAGTCATTTAGGAAATAGTTAGGATTGAAGAACCTGTCGCACCATACGCAGCCACTTACCTGTGGTGATGATGATGACTCCACACCTGTGTTTTCTTTGTTTTGTGCAGGAAATGAGATTGCTGTGAGGATTTGTGAGACGCATCACGACGTGGATGAGACATTGGGGTGATTCCATCTCTCCCTCCCTAGGAGGGACTGATGATGAATTGGTAATGGCAAATTTTGATGTTGAGTTGAGAATGGCAAATTTTGAGGAGAGTTGAAAATGGCAAATTTGATTGGTTAGGAGGGAGAGAAGACGAATTTGGTTTATGGGAGGAACGGGGAAGACAGTAGGGATGTTTGTTGATTTGTAAAGTAGATGTTTATGGGTAGTGTTGTGTTTTGTGGATACAGTAAGGGGTAAGGGAGGGGCCATGTAGGTTACCTGGTGGGGGGGGGGCGTACGATAGGAACGTACCTGTCTCACCTGGTTCCCATGTGCCCCCAGTGTGCATCACCTTACATTGCGTGCACTTTTGCGCCCTTACCACCTTACTCACTTGTCTGCTTCTTTTGTCTCCCACCTCCGAGGATCTGGCTTTGGGGTAGAGAGAGAGGAGAGAGAGGTGCTGGCTGCGCAGTTGTGGGCCTGCACTTTCGCTGTTTGCTGCCGGGATCGATACACCATATGGACCGCAATGTTTGTGGCCACCCACAATGGACCGCAGTTCGTTTGCGGCCAAGCACCACCCGGGGATGGACCTATGGGTCAACGGGGCACCTATGCCATACAGGTGAACCACTAATAGTTAACACCACCAAGTGCACCACAAGAAGAGCAAGAGACACCTGCAGGGTTAGGGGTTGTCGAATTTATTTTTATTCCAATGAACAATGGTGACTGCACCGATTGGTGGTGGGGTGGTGCTGTTGATGCTCGGGAAGGGTGCTCTGCACGTTATTAAAGGCCGTCGGCCACAGAGCACTCGTGGGTTGGTGTATCGATGTTGGCAAGCGCGCTCTCTCTATGCATAACATCTGCATGTGTTCCTCCAAAAACAGGTCCTGGATCGTAGTGTAAATAGCAGCGTAGTCTTGTAAATAATGCTCCCTACCGGCTGTATGTTTAGTTTGAGAATTCTTTCCGGATTCGGTTATCCTGTGGGTGTGTTTCTGTGAGGAGAAGGGTGCAACGTCGCAGGGGGACATATTTACTCATTTGTGAATATCTGTAAAACTGTCGCACTCAGGGTAGAGTTAATAGTAGAGGGAACTACATTGCGTGCCACACTAAAGTAGGTAAAAATTTATCGGGTCGGGACGCCCCGAGGGTAGAGAAGGGTGCAATGTTGCGAATATGGAATTTGGCCTCCATATCCGCTTGTAAATATTCCCCTATTTTCTCCAATACTCCCCAACTTTCCCCGATCCCCCATTCCCTAGTCCCATTGCATGTAAATAACAATCAGTAGAGCCGACCTTCCCCTTATTCCCCCATTAAATGTCGTGCCCAGGTCCACCGCACCACACGTAGACAACTTTCGGACATCTTCCTAGTTATTCTTATTCTATGTCAGTTAAGGCCTCGTCTCCATTAATTATGACTCTTCGTTGCACCAGAATGTGATTATATGGCATCAGTAGTGAGTTTAGGACCTTTCCCATACCTCCTTCCATCTTCTTCCCCAACAATTACAACAACAACAGAGGAGATGGCGGCGGAGCGGGGGAGGATGCGTCCTCACACCGGCTCGATTAGCGCCATAGACCATGCGCTCCACGGGGTTACCACGAAGGGGCTCCTTGTCAGCTCCTCGTCAAGGGCGGAGCCTGGTAAACCCCCCCGCACGCACCCAATGAGAAGCAACGTGCCGATTCCACGAGGCGGAGCTAACGAGCCGAGGGCGTGTCACTCCCCGCCGGATATACGCGGCCCCGCGCCGGATGTGACGTCAGATGCGCACCCAGCTTGGAGAAGGAAAGCCACCTGCGAGCGCTGAGTGAGATGCGCACCCAGCTTGGAGAAGGAAAGCCACCTGCGAGCGCTGAGTCAGATGCGCCCCCAGCTTGAGCAGACAAGACGCCATCCGAGCGCTGCGACCTCCCCGCATCTCTGGACCGGACCGAGTCGATTCTGACCTTTGAGCCCAGGTGCACCTGGAGCCATCGCTACCCGCCTGTCCTTTCCATCAATCCCCGTGTGAGTCAGCTTTGTCCCGTTTATCTGTCGTCTGTTGGGAATAATATAAGATTGTGTCTAAGTGCTTGTCTTTCTATGCTGTCCCTCTTGTAGTTGTAATCTAACCTTCCGCCTTAATATAACCTCCTCCGGAGGTCTTGAGAACTGAACCCCTGGTGTCGTATTGTGTTATTGTAATCCAGCCGGGTGTCTTCTTTTTCTTATTGAGCCAGCATCGCGCGACTTCGTCAACGTCGAGTATAGTCGGGTAATTTGTGCGGACACGACGGCCATTCCGCTCGGCCCACTTTAACATCAAAGTCGTGTCTGTAACAATTGGTGTCAGGAGTGGGATTCGAGGCCCGACCAAATTTTGAAAAAAAAAAAAACGAATAGAGGAAAAAAAAAAATTTGGTCAAAATTTGGAGCGGCCGAAATTCGTTTTGTTTTACAAAACCCGAATTTTGAAAGTCGCGCTATGGCGGATCAAGACGGCTGGGGTCCGGTTAGGGAGAGTGAAGCAGGGTCGGTCCAGGACCAAATTGAGGGACATGAGGGACATGAGGAGAGCGAAACAGCGGGGGTAGCAGACGCGCGAAATGGCGCCTCGCACATAGCTACGGCGGCCGCACCCGCTGCACAAGTGGGAGGGATGGCCCAGATGCAGGTCCTCATGGAGCAATTTATGGCGCAAATGCAGGCGTCCCTCAAACTGCAGAGTAACCAATTGGGGAACCGGATGGATGCTCAGGGTGAGCGATTGGAGGGCCAAATGAGGGTTAATAGTGGGCGATTAGAGGGCCAAATGAGGGGTACCGGTGAGGGATTAGAAAAGAAATTTGAGGAGTTAGACAACGGGATAAAAGAAGTAAAGAATGGGTTAACGGGGGTAGAAAACAGAATGGCCGCTCAAGAGAATCAGATAGAGGGAGTGAAACATGGGTTAACGGGGGTAGAAAACAGAATGGCCGCTCAAGAGAATCAAATAGAGGGAGTGAAAAATGGGTTAGAGGGGTTAGAAAACAGTATGGAAGGCAAATTGAGGGACATGAGGGACCAAGCGGAAAGGGAAGTTAAACAAATGGAGCAGCAGATAGAGGGGGTCAGAATGGGGGTAGAAACCAAACTGGATGCTCACAGGGAGGAAATGGAGCAGATGAGGGTGGCATCTGGGCAGGAGATGCAAGTGATGGGAGAGGAGATCAGAAGAGGAGTGAGTGAGGAGGTCGGAGGAGTGCGCGAGGAGGTGAGGCACTGTAAGGAGCACTTGGAGAAGGAGGTGAGAAAGGGGACTGTAAAGTTACAAGGGGGCATAGAGGACCTGACGCAGGAGGTGGAGCAGCTGACGGTGGGACAGACGGAGTTAGTGGAGCAGGTTCAAAGGAACACTGCGGTATTAGGAGGTTTAAAGGCGACACAGAAAGAACTAAAAGATGACTTGATAGCGACAAAGAGGGAATGTCAGATGGTACGTGAGGGACTGACAACGAGGTTGGACGAGGTGGTAGAGGTAATGGAGACGAAGGACCGGCAGGTGAGGACGCACATGGAAACGGTCAAGGTAGCCTTGGAGGACGAGCTTGAGGAGACGTACCGGGGAATAAAAGAGGTGAAGCACAAATTAGAAGAAGTGGAAGAAGGGATGAGCGAAATTAAGAAGCGACGGAGAGGGGATAAGAAAGAGATAAAAGAGGAGATAAAAGAATTGGTCCAAAGTCTGTGTTTGGATCGTGATGATGTGCTCATTAACCGGATGAGGGATTCGCAGGTGATGGAGGAGAAGCGAAGAGGAAGAGGACCCGGTGTAAGTGGTGACCAATATGGTCGTGCGTATGATGCGCCAGGGGATTTAAAAAGCTTGGGGATTGGTTTGGATCCGGGTGTTCGTGAAAGGCCGTTGGTGAAGTGTGCGACAGGTCTGGTGTGCGAAAATGGAGGTGTGCAAGAAAGTCCGACTCTGGGGTGTGTGAGGAAAAAGTGCGTGCCAAGGAGTGAGTGTGCTGGCGAGAGTGAGTCGGTCGTAGCGCGTGTGCGAGGGAGCACATGGAAGCGCGGTGTGGTGAGTGTTACAGAGGGTGTAACGGGAGAGTGTGCGCGAGAAAGGTGTGTGATGGACAGGTACATGGGGAAAGAGTGCGCTGTCAAAGGCAAGGAAGAATGCACACCTGTGGTAAGTGTTACAGAGGGTGTAACGGGAGAGTGTGCGCGAGAAAGGTGTGTGACGGACAGGTGCATGGGGAAAGAGTGTGCTGTCAAGAGTAAGGGTGAGTGCGTTGTCAGGAATGGAGGTGAAAGTAGTGAGAGTGACATGGAGCGTGAGTTAGTTGTGACAGGTGAGCGAGGATGTACACCTGGGATGAAAGGATGCACACCTGGAATGGTAGAGCGTGAGTGGGAATGCACGCTGGAGTTGGTGGTGAGGCACGTGGTTGGGTGTGCGAATGAGGGCACACCTGTGATTGTCACAGAGGAGGTGACCGAGGAGGGGGCGCGAAGAGGTGTTTTGGTGAGGTGTGCTACGAACGAATGTGTGCCAAAATGTTCGGTGGTCAGGTGTGTGACCAAGGCTGTGAGTGGAATGAGTGTACCTGGGTGTGTAAGGAAAGGTACGAGGAGCATGGGCACGGCTGGATGTGTGAGCAAGGAACGGGCTGCGGGGTGTAAGCATGCAGGTGAAGCATCGACGTTACACGGGGTAGAGTTTAGAACGACTTATAGCCGAATCAGGCCCTCGGTGCGTGCCGGGCTTCGCGTGCCGCGAGAACCAGCGGGGATCCGAACCACGGCGGTTTCGAAAGAACCGCCGTGCGCGATCCACGCTGGGCCTCGCGTGGAACGGCCGCGTCCGGGCTCCACTAGGCGGAGCGGGCAGCTCGATAGGAAGGGTCGTCATGGCGACCACTTTCTATTGAGACGTGCCGGCAGGTCGAGATCGGGACATTGGATGGCTCCACGCCGAAGTGGTGCGTGGGATCTCGGCCCGGGTAAGCCCCCGTCCCTGCACCGAGTGCCGGACGCATCCAGCCGCTGGCACAAAACAACCAGCATCCATTGCTTGGCTTTACGAAGCCGGGCTTTGGACAGGGATTGGCGCACCGAGAGGTATTAGTGAGTAGACTGGGTGATGAGGTTAGTGTTTTGGACCCAAAATTAGAGAAAAGCAAAATTTGATGATTGGCAAGGGATTGGCAGTAGTGATTGGCAGATGATGGGCAGTGATTGGCAAATTTTTAATTTGTTGAAATTTGATGTGCAAAATTGGTAGTGAGAGACCCCCGATGTGGGGGGATGGCAAATCCACCATCCTTCCCATATGGGGGGGGCAAAGGAGCAATAGCTTATGGGGTGTATGGCAGTGAAAACTAGCCCGGGTGGGTTAGGATATTGTGTGTAGGGATCTAGAGAAGATGACCTTAGGTAACGTTAAGGTTAGTTAGTGACTGATACCTGTAGTGGGGACGCAGGTAGATTAGTGTGGATGATAATGACGTGGGAGCGCAATAGTTTAAAGGGACGACTGGGAAGCGCAAGTTTCAGAAGGGAGTAGTTAGCTGAGATGATGCCGTGTGTGTGAGGATTGAACAGGTGTGATTGCACAGGTGTGCAACTGGACAGGTGTGTGGAGCAGTGTGTGAGTAGTGGGTGTTGTGGATCAGCGCGAATGCGCTTGGGGAGAGAAGGGTGCAGGTGGCACCAGGTGTGAGAGCACAGGTGTGCAAGTACAGGTGTGTGGAGAGAGTTGGGGTAAGTGGTACGGAGTGGTGTGCATGGTGCGAAGGTGTGGATGGGGGAAGAGTGGACCCCCTTTCACGAGTACCCGGGGCGGGTAGTGTAAGTGTTAGGTAGAGGGTACAGGTAAATTGTGGATGGATATTGGCATTTGTGGTGCGGTTGCAGAATGGTGTTGTGAATGGGTGCATTAGTGTTGTGGAAATGGCTGGGCGTGTAGCCTGTTAGTGTGTGTAGTTGGTTGGGCACTCCACCACTGTGAGGATGTCGGCCAGGTGAGGCCGCAGGTGGGCTCTGGGAGCCGGTAGAGTTGTGGATGGGGCCCGAGGATCCAGAGGACGGACCCGGGTAGCCCAGTGCCAGAGAGGGCACCGAGTGGGGAGAGTGCCAGAGGGCCTGCCCCAGTTAGTTAGGTTAGGGTAAGGAGCAGGTAAGCTCGGAGGCAACTGCAGTGGTGGAGGTGTGCAGGTGGGTAGACCCACTGGGAGAGGTACACGTCGCAGCCCAGAAATTGTACGAGGGCACCGGGAGATGAATCGGGGGAGTGAGACCCCAAATTGAAGAGCACCACAGTTTGGCCAATGGGAATTGGTTTTTAGAACCCGTAGTGTAAGAGGGCCAATGGTTTGGCCGGAGAAAGACCCCGGGTAGTGTAAAGTTGTTAAAGTCATTTAGGAAATAGTTAGGATTGAAGAACCTGTCGCACCATACGCAGCCACTTACCTGTGGTGATGATGATGACTCCACACCTGTGTTTTCTTTGTTTTGTGCAGGAAATGAGATTGCTGTGAGGATTTGTGAGACGCATCACGACGTGGATGAGACATTGGGGTGATTCCATCTCTCCCTCCCTAGGAGGGACTGATGATGAATTGGTAATGGCAAATTTTGATGTTGAGTTGAGAATGGCAAATTTTGAGGAGAGTTGAAAATGGCAAATTTGATTGGTTAGGAGGGAGAGAAGACGAATTTGGTTTATGGGAGGAACGGGGAAGACAGTAGGGATGTTTGTTGATTTGTAAAGTAGATGTTTATGGGTAGTGTTGTGTTTTGTGGATACAGTAAGGGGTAAGGGAGGGGCCATGTAGGTTACCTGGTGGGGGGGGGGCGTACGATAGGAACGTACCTGTCTCACCTGGTTCCCATGTGCCCCCAGTGTGCATCACCTTACATTGCGTGCACTTTTGCGCCCTTACCACCTTACTCACTTGTCTGCTTCTTTTGTCTCCCACCTCCGAGGATCTGGCTTTGGGGTAGAGAGAGAGGAGAGAGAGGTGCTGGCTGCGCAGTTGTGGGCCTGCACTTTCGCTGTTTGCTGCCGGGATCGATACACCATATGGACCGCAATGTTTGTGGCCACCCACAATGGACCGCAGTTCGTTTGCGGCCAAGCACCACCCGGGGATGGACCTATGGGTCAACGGGGCACCTATGCCATACAGGTGAACCACTAATAGTTAACACCACCAAGTGCACCACAAGAAGAGCAAGAGACACCTGCAGGGTTAGGGGTTGTCGAATTTATTTTTATTCCAATGAACAATGGTGACTGCACCGATTGGTGGTGGGGTGGTGCTGTTGATGCTCGGGAAGGGTGCTCTGCACGTTATTAAAGGCCGTCGGCCACAGAGCACTCGTGGGTTGGTGTATCGATGTTGGCAAGCGCGCTCTCTCTATGCATAACATCTGCATGTGTTCCTCCAAAAACAGGTCCTGGATCGTAGTGTAAATAGCAGCGTAGTCTTGTAAATAATGCTCCCTACCGGCTGTATGTTTAGTTTGAGAATTCTTTCCGGATTCGGTTATCCTGTGGGTGTGTTTCTGTGAGGAGAAGGGTGCAACGTCGCAGGGGGACATATTTACTCATTTGTGAATATCTGTAAAACTGTCGCACTCAGGGTAGAGTTAATAGTAGAGGGAACTACATTGCGTGCCACACTAAAGTAGGTAAAAATTTATCGGGTCGGGACGCCCCGAGGGTAGAGAAGGGTGCAATGTTGCGAATATGGAATTTGGCCTCCATATCCGCTTGTAAATATTCCCCTATTTTCTCCAATACTCCCCAACTTTCCCCGATCCCCCATTCCCTAGTCCCATTGCATGTAAATAACAATCAGTAGAGCCGACCTTCCCCTTATTCCCCCATTAAATGTCGTGCCCAGGTCCACCGCACCACACGTAGACAACTTTCGGACATCTTCCTAGTTATTCTTATTCTATGTCAGTTAAGGCCTCGTCTCCATTAATTATGACTCTTCGTTGCACCAGAATGTGATTATATGGCATCAGTAGTGAGTTTAGGACCTTTCCCATACCTCCTTCCATCTTCTTCCCCAACAATTACAACAACAACAGAGGAGATGGCGGCGGAGCGGGGGAGGATGCGTCCTCACACCGGCTCGATTAGCGCCATAGACCATGCGCTCCACGGGGTTACCACGAAGGGGCTCCTTGTCAGCTCCTCGTCAAGGGCGGAGCCTGGTAAACCCCCCCGCACGCACCCAATGAGAAGCAACGTGCCGATTCCACGAGGCGGAGCTAACGAGCCGAGGGCGTGTCACTCCCCGCCGGATATACGCGGCCCCGCGCCGGATGTGACGTCAGATGCGCACCCAGCTTGGAGAAGGAAAGCCACCTGCGAGCGCTGAGTGAGATGCGCACCCAGCTTGGAGAAGGAAAGCCACCTGCGAGCGCTGAGTCAGATGCGCCCCCAGCTTGAGCAGACAAGACGCCATCCGAGCGCTGCGACCTCCCCGCATCTCTGGACCGGACCGAGTCGATTCTGACCTTTGAGCCCAGGTGCACCTGGAGCCATCGCTACCCCGCCTGTCCTTTCCATCAATCCCCGTGTGAGTCAGCTTTGTCCCGTTTATCTGTCGTCTGTTGGGAATAATATAAGATTGTGTCTAAGTGCTTGTCTTTCTATGCTGTCCCTCTTGTAGTTGTAATCTAACCTTCCGCCTTAATATAACCTCCTCCGGAGGTCTTGAGAACTGAACCCCTGGTGTCGTATTGTGTTATTGTAATCCAGCCGGGTGTCTTCTTTTTCTTATTGAGCCAGCATCGCGCGACTTCGTCAACGTCGAGTATAGTCGGGTAATTTGTGCGGACACGACGGCCATTCCGCTCGGCCCACTTTAACATCAAAGTCGTGTCTGTAACAATATATATATATATATATATATATATATATATATATATATATATATATATATATATATATATATATAATATATATATATATATATATAAGCCGAAAGCACCTGTTGTTGCCCGGGTTCTTTTTGAATGAATTTACTACTATAATTCAGCTTTTACTCGCGGCCGTAGAAGATTGACTACTATAATTCAGCTCAGCTTTTAATTGTGAAATGGGCCCAGCATGGCCGATGCAGCCTCGACCGGCCTTGGCACCTTGCCTATAACCTTCCCAGGGCCCGTCCCGACATTTTTCG
>NC_136263.1:160574708-160889075 GCF_964187855.1 Myxine glutinosa | reverse complement strand
ACCCTTCCCCTCTCCCTTCCCCCTCTCCCCTTCCCCCCTCCCCTTTCCCCCCTCCCTCTCCCCCCTCCCCTCCCCCTCCCTTTTCCCCCCCATGCCCCTCCCTTTTCCCCCCTACCCCTTCCTTTCTGTCCTACCCCTTCCCCACCCCTCTCCCCCTTCCCCCTCCCCTCTCCCACCCCCCCTCCACCTCCCCCACCCCCCTCGCTCTCCCCCCTCCACCTCCCCCTCCCCCCCACCCTCCCACTCCTCCCTCCCCCCACCCTCCGACTCCTCCCTCCCCCCACCCCTCCCACTCCTCTCCCCCTCCCATCCCTCCCCCTCCCCCTCCCCCATCTCCTCCCCCTCCCCCCCTCCCCTCTCCCCTCCCCCCTCCCCTCTCCCCTCCCCCCCTCCCCCCTCCCACTCCCCCCCTCCCCCCTCCTCCCCTCTCCTCCTCCTCCCCCCCTCCCCCCTCTCCTCCCCTCCCCCCTCCCCCCCTCTCCTCCCCTCCCCCCTGTTCCCCTCCCCTTCCCCCTTCCCTCCCCTCCCCCGCCCGGCAATGCCGGGTACTTCTGCTAGTATATATATATATATATATTATACATATTTTAGAAACGGTACATTTTTAACATCCACATACAACTTGGAATCACAGTTTGTTTATTAACAGTGCATTAAGGTACGACTTCGGCTGACACTCTCCTCTAAGCTGTCTTGCCTGGGTTTGAATCTCGGCCCATTTATAAAATCTTCTTTATTCACAGACTGGGCGAATCATCAATGTGTGTTGTCCCTCTGATGAATGTTAAATGGGCGTCCTGCCTCCCGACATTAGCCGGTGGATGTTAAGGATCCCCACAGTGTCTTTCGCGAAGAGTGGGCGAGATATCACCGGCACCCTGGCCAAGTTACCAATTTCTGCCCTAACCAGCCGAGGGAATTGCATCGGCGGCATAGCCGCACCCTCAGCCAATGATGCTACCTCACAGTCTTGTGTTGCATATGAACGAATAAGAAGAACGCAACTATTCTTTTTATCATCTTGGCAAAAATGTAGTCAGGGCCCAAACATCTGATAGGCCAGGACAGAGGTAGTGTACTTCGTCTTGAGCTGTCCATTATAGTTTTGATTCTCAACCTGATGACCTGTCACATTGGTGCTTCTGAAGCAGGATCACAAAGAATGCATCACAAATGCTGCATCACAAAGAGCGTTATACCTTGGATGGACATTAAGCCAAATTCCCCATATGCTAGCATCGGTTCATAGATGTTAGGGAGTCCCACGGTGTATTTCATGAAGAATAGGTGAGTTATTGCAGGAACCTAAGCAAAATTCTTGAATAAAATGGCTGCAGTCAAAAGTCTTACCAGCCGGGTTCATGAGAACACTTGGGCCAAAAACTTCTTCAGTTGATTTTGCAATAATGTGGTAATAAATTGTTATTAATAAGTCAGAATAAATTGAGTTATTAATAAGTTCAGTGGACTGCAAAAGTATTCACCCCATTTCCAAAGTTTTCACATTTTTATGTCACCTGAGGTAAATTTGTGTTGTGCTCAAATCGAACTTAACATATATATACATAGTCTTCACAAACTACTCCAAAGTGATGAAGCTAGAATATGCAGATAAAATATGAATCGAGAAAAATCAGATGATTAATAGAGAAAAGCAGATGATTATCAGTTGCATAAGTATTCAAACCCTTTGCCTAATTAAGGGTGTAGTACTGGTGAAAAATTGAGAAAACTACATAGGTACCTTTGAGAGGCCTTTACACAAAAACAAAGTCAAGTTAATATCTAATTTTCAGTTTTTTCTTGAAAGATATAATCTTGGCTTTAACTCAGACCAGTTTCAACGCTTCTTTGTCATATTACATGCATATAATTTGCATAAATTAGACCGTCAATAAAAAACAAGGAAAAACAAAGAACACATTTCTACTTCTATCTTCTATGTCACCTATCATTCTTTTCACACAAAACTTGGTACATGTATTATACATGTGTTACCCTACTACCTGATGAGAGGATTTTGTGAAATTATGTCAAATGTTCACTAATTAGCTAATTATGCCAATTACCAGATAAAACTTGGTTGTCCTTCAATAAATCCACAATGGCTACTCCTATAAACAAAAGCCTTCATCATTTTAAAGGAAGTGATATTCTGAATATCCTGTCCAAATTTCAGCCCAAAAGAATGATGCATTTCCCAAGTTATAACAAATTTCAGCCCAAAAGAATGATGCAAATTAAAGTTATAACAAATTTCATGCAAAATATTATATTGAATTGAATTGAAATTTGAATTTTTCAATAATTATGGGTACTTCTATGACCTCTAATAGCATGATTCTTGTTTATAAGACTATAAGGAAACTGTTCAGCTAAAAATAATAATAATAATAAAAAAAAATCACCTGTTCACCAGTACTACACCCTTAACCCTAAATCACTTCACGAACAAATTATTTGTTTGAAAGGTTACCACTTGGTCAACCAACAAGGTAAACATGAAAACTAAGGAGCTTTCCAAAGAAGTCAGACATAAAGTGGTGGAGAAGCACCGTCCAGGAGAGGGTTATAAGAACATTTCAAAGTCACTCAATATCCCTTTGAATACGGTGAATCCATCATTAAGAAATGGAAGACTATCATACCACCCAGACTCTACCCAGATCAGGTTTCCCATCCAAACTCAGCAGCCGGGCAAGCAGGAAACTGGTTCGGGTCGTCACTGTAAATTCAACAATGACTTTGAAAGATCCGCAAGGCTCTATCTCCGAGATGAGGGTCAGAGATTTTTTTTTTTTTGCATACAAGATCGAGGCTCGTGTAAAAGCGCACAAGCGCATTAATCACAAAAAAAAAACTGACACATAAAACATATAATAAAGGGAGCAGGAGACAAGATGGGGAGAGAGAGGGAAGCACTATCAGGGAAGTAGTACAACAGTAGAGAAGAGAGGGAAGTACAACAGTAGAGAACAGGGACGTTAGGCGATCTGTGGGAGGGAGAGGGCTTGGGGGGGGGGAGGCATGGGAAGGGTGGGGGGGGGGGGGGTTGGGAGAGGTATAAAACACATGGACACTGCTAGGACTTCCAGGAAAGAAGTTGGAATTTTCAAAAAAGTGGATCTGGGGTGAAATTAGCGGGGGTAGAAAAGATCAAGGTTTTGGATGGGGGAAGATAAGAGATGGTGGTGAACAGCTGTTTTAAAGACCTGGAGGGTGGAGTGGGATTGAAGGGAGTGAGGGAGAGGAAACTGAGCATAATTCTAATGCATTATGAAGTTTGTTTTCACCCGTCCGTGCTTCACCCGATTTAAAAAAAAAAACTTGCTTCCAAATGCAGCAACAGGGGATAGGTGTGCTCGCCATTTTGAATGTTGCACCAAGGGTTTTGGTAATTCTCGATCGCCATTGTGGCTGCTAGTTTGTGTGACCAACAAGGTAAAAAAAAAACAAGGTTAAAAAACACAATGTAAAATTATGGTACACTTCTGTCCCATATCTGCCACATATCGCGACATGATGAAATCTTGCGAGATTGTGAATTAAACATTGTTTCGTCGTTATTTTATTTCGACGACTTGAGGTTGGAGGGGGGTGGGGAGGGTTGAGAACTTGGAGTAGGGTGCGCGGAGTGGAGGTTGAGGACCCACCCCCCCCCCCCCCCCCCCGTGTGAAAATGGGATTTGAATAATGTCCTCCGAGGGATAGAAATCTCCGACTAAAGCCAGATAGACAAGAGGTACTAAGTTTGTGAAGTTATTGGTTTTATGCTGATGGCATTTTTATCGTTTTATTTATCTATTTTTGATTTTGTGTTTATCGACAACCCCCCCCCCCCCCCTCATCCCCCCTCCCCCATGTAAGATAATCTAGCCTCATGCATATATCTGCCTGTGCCCTTCATGGTTTGATTTCAGATAAAATAAATACCAGCACTAGGATGTCCTTGTGACTCCATCAAAGCGGACTCTCAGCTTGAACATTTATATGTTATGTTGTTTTACTGTTTGCTTTATCATGGTTGGTTCTTGCTATATGCAAATTATGCCATTAATACCTGGTATTTCATGAGATGAAGCGGCTGCTGGACCACTCTTCTCCTTGCTTTGATCACCTCTTCCTGCTCTTTCCTTTCATGTGCTTGTGATACGCTCTAGTCAGAAGATAAAATTGCAGACATCTTGGACATAGAATGGTTTCATAATAAAAGGCAGAAAAAGCTTTCTGGGGTCAATTTTGCTACATTAGAGGAAGATTTTCAATCACTTGTAACCTCTGCAGTAATCGTCACGCTGTAATAACCCTAACCCTTTCATCTTTACAAATAGTTATATCGCCAGACAAATTGATCTCCGTGTCACCCTCACTTTCCAGGTACCTGGACGTGCTGCCTTTTCCATAATGATATTCCTGAGGGGTTTTCCTGGCTCTGGAAGTGCTCATAAATTGATACCATAGAAATGTCCACAGATGAGTGAGAGGATTGGAAAACATAGGATATATTTATTTATTTATATATATATATATATACATATATATATATATATATATATATATATATATATATATATACATATATATATATATATATATATATATATATATATATATATATATATATACATATATATATATATATATATATATATATATATATATAATATATATATATATACTAGCGGGGTCACCCGTGGGAATCCCACGGGCATGGATGTGTGTGACATTTCGACATATTGAGTTATATGCTGCACATTCATTTTTACAAAATGGTTACTGGCAAGTCATCAGATCCAGAAATGGTGTGAATTTAGTTATTTCACATAATATGTGACCCCTCACTCCTCTCCACCTGACACTCTCCTGTCTCCACCTGACACTCTCCTGTCTCCACCTGACACTCTCCTCTCTCCACCTAGCACTCCTCTCCTCTCCAAACCCTCACATCCCTCTCCTTTCCAATCCCTCACCTCTCCAATCCCTCACACTCCTCTCCTCTCCAATCCTTCACACGCCTCTCCAATCGCGCCTCACACTCCTCTCCAATCGCGCCTCACACTCCTCTCCAATCGCGCCTCACACTCCTCTCCAATCGTGCCTCACACTCCTCTCCAATCGTGCCTCACACTCCCCTCCAATCACTCCTCTCCAATCGTGCCTCACACTCCTCTCCAATCACGCCTCACACTCCTCTCCAATCGTGCCTCACACTCCTCTCCAATCGCGCCTCACACTCCTCTCCAATCGCGCCTCACTCGCCTCTCCAATCGGCTTTCCCCGTCTCGTTTCTCTCCTTTTTCTCCCGTCTCGTTCTTTTTCTTGCTCCAAATCGGCCCGTCGGAATCGGAAATCGGCCCGTCTCGCCCGTCGGCCCGTCGGAATCGGAAATCGGCCCGTCGTGCTTTTGTGCTTGTGCGTAAATAAATTGTGTTCATGACACCATTTCTGGTGTTGGGCTAGCGGCTAGGGTGCCGGCTTAGGATCCTGGGTTCGAATCTCGGTCGATCGCCGAATTAATGCCAGGGGGGTTGACTCAGCCTGTCATCCTTCCGAGGTCGGCTAATTGAGTACCAGTTCACTGGTAATTCCCTGTTTGTCGTTGAAGGCGGCAAAAAGGGTTGGCGTCAGGAAGGGCATCCGGCCGTAAAACATTGCTTCAAAAAGGGGACAAAAAAACAACAACTACCACGGTCCCCGAAAAGGCCAACCCCCGCTTTGCGGGGAAAAATGGCCTCTAAACGGTGGTTTTTACACCATTTCTGGATCTGATGACTTGCCAGTAACCATTTTGTAAAAATGAATGTGCAGCATCTAACTCAATATGTCGAAATGTCACACACATCCATGCCCGTGGGATTCCCACGGGTGACCCCGCAAGTTTGCATTGACGTTCGTCGATGGACTCGTTCGCCCGTCTCATTCGTTTTCTTGCTGCATCCTGTTCAAGTCTGCGTTCTTCATCGATCGTCTCATTCATTTTGGAAATAGAAGTTTCCACGCAGCGCATGAATTGTCACGATCCTCAAGAGGAATTTGTCTCGTAATCATCAAATGATAAATGGCAAGTAAATTATATTGTGGAAAATTAAAGATTTCAAATAAACCTATTTAAAGTGTATTCGCACATAACTAATTTTAAAAAACGAAGAAATATCTCTCGGTAATTTCCTGAAACATATTTTACTTCCGGCTAATAATGTTGAATTAAATAAAAACGAAGAAATATATGTCGGCATCATTGTTGACGTTTTTGTGACGACTGTCATCAAACGAAAAAGTAATATATCTTAACGGAAAAGCAAAAGCGAATTTTTAATATATATCGACACGTTGCCGTCGGTGTCATGTTGGGCGGTGTATGATACACCATGACGCGATTTTTTAAAATATATCTCTGCATTTTCCCGCGTGTGTGGAATGTTCTCAATTATTGCTGACACCGAGTCCAAAACCATCGATAAAAATGAAATCATATGGTGAGTTAGATTGGAGATAAAGGCGTGAGAGAGACTCAATGGCCTTGAAGTTGAAGTTACAGGCGTTTGAGAATTCATTTCGTTCTATAAACGGCAACTTTCATTGGATTTCCTTCCCGTTTTTTTTCAACCGAGTCGAAAACTATGTTAGCGACTGTGAAAAATGAAATGATATATCGAATTTTTAATATGTATCGACACGTTGCCGTCGGTGTCATGTTAGGCGGTGTATGATACACCATGACGCGATTTTAAAAAATATATCTGCATTTTCCCGCGTGTGTGGAATGTTCTCAATTATTGCTGACACCGACTCTAAAACCATCGATAAAAATGAAATCATATGGTGAGTTAGATTGGAGATAAAGGCGTGAGAGAGACTCAATGGCCTTGAAGTTACAGGCATTTGAGAATTCATTTCGTTCTATAAACGGCAACTTTCATCGGATTTTCTTCTCGTTTTTTTTCAACCGAGTCTAAAACTATGTTAGCGACTGTGAAAAATGAAATGATATATCGAATTTAAAATAGATATCGACACATTGCCGTCGGTGTCATGTTGGGCGGTGTATGATACACCATGACGCGATTTTAAAAAATATATCTCTGCATTTTCCCGCGTGTGTGGAATGTTTGTGGAAAATTAAAGATTTCAAATAAACCTATTTAAAGTGTATGCGCACATAACTAATAAAAAAAACGAAGAAATATCTCTCGGTAATTTCCTGAAACATATTTTACTTCCGGCTAATATGTTGAATGAAATAAAAACGAAGAAATATATGTCGGCATCATTGTTGACGTTTTTGTGACGACTATCATCAAACGAAATAGTAATATATCATAACGGAAAAGCAAAAGCGAATTTTTAATATATATCGACACATTGCCGGCGGTGTCATGTTGGGCGGTGTATGATACACCATGACGCGATTTTAAAAAATATATCTCTGCATTTTCCCGCGTGTGTGGATTGTTCTCAATTATTGCTGACACCGAGTCTAAAAGTAAAACCATCGATAAAAATGAAATCATATGGTGAGTTAGATTGGAGATAAAGGCGTGAGAGAGACTCAATGGCCTTGAAGTTACAGGCCTTTGAGAATTCATTTCGTTCTATAAACGGCAACTTTCATTGGATTTTCTTCCCGTTTTTTTTCAACCGAGTCTAAAACTATGTTAGCGACTGTGAAAAATGAAATGATTTATCGAATTTGATTTGAAATAAAACTGGGGGAGAGCAAGACACCACGGGCCTACAAAACAGGACTCAAAGCTATGCGAGTTAATAAAATGGTGGATATTTGTTTATAGCCACTCCCAGAATGGGTGGAGCTATGGGTGGAGCTACTCTGCAAACCGAGTAAGCCACACCCCGGACAGACACCCAACAGATAGACAGACAGACAGACAGACAGAATCATCTACGGCTATTATAATATAGATATATATATACATATATATATATATATATATACATATATATATATATATATATATATATATATTTATTTATTTATATATTTATATATATATATATACTATATATACTATATATACTATATATACAGTCGTGGCCAAAAATATTGGCACCTTTGTACTTTTTTCAAATAATGCACTATTTCTTCCAGAAAATTGTTGAAATTAAAAAATCTCTTGATATCCACAGATGTATTTATTTGCATTGCAGTGGAACAAAACCAAAAAAAGCTGAAAAGATTACTAAATCATAGCTTATTCCACACAGAAATCCTATAATGGCCCAGACAATATTATTGGCACCTTATATAAGTTGTTCGAAATAATTAGATTTCAAGCAGGTGATTCTCCTTTGCTTTGGAATTGAATTCACCTGTGGTGAGTTGCAGGTGCCTACAATATAAAAATCACTCATTCAACCAATTTGAATCGAGGAAAGGAGTCATTCTGCCGTTTTGTGTCACTGTGTGTACCACACTGAGCATGGAGAAAAGAAAGAAAACCAGAGAATTGTCTGAGGAGGTCAGACACAAGATTGTAGCCAAGCATGGACAATATCAAGGCTACGAGTCCATCTCCAGAGATCTTGATGTTCCTGTGGCTACCGTAGGCAATGTTATCAGGATGTTTAACACCCATGGCACTGTAGCCAACCTCCCTGGACATGGCTGAAAAAGAGAACTTTATCGAAGATTGCAGCGTAGGATTGTTCGAATGGTGGAGAAACACCTCGATCAACTGCCAAACAGATTCAAGCTGACCTTCAGACACATGGTATGACAGTTTCAACTTGCACCATCCATCGCAAACTCAATGAAAGGGGGTTATAGGGCAGGAGACCCAGGAGGACCCCACTGCTGAGAAAGAGACATAAGAAAGCCTGACTTGAGTTTGCCAAAACATACCTTAACAAGCCAAACTCCTTCTGGGAGAATGTCACGTGGACAGATGAGACCAAATTAGAGCTTTTTGCTCTAAACAAATTAGAGTGAGCCAAACTGCCAGTGGAGAGGTGTAGGAAGCTCATTCATGGCTATAGGAAATGCTTGACTGCAGTTATTTTGTCCGAAGGCTGTGCTACCAAATATTAAGTCTCGGGTGTCAGTAATTTTGTCAATGCAATTTCTTTTTTTTCTGATTTAAAATGATATATTCTTTTCTGAATCAAAAACAAAGGTTCTGTAATATTAACATTGAAATAAAGAATTGTGGAGACCAAATACTTTTGTCAATTTAAACTTATTTTTAGAGAAAATTGTGAGTTATTTGAAAAAAGTGCAGGGATGCCAATATTTTTGGCCACGACTGTATATATTGTATACTAGCCCGAATGCACCCGGCGTTGCCCGGGTTGTTTTTGAATGAATTTAATCTTCTGTACATAGTGGGGCGGCTTAGCCCAAATATTCAAAAGAATTGTGCATTTTGTGATACAAGCACCAAATTTGGCACAAATGTACATTAATATGTTGCGAACATTTTCAGATATTGGGCCACTTGAAATTCCGTAATTTTTTTTTTCAAATTTTTTCAAATTTCGTAATTTCAAATTTTTCGGGTGACACCGTCACAATTTCGGTCTTCGAGGCCGGCCGATAGGCAAAGTGTGACCGGAAGGGACGAGGTTCTCCTGACCACGTGGCCCTCGATCTGGGAAGCGAGAGGCGTTCCATTAGTGGACGCGCCCCTCACGCCCGACTTTTGGGCGGCCCCGGCAGGCCGTTTGTTTTGACGTTCCGTGACAGGCCCCGCACCCCCACCTCCGGGCCGACCGGAAGCTTGTGCTGAGTACATCATACCTGAACAACTCAGTGAGGCAGAACACAGCAGTGCACACCAGGGTGACCCCTTCAGTGCATAAACCAATTAACCTGTCCACTGCAGGGCATATAGAAATGAAGTTATTTTCTGCATATAATAATAATATAAGTTCAGTTCTATATAACAATTTCTGTTATCACCACTACCACTACAACTACCACTACTACAAGCTTTGTCTGGAATTTTGTGGACTAACAGACAAACAGACATACAGACAAGCTGGGATCAAAACATTACCTCCTTCCACCATTGAGTGTAGAGGTAAACATCATGGAAATTATATCATGCCCTAGATTTAATTCATGCTTACCCGTGTATTTGCTTCACTGGTTCACAAGGTCTTTTGCATACATGTAATTCAGACTCTCGTCTTCATTGCTGACCACACAATGTTCGCAACATATTAATGTACATTTGTGCCAAATTTGGTGCTTGTATCACAAAATGCACAATTCTTTTGAATATTTGGGCTAAGCCGCCCCACTATATCGGCCGGCCTCGAAGACCGAAATTGTGACGGTGTCACCCGAAAAATTTGAAATTACGAAATTTGAAAAAATTTGAAAAAAAAAATTACGGAATTTCAAGTGGCCCAATATCTGAAAATGTTCGCAACATATTAATGTACATTTGTGCCAAATTTGGTGCTTGTATCACAAAATGCACAACAGGTTTGCTATGCTGCTACACTAACATAGGTCTGACGCGAGCCCAGTATCAGTTAATGCTCAACGATTCCTTGTTCTTTCTTCTGTCGGGCCCCGTGAGAGAGAATCTTAAAAGCATGTGTTGCAATCAGTCAGATATTCCTATTAAGTGCATAAGTTGTACTTCAAGATAATTGTGAAAGAAGAAGAAGATTTATTGCGAAATGGGCCCAGCCCGGCCGAGGTGGCCTTGACCGGCCTCGCCACCTAGCCTATAACCTTCCCAGGGTCCGTCACAACATTTTTTGTTTCAGAGGTTTCCTCCTATCTTTCACCGTTCCGGAGATTAGCGCGTGCGGACAAACAAGCAAACAAACAAACAAAAACTTTCTTTTATATATATATATATATATATATATATATATATATATATATATATATATATTGTTATGAATTTGGTAGAGCAATATCTAGAGCTAGGTAGATCTGAATAGGTAGGTATTCGGCTGTCGTGACAGGGACTCTACATGTAATAAGTTCTTGATGTTTAGGCGTTTGTCGGGGTAAGATGTATGATTGTGGATCTACCTGGAGGTCCGAGTGTTAAATAGTGAGGGATTAAAGGTAACGCCCCTGTGAGTCTCACCTGGTAGTCAAACCTTTGTCCATTATGGCACTGCAAACCACATAAACATTAGTTAGGTCCTTAGCGCAACATTAAATAATTCCCTTTCCCTGACATTGACTTCGTAATAAATAGACAGGAAACCAGGCCAAAAACACCGCCACGGTTGGCCGCCGCCGTTCGCACCTCAAAAGGCCTACCAACCTCGCGTGTTACGTGTTACAAAACGACCGCGGGGGGGTCGCGGACGGGAGATGTCAGGAGTCGCATGCCGCAGAGGGCGTGACCTGGGCGAGTTGGGAGGCTGTGATTGGCTGAGGAGTGCGCCAATGTGACGTCATCGGCCACCAATATATGCGACGGTCGGACGCCATTTCGGCGAGACGCAGGCAGACACCAGAGAGTTCGTAGGAGTTGGTTGGAGCACACAGTCGACGCAGAGACACAGTTGGTGGAAAAGCTCCCCGAAGGCAGTTGGTGGAGAGTTCGTTCACACACCGAGCACACCAAGCCCACAGAGCACGCGGCAGTTCGCAGCAGTTCGTTGCAAGTCGAGCCCTCCGTTGAACCATTGGTGCACGGGCCTTGTGGAGATCGTCCTCGTGTGAAGCTGCTGGCCACGCGTCGGACGCGTGGTGCTTGGAGCGGGGCCTCGTGGAGCTTGGAGCGAAGGACCTGGTGGTGTGCGATCGGGCCAAAAGGAGCGGTGTGGACGGCCGCCACCAAGACGACGAAAGACAGATAAGCCGCATCCGCGTACATTTGAACGACGTGACGTGTTATTTTTGTATTCATAATCTCCCTCGTATCGTGTTTGCTGTCAGTCGTGTGGGGACGTCCCGATTTAGAGTTATTAGATTTACCGGCGCGGCTTTTTCACTGTATTACTATTCGATAATAAATCCTTATATTATTTTCTGTATATATATCTGAACGCAGTTTTCCTGGGTGTTTGATTTTAATAGGTAAGGTTGCGGAGCCTTCGCTGTGTCCCGCCATTCCGCGCGTTTGTGTTGAACTTGAGTCCGCCATTGAGTGTTCGCCTCGGGAGTTAAAGTCTCGCAAATCGGCCATCCGTAACTGTGGTGTTAATCACAGTTGCGTAACAATATATATATATATATATTGTGAGAAACCACCGGTGGAACCACCTTTGTTCTCACCCAAATGAGTGCCCCGCCCACCACGTGACGTGACCTCCTTTGAGCCTCACGCGATTGGTGGAGGGTCAGAGAGAGCGCGGTCGCCATCTTATGCAACGGACGCGACTCGAAGGCCCCGAGTGGGAAATAGATAAAGGGATTTCCCTTAATCTTCACGACAGCCGCGTTGGGCTGATCGTTTACCGTTCTGTATTTTACGAGTGAGTAACTCCGGAAGAGAACGAGTGATTCCCGGATCTCGTGGATTGGAACCGTGAGTCAGATATTGCCTGCGTCGTGTTGGAGCTGCTGGCCGACCGTTCCTGCAGGCCTTGTGCGGTGTATTCCACTCTGTTACCCTCCGAGTCCCGGAGATCGTCGATTGGAACCGCGAGTGATCTTGCCTGCGTCCTGTTTGGAGCTTCTGGGGCCGACAGTTCCTGCAGGCCTTGTGCGGTGTATTCCACTCTGTTACCCTCCGAGTCCCGGAGATCGTCGATTGGAACCGCGAGTGATCTTGCCTGCGTCCTGTTTGGAGCTTCTGGGGCCGACAGTTCCTGCAGGCTTTGTGCAGTGTATTCCATTCTGTTACCATTTATGGTTTTTGTGATCGAGCCAATAAAGCATCGTGCCTTACCCCTAGAAGGCCGATTAAAACACAATTGTGTTTATTGAGTTCTCTCTGTCCACTCCGTGGACTACTTGAAGCCCGGACATTAACGTCCGTATTCCGTGCTGGGAACCATTTCACAGCCGGGATCGCGACAAATGGGTTGCTCGTCCTAGGATCATTCAAGTAAGAGACATTCGAATTGAGACGGGAATTCTGCATCTGCATCTTCTTTGCATCTGCTCACCAGCGGACGCCGTCTTGGAGGAGCCTTCTCACCAGCGGACGCCGTCTTGGAGGAGCCTTCTCGCCAGCGGGCGCCGTCTTGGAGGAGCCTTCTCGCCGTGGGACGCTGTCTTGGGTGGTGCTTCACTGCCGAATAAGTGAATAGCTTCGGATCCCTCCAAACAACCGACAAAAAAAAAAAAAAAACGTGAGTATTTGTACGTGGTATTTTTCTCATTGGCAATTTGATGTGCGGTGGTGATATTGTGTAGTTCGTGTCGTAATTCCCCAACAGAGCGTTGTGTTTGAGCGTTGTGTTTTGTGCCTTGTCTTATGATAACTCGTAGCCAAGCTATGTCGACCAGAGAAGTGAGAGTTCAACCTGATCATGTTGACAGTCGCGTGGGTGGCGATGCGAGCGACGCAATCAGCCTTGACCCAGTCACTAAACCCGATATGTTAGGAAGCGATTCCATCATGACTAAATGCATGCGTTCGCCCTTCTGGACCGGGCTGACTCCGGTTCAACAACTTGACATGTATAACAGGGAGAATGACAGGGCAGAGGCAGAGCGTGCGGCAGCAGAGAGAGAGCGTGAGAGAGAGAGAGAGCGTGCGGCAGCAGCAGAGGCAGAGCGTGCTGCGGCAGCAGAGAGAGAGCATGCGGCAGCAGAGAGAGAGCGTGAGAGAGAGAGAGAGAGCGTGCGGCAGCAGCAGAGGCAGCAGCAGAAGCTGAACACGTCAGAGAGCATGAGTTGCGAATGTTGACTGAACGACCGCGGGCAGAGGGGTCTGCTGCAAGAGTCCCGGAAACTGTTCATGTTCGTTTGCCGGACTGGACGGGAGACACGAAGCCAGAAGCGTATCTGGAGATGGCGGAGAAGTTGTTGGCTGCCGGTGGCATTGATGAGAGCTTGTGGGTCGGCCATCTTGTGAGCCATCTATCTGAGAAGGCGAGGGAGGTATATGCGAGGATGGCAACCGAGGACGCAAACAAATACAGGGCATTGAAGGCCGAGATTTTGAACGCCTATGCGGTGTCCGCGTGTATTTATAGGAGAAATTTTTTCAGCTGGACTCGTCAGTCCAGTCAAACCTATGAGGAACATTCGCGGGCCTTGTTGGAACAGCTGCAGAGATGGTTCAAGGGGAGCAAGGTGGAGTTACCTCAAGCGGTTGCGGAACTCCTGGTGCGTTACCGTATCGATCAACAGCTTCCGCCTGACTTAGCATTGTTTCTTGTCGACAAAGACACTGTTTCCTTGGCAGACTGCGTCAACCTTATTGATAAACATGTTTTGGCATGCAAAATGCTGCAAGTCACGCAGTCGCGTCGTAAGACGGAGGATTCTGCGATCAAGACCGCCCCCCGTCTGCCCGGCGGCTGGATCGAGGGGAAGGGTTCTCCGATGCCCTCCACTGGTGGCGGTCGCGAGCGGCAGGCCAGGGCACGGCCCTGGTGCGATTTCTGCAAACGCGAGGGGCACGGTGGAGGCCGCTGCTTCTCTAATCCAGCTAGTCCGGCCTACCGAGGCAACCCTGCTGTTAAATCGGAGGGAGATCAGTGGGGGTCATCAACTGGGCCCTCGCACACGACGGTGGCATCGGTGACAGAGGTCACTGCCACCGAGGCTAATTCCATTCATCCGCTGTATCAGGATTATTCAGGGACCGCCTTAGTGGGTGGCCCTGATTCGATGCTGAAGTTTGAGGCCCAATACCTTCGGGATACTGGGGCGACACGGTGTGTTCTCCGGGCGGGGGTAGTTCCGGCCTCTCAGATGCGTTATACCGGCGAGTATATCCTCCTTCGGGGCATTGACCAGGTTCTTGGCCGGTATCCCCTTGCCCTCCTCGAGGTCCGGAGTGACATTTTTACGGGTCCAATGACCTGTGTGGTGGTACCCTACTACCCGGTACCCGGGGTCTCCTTGCTGATTGGCAACGATGCCATGGCCAGGGAGGAGTCATTGACTCTGACCTGTGGGGTGGTCACTAGATCCCCGAGTAAACAGGCGGAGGGAGTGGCGAAGTCAGACATATCTTCACTCTGGCCCGAGGAGCCTAGCGCCTCGACTTCAGTTCCCGACGGTGACGTTGCGTCAGCTGAAGTCCACCCGAGCCTCCCGTCAAGCCAACCTCAGGTGCCGTGCTCCTCAGGAACCGCTCCCGCCATGTCGCGATTCAGCCGGAACGCTGATGCTAAAGTATATGTGGGAAACCTGGGCAATGGAGCAGCGAAAGCCGAGCTAGGGAGGGTCTTCGAGCATTACGGACCACTCCGCAACGTATGGGTGGCTCGAAACCCACCTGGATTTGCATTTGTTGAGTTTGAAGATCCACGAGATGCTGAAGATTCGGTCAGAGGCCTTGATGGAAAGCTAATTTGCGGATCGCGTGTGCGCGTCGAGATGTCGAATGGCATGTCGCGGCGGCCTCGTTTCAGACGCCCTTTGGTCCGCAGGCCTTTCGACCCGAACGATCGATGTTACCAGTGCGGTGAAAGGGGTCATTCATTACGCATATGGCTGTCGTTCTCGACACCGGAGGAGTACCAGCTGCTCAAGGTCTCGGTCCGTTTCCCTCCTGTAAACGCTTTCCCCAACTTGAGTTTGGCCCCCTTGCCTCTCTATTGTGCTTGGTGTGAAGTGTAACTCTTGTGGGGTAGATATTAATGTGGTGTATGGTGTTTAATATTGTGTGTGAAAAAAAAAACAAAAAAAAAAAAAAACTTGTTCATTGTTAACCTGCCTGTTAACGCCTGTTAACCTGTTGCCTGTTAATTGCCTGTGCGGTAATAATTGCGTTATTGTTGCGCTATTGCGTTGCGTATTTGCGTTGCGTGTATTGTTGCGTTGGTGCGTTATTGTTGTTAATAATTGTTACTAATTGTTAATTGCGTTAATTGCCTGTTAACGATTACCGCCATCATATTGCCATGTGATTTGCACCTACTACAAATGCTGGTTTCAAAACGCCGTCTATCCGACGGGGTTTTTACTTAGGGGGGGAGGACTGTGAGAAACCACCGGTGGAACCACCTTTGTTCTCACCCAAATGAGTGCCCCGCCCACCACGTGACGTGACCTCCTTTGAGCCTCACGCGATTGGTGGAGGGTCAGAGAGAGCGCGGTCGCCATCTTATGCAACGGACGCGACTCGAAGGCCCCGAGTGGGAAATAGATAAAGGGATTTCCCTTAATCTTCACGACAGCCGCGTTGGGCTGATCGTTTACCGTTCTGTATTTTACGAGTGAGTAACTCCGGAAGAGAACGAGTGATTCCCGGATCTCGTGGATTGGAACCGTGAGTCAGATATTGCCTGCGTCGTGTTGGAGCTGCTGGCCGACCGTTCCTGCAGGCCTTGTGCGGTGTATTCCACTCTGTTACCCTCCGAGTCCCGGAGATCGTCGATTGGAACCGCGAGTGATCTTGCCTGCGTCCTGTTTGGAGCTTCTGGGGCCGACAGTTCCTGCAGGCCTTGTGCGGTGTATTCCACTCTGTTACCCTCCGAGTCCCGGAGATCGTCGATTGGAACCGCGAGTGATCTTGCCTGCGTCCTGTTTGGAGCTTCTGGGGCCGACAGTTCCTGCAGGCTTTGTGCAGTGTATTCCAATCTGTTACCATTTATGGTTTTTGTGATCGAGCCAATAAAGTATCGTGCCTTACCCCTAGAAGGCCGATTAAAACACAATTGTGTTTATTGAGTTCTCTCTGTCCACTCCGTGGACTACTTGAAGCCCGGACATTAACGTCCGTATTCCGTGCTGGGAACCATTTCACAGCCGGGATCGCGACAAATTGCGTAACAATATATATATATATATATATTGTTGTGGATATGAGAATGTTTTTTTTATTTTATTGTTGTTGTAAAACGTTGTTGTAAAAGGTTGTTGTAAAAGGTTGTTGTAAAATATCACCCCTCCTCCCTCCGTTTGTGGTTGTATAAAGGTCAAAGGGCGTTTCCGTAGTTAGTCCATAAAACATACATGCAGGACACGATATATCTTTTTTGACAGTTATATCCTTATTATGTGTATTAGTGTAAGGCTGTGTCTTCCATTAATTGAAATACTCCATTGCACCAGTGAAAGAGAATAGATCCCCTTTCCTTCCCATCCCCAAAAATCTCCCTTTCCTTCCCATCCCCAAAACCTCCATTTCCATATTACATCCCCTCTCGTCACTGCTGAGCCCTCGATTCCCAATCACCTCCCCTCCAATAACCGCCATTGACCATGTGCTTTGAGTCGGAGAAGAAAGGCGTGTCTCCACCTCGTCAGAGGGGAGGAGGGGCGTGCCCGCCCGTCGTCATCCAGGGCGGAGCCCGAGGGTCGCGCGACCAACCAGGGCCGAGGTGAGCACCCCGATGGGCGTGTCCAAAACGCCGGGGGCGTAATCGCTGGAGGCGCTATAAAAGGCGCAAAACGGAAGTGGTCACGAGGAGTTGGTGAGAGATGCACTCTGAGTTGGTCTGAGTCGGTTGCCAGTAGAGGGTCTGAGTCGGTTGGTCACAAAGGGTTGGTCTTGGTGAGAGAGGTCTGAGTTGGTCTGAGTTGGTCGTCAAGAGAGTGGTGGTAAAGAGTGAGGGACCAAGAAATAGTTGAGGGTTTAGACGAGTGGGACAAGGCCTGGCAAGGCAAGTGGAGGCGGCAGCAGCAGCGACACCCGGCAGCCGCTTGGGGCCTGGGCGGCGGTTTGGAGCAGGGCCGAAAAGGAACGGCGGCTGCTAAACGCGCCGATCGTGCTGCATGACCCCCCTTTGGACCTCCCTCTCCCTCCAGCCCTCCACATCCTGCGATTCCTGCAATTCCCCGCGTGAGTCAGTGTCTTTTGTTTGTTCTGTCCTGGGATAAGTTAAGCCTGTAGATAAGCTAGTATTTGCACTGTGTCACCTGCGTCTTATGTGTTGTAAATAAACTTAATTGCTCCTTTTTGCTTGTGTGTGTAAATAATAAACCCCATTACTCGTCTGTACGTCTTCTCGTTTTAATTCCTTTTCCTCTTTGCATTCGTCGTTTTTGTCTTTTCCCTCATTGAGCAGCTACGGTGCGATACGGCCAAAGTTCTGGGTGAATCGGGTGAGTTTTGTTAGGTCGCGGTCTTACACCACCGCTCGGTCTATAACATCTGTCCGCGACCTGTAACAATATATATATATATATATATATACATATATATATGCACACTTAAATAGCTCATCAGAAGCACCATTGAACTCAGCCATGGACATCCACATAGTTAAGCTTCGTCCTTTTCACAGACATACGTAGTGTGTTCAAAAAGTATCCGACCTTTATTTTTCGTGCGTAAAAAAAAAGAAGCTAGGGAGGCGTTGATTGGTGCACGTATGTAGGCGATCCTAATGCACACGCATGAATTTTTTCCCACCTGCAGACGCTGTCATTCGACGGCAGACCGCCGATGAGTGAGGACATGTAAGTGAGCGCCGTCGGATTTTCGTTTTTGACAAAATGACGGAAAAACTTGAACAACGCTACTGCATCAAATTTTGTGTTTATTGGCCTCGGGGATGTTGGATGCTTCCATTGTGATGACTGCAACTTGGTGTCTGGGTCGTACCCATAAACCCAGGACTCATCGCCAGTGATCACTGTGTTGAGGAAGCTGGGATCGCTGTTCACAGTCTCCAGCATGTCCTGTGCGATCTCCAAACGGAGTTGCTTCTGCTCAATCGTTAGCAGCTTTGGTACGAACTTCGCTGAGATTCTCCTGAAGCCCAAATCCTCCTTCATAATGGAATGAACGGTGTTGAAACTTGCGGATCGTTTCCACTTGGGAATCGCCAAGCTTTACACAAAATTTGATGCAGTAGCGTTGTTCAAGTTTTTCCGTTTCCGTTCCAAATTGCTCCACACTGTTGTGAAGTGCAGAAAAACACACAAAAGCGGTGAAAAAGAACGTTCAAATTGTGGGGGGGAGAGGATGGGGCAGAATGTGGCACTGAAATAAATAAAATGTAGAAAGGTAAAAAATACATAAAATGTAGAAAGGTAAAAAAAATACATAAAATGTAGAAAGTAAAAAAAAAAGTAAAAAAAAAAAGTATATTCAAAATTTGTGAAATTAGAGAATGAAGGAGGATTTCCTTTGCGAATATAAATGTAATTTCTACAGGTGGTCCATACTTGAACAATCAGGGGATGCGTATTGCTCTGGAACATGTATCCAAGTATTGATACAGTTGATTTACTGTAGGTTTTATTTATTTTTCTTCACTCTTTTCCAATGAACAAATATCAGATTTTGGAGGTATAGCTTCAGAAAAATATAAAAATTTGTTGTTTTTCTGCACTTGCTCTCCACGACCCAATCAAGGTGAAAATATCAAAGGTACTTGAATATAACGTGCATGCGCAGTGGGAGACGGGGTTTTGCAATCGCTTCTGTGTCTGTCAGTCTGTCCAGGCCATAACTTTTTACCATTTGAGCTTTTGTCATCAAACTTTCAAATTAATAAAATTTACAATAACTTTTACCCTCGCCAGAGGAGAGGGTATTGCATTTGAGTCCGTTTGTCTGTCTGTCTTGTTTGTCTGTCTGTTTGTTTGTCCACACATAATAAATATGATTTTCTCTGCAACCATTGGTCCGATTGACAGGAAATTTTCACCATTGGTGCACCTCCCACTGTAGAATTTTATGATAATGATGACGTCATATGTCACATGGTATGGGCGCCATCTTGGAAAAACCGAAAACCTTTGCACCTCCATCTCCAAAAGCGCTGCATAGAAAAAATGGAGACATGGCTCATTGTAAAGAACTCTCAATGAGGAATAATATGTTAATGGTGTTGTCATAGGTGCCTCCATTATGACGTCATAATTCGACAAGTAAAAAACTTAATCCGATCAAGATGAAATTTCTTGAACATCATCTATGGATAAATTGATGGAAAAAAAGAAGATGACGTCATCGGACACGTGGTTCGGCCGCCATATTCGTTTCTACACAAAAGCCTTAAAAGCCACTACAAACACATCCTGGCGAGCGTTTACAATCTCTCATTGCTCTTTCTTGTTTTTTTTTAACTGTTGTTTTTGTCAAGTTCAGTTTGAGTAAAAGCGGACACAGACTGACATTTTGAGATGCTTTCTAGTTTTGGGTTATGTTTTGGTGCTCGGTTCGACAAACCAGTATGAAATTCCAGGCTTCAAATTCTGCACGGCGCAAGAAACAACCCTGCAATTTGGAATTGAGCTTCATTTGCTCATGCTGGCCTCCCACACCAACACTGTTCAATATTGTCGTCCCTGCAGCTTATTCGCGAGCTGCATTAATACGGGCAGCAACAGCGGCGCACACCATCTCATGGTTGCAATCCAGACAACCCGTGTTCTTATTTGGAGTACATTGGGCAGAACGGCTGCGCAACTTGAAACTTTCCAATTAACAGATAAATTCATTAACAAGACCAAAAAAGAAAAAAGAAACATCCCCTTGCAACACAGTTATTACATAACGGCATAGCAGGGTTGCCACTGAGCCGTTAAAACCATTCCAGGGATACAGACGAGCTGAGTTCAAAGCCAATTACACAGCACCGAGGGATTGAGTGAAAAGCACTTTTAGAATCTCGGGTTTAATTTGACCGATAGACAATGTAAATATTTCTCGTCGAACTCACGTCCCCGTATGCATTAAAGCCAAACAAACTGCGTGCCTTGTAAGAAGCACAGAACAGAAGGATGAATAAACGGCTCGTGGGAAGAGCGAAATTAAAATAGGAATAACACCTATTGTACCCAAAGGGTGACGCTGCTCATTTCATTCACGTCTCCTCAACAACCTGCTGCTTTCGTCCTTAGGTCAGTGCGCCCAGGTGTCAGTTTCAGTAAAAAACAAAACAAATTGTGCACACTTTGGTGACATTGCATAGACAAATAACCACGAGCACAATCATTCTGTAATGATAAACTTTTTCCCTATGAAGACCATTCTGAAGTCGCTAACTAGATGGCCTGGTGTTGGCTTAGCGGTTAGGGTGCCGGCTTGGGATCCTGGGTTTGAATCCCGGTCGATCGTTGAATTAACACCGGGAGGGTTGACTCAGTCTGTCATCCTTCCGAGGTCGGCAAATTGAGTACCAGCTTGCTGGGATGAACGAGCCATTCGAGTATCCATGCGGAGTCGGAGTGGCCACCCCTCCAGGATTGTGCCCAATAGCCTAGAAACTGATTGGGCAGGCCTATGCATCTGAGGATGCAAAAAGGAGTGGGGGGAGGTCGCAATGATGACGAGAACGAACACTATTTTACCCATTCTCGTTTTGTTGCTGGCACTTGGTGTCAAGAATCGAGCACTGTATGTCCAAACGAGCATGGCAAACACTCGACATTTGTTTGGCATGAATGAAGGTTGTTTATGTCAGATAGTTATTTATTATGTCCAAACCACAGCAAGGAGAACATGATCGTCCTCCATTGGGTGCAATCATTGTTGGATTCGCTTGCATTCATTACCGTGATCAAAGGATGATGGTTTTTTTGCCTTGAATTGCAGTTGAAAGTATTACTGTCGTGCTTAAGGTTAAACTAGCCCAGAGGATAATGGACCGTATAAGATCTTGCATCATTTGTGTTCAATGATGCATATTTTACTTTGAACCCCCCTTCCCAATTTTTTTTTTTTTTTTTTATTAAACCTATCCTGACCGTACATTCCGGCCTCGCCGCCCCGACGGTGCTAATGAGGACTGTGATGAATAAGTGGTGCGAGCCGGGGGCGGCGTGAAGAATCGGACGCCGTTTGGGACGCCACTCCCGGCCCCTGTGATCGATGGAGAGCATCGGGTGTATTGCGTCGTTGGGGACGGCCACCGGGAGGTTTTTTTTTTTTTGCTTCTTTTTTTTTCTTCTTCTTTTGTTTTTGCTGTCCCAAGCTTGTTTTGCATTGGGCCATTGCCGGCTGTCCTCCTGATGTCATGGTACCCACTCGCCTTCTGTTGCCATGCCCGCAGCGAAGACATGAGGGGGTTCTACAGTTGCTTTCATCAGCGATTATATGGGCTATTTCATAAAAAGTGAATCCGAGCATCCCAGCCAGTTGGAAACCCAAACCAAATGCTATCCGGGATCAGAAGCCATGACTGAGCTTACTGATGGATTAATTTCAGCCATTTCTCTGGAACAAGCCTGAATGTTATAAACCTGATTAGTTTGACTCAACATATGGTGTAGGCCTAACCCTGAAACAATTCTTCATCATTGAGAATACAGAAAAATTATTACCATATCTAGCTAAATTTTTTTTTTTTAACATTCAATTTTTTAATAACTCGACTAATTTAATAACCTCACTCCACCCTCCAGGTCTTTAAAACATCTGTTCACCACCATCTCTTATCTTCCCCCATCCAAAACCTTGATCTTTTCTACCCCCGCTAATTTCACCCCAGATACATTTTTTTGAAATTCCGACTTGTTTCCTGGAAGTCCTAGCAGTGTCCATGTGTTTTATACCTCTCCCACCTCCCCCCCCCCCCCTTCCCACGCCTCCTCCCCCCAAGCCCTCTCCCTCCCACAGATCTCCCAATGTCCCTGCTCTCAAATGTTGTGTTTGTGTGCTTCCCCCTCTCTCCCCATCTTGCCTACCGCTCCCCTTATTATATACTTTGTGTGTCGGTTTGATTTTTTTTTGTGTGATAAATGTTAGCTCTTTCACGAGCCTCGATCTTGTATACAAAAAAAAACAAAATTGCGACCCCCACTAGTCTCTGGACATCTCAATCCTCCTCATCCCCTCCCTAACTGTCCTCTCCTTCCCCTCGCTTCCCCCTCCCAATCCTCACCAATCTCGTACAGCATATGTCTTTTTCTGACCCTCCTTGTTCCTGGGCCTCACGAGGCCTTCCTTGCTGCCTCCTTAATTGCCTCATTAAGCACGATGCTCGTTGCGTCCATGTGCACGCGCACACACAATTAGTTCACTAGTGGCAGCACACGACAACAATCTGCATTTGCAAAGAAATATACAAGCAAAAGGCCCAGGCCTTATGCTAATTCTCCTATCCTTGCTCACGTTACATCCTCCCCAACCCTCACACCCCCTTCCCATCATTCCTTGCCCCTCTCTTATCCTCGTGCCTGGGCCAGGCCTACACCTTTTATCCCCTTCACTACCCTCTACCAACTTGGGTTTCACTGAGGTCTCAGGACTGTAGGAAGCGGTTAATATTCCAGCATTTACGGAGAGAAATTCACACCCAAGGTTGACAGCAGTTGAAGTAATACCCCAGACCTCACTTCAACCGTTCTCACTTCTTGGTTTGATAATCCAAGTTCCTGCTGCTTATGCTTCAGACCTTGATCTTACCTTTGGCCGAACGTTAACCCTAAACCTCCTCCCAATCAAAGGCTACCGTAACATGAAAAGATTCACGAGAGCAGGAAGTGAATTGTTCTGATGTAATAGCAAGTTGCGACAAATTAAAAATATCGGACCCTACACTATGGACACATAACCACCTCAGTACCTTGACCCTGACTCCCCTGGCCAGGAAGCGCAGAGGCCAAATTAACTAGGCTAACCTGTCGCACGTTTACCACAAGTGCTGCCAAAATGATGGCCCCCAATTTTTTTGCAGCCTGAACGTTGAGCCAATGAGAGCGGTGCTTTGTGCATGCGGATGGGAGGAAAAGGCGTGATGCCTGGAGCAGAACTCCTTAACACAGACCTTGGTAATTAGTCTTCCCGCTAATTATCGTAATGCTAATCGGGCCTAAAGACACCTCGGTGCCGCTGGGCCTGCCTCACATGAGAGATCAGTCGCTTTATTTTGAAGTGACCACATTTTTGTGTCCTGACGCATTCAAACGTCATTATGGAAGCGATAGGCAAGCCACGACGATTCACCAGCAAGCCAACTAACTCAGCAGTAGTTAGGGTAGGGATCGGTTGTTTTTTTGGTGTTTCAATGGTGTTGACAACAGCTCGCCTACTTTTTGTGAGACACCGTGGGATATTTAACGTCCACCAACTCATTCCGGGTCAGCGGCATTAGTTGAGGGATTTTAAGGATCCCACGGTGTCCTTCACCTAAGCCTGATGTTGGCTTAGCGATTAGGGTGCCGGCTTGGGATCCTAGGATCCTCGGTTTGAATCCCGGTCGATCACTGAATTAACACCAGGGGAGTCGATGAAACCCGTCATCCTTCCGAGGTCGGCAAATTGAGTACCAGTTCACTGGTAATTCCGTGTGTGTCGCAAGAGTTGACCAACAGAGTTGGTGGCAGGAAGGGCATCCGGCCATAAAACATTGCTTCAAAAAAGGGGGATCACGTGCCCGAAAAAGGTCAAAAAGGGGATCACGTGCCCGAAAAAGGTCAAAAAGGGGACCACGGTGCCCGAAAAAAGTCAAAAAGGGGATCACGTGCCCGAAAAAGGTCAAAAAGGGGATCACGTGCCCGAAAAAGGTCAAAAAGGGGATCACCTGCCCGAAAAAGGGGATCACGTGCCTGAAAAACGTCAAAAAGGGGATCACGTGCCCGAAAAAGGTCAAAAAGGGGATCACGGTGCCCTAAAAAGGTCAAAAAGAGGATCATGTGCCCGAAAAAGGTCAAAAAGTGGATCACGTGCCCGAAAAAGGTCAAAAAGGGGATCACGTGCCCATAAAAGGTCAATTAGGGAATCACGTGCCCGAAAAAGGTCAAAAAGGGGATCACGTGCCCAAAAAAGGTCAAAAGGGGATCACGGGCCCGGAAAAGGTCAAAAGGGGTTCACGTGCCCGGAAAAGGTCAAAAGGGGTTCACGTGCCCGGAAAAGGTCAAAAAGGGGATCACGGGCCCGGAAAAGGTCAAAAAGGGGATCACGTGCCCGAAGAAGGTCAAAAAGGGGAACACGTGCCCGAAAAAGGTCAAAAAGGGGATCACGTGCCCGAAAAAGGTCAAAAAGGGGATCACGTGCCCGGAAAAGGTCAAAAGGGGATCACGTGCCCGGAAAAGGTCAAAAAGGGGATCACGTGCCCGAAAAAGGTCAAAAAGGGGATCACGGTGCCCGGAAAAGGTCAAAAAGGGGATCACGGTGCCCGGAAAAGGTCAAAAAGGGGATCACGTGCCCGAAATTGGTCAAAAAGGGGATCACGGTGCCCGAAAAGGTCAAAAAGGGGATCAGGTGCCCGAAAAAGCTCGAAAAGGGGATCACGGTGCCCGAAAAAGGTCAAAAAGGGGATCACGTGCCCGAAAAAGGTCAAAAAGGGGATCACGTGCCCGAAAAAGGGGATCACGTGCCAGAAAAAGGTCAAAAAGGGGATCACGTGCCAGAAAAAGGTCTAAAAGGGGATCACGTGCCCGAAAAAGGTCAAAAAGGGGATCACGGTGCCCTAAAAAGGTCAAAAAGTGGATGACGTGCCCGAAAAAGGTCAAAAAGGGGATCACGTGCCCAGAAAAGGTCAATTAGGGAATCACGTGCCCGAAAAAGGTCAAAAAGGGGATCACGGGCCCGGAAAAGGTCAAAAAGGGGATCACGTGCCCGAAGAAGGTCAAAAAGGGGAACACGTGCCCGAAAAAGGTCAAAAAGGGGATCAAGTGCCCAAAAAAGGTCAAAAGGGGATCACGTGCCTGAAAAAGGTCAAAAAGGGGATCACGTGCCCGAAAAAGGTCAAAAAGGGGATCACGTGCCCGAAAAAGGTCAAAAAGGGGATCACGGTGCCCGAAAAAGGTCAAAAAGGGGATCACGGTGCCCGAAAAAGGTCAAAAAGGGGATCACGGTGCCCGAAAAAGGTCAAAAAGGGGATCACGTGCCCGAAAAAGGTCAAAAAGGGGATCACGTGCCCGAAAAAGGTCAAAAAGGGGATCACGGTGCCCGAAAAAGGTCAAAAAGGAGATCACGGTGCCCGAAAAAGGTCAAAAAGGGGATCACGGTGCCCGAAAAAGGTCAAAAAGGGGATCACGGTGCCCGAAAAAGGTCAAAAAGGGGATCACATGCCCGAAAAAGGTCAAAAAGGGGATCACGTGCCCGGAAAAGGTCAAAAAGGGGATCACGTGCCAGAGAAAGGTCAAAAAGTGGATCACGTGCCCGAAAAAGGTCAAAAAGGGGATCACGTGCCCGAAAAAGGTCAAAAAGGGGATCACGTGCCCGAAAAACGTCAAAAAGTGGATCACGTGCCCGAAAAAGATCAAAAAGTGGATCACGTGCCCGAAAAAGTTCAAAAAGGGGATCACGTGCCCAAAAAAGGTCAATTAGGGAATCACGTGCCCGAAAAAGGTCAAAAAGGGGATCACGTGCCCAAAAAAGGTCAAAAGGGGATCACGTGCCCGGAAAAGGTCAAAAAGGGGATCATGGGCCCGGAAAAGGTCAAAAAGGGGATTACGTGCCCGAAGAAGGTCAAAAAGGGGAACACGTGCCCAGACAAGGTCAAAAAGGGGATCACGTGCCCGGAAAAGGTCAAAAAGGGGTTCACATGCCCAAAAAAGGTCAAAAGGGGATCACGTGCCCGGAAAAGGTCAAAAAGGGGATCACATGCCCGGTAAAGGTCAAAAAGGGGATCACGTTCCCGGAAAAGGTCAAAAAGGGGATCACGTGCCCAAAAAAAGGTCAAAAGGGGATCACGTGCCCAGGAAAGGTCAAAAAGGGGATCACGTGCCCGGAAAAGGTCAAAAAGGGGATCACTTTCCCAAAAAAGGTCAAAAAGGGGATCACGTGCCCGGAAAAGGTCAAAAAGGGGATCACGTGCCCGGAAAAGGTCAAAAAGGGGATCACGTGCCAGGAAAAGGTCAAAAGGTGGATCACGTGCCCGGAAAAGGTCAAAAAGGGGATCACGTGCCCGAAAAAGGTCAAAAAGGGGATCACGTGCCCGAAAAAGGTCAAAAAGGGGATCACGTGCCCGAAAAAGGTCAAAAAGGGGATCACGTTCCAGAAAAAGGTTAAAAATGGGGATCACGTACCAGAAAAAGGTCAAAAAGGGGATCACATGCCCGGTAAAGGTCAAAAAGGGGATCACGTTCCCGGAAAAGGTCAAAAAGGGGATCACGTGCCCAAAAAAAGGTCAAAAGGGGATCACGTGCCCGGGAAAGGTCAAAAAGGGGATCACGTGCCCGGAAAAGGTCAAAAAGGGGATCACGTTCCCAAAAAAGGTCAAAAAGGGGATCACGTGCCCGGAAAAGGTCAAAAAGGGGATCACGTGCCCGGAAAAGGTCAAAAAGGGGATCACGTGCCAGGAAAAGGTCAAAAGGTGGATCACGTGCCCGGAAAAGGTCAAAAAGGGGATCACGTGCCCGAAAAAGGTCAAAAAGGGGATCACGTGCCCGAAAAAGGTCAAAAAGGGGATCACGTGCCCGAAAAAGGTCAAAAAGGGGATCACGTGCCCGAAAAAGGTCAAAAAGGCGATCACGTTCCAGAAAAAGGTCAAAAAGGGGATCACGTACCAGAAAAAGGTCAAATAGGGGATCACGTACCAGAAAAAGGTCAAAAAGGGGATCACGTACCAGAAAAAGGTCAAAAAGGGGATCCCGTGCCAGAAAAAGGTCAAAAAGGGGATCACGTGCCCAGAAAAGGTCAAAAAGGGGATCACGTGCCCGAAAAAGGTCAAAAAGGGGATCACGTGCCCGAAAAAGGTCAAAAAGGGGATCACGTGCCCGAAAAAGGTCAAAAAGGGGATCACGTGCCCGAAAAAGGTCAAAAAGGGGATCACGTGCCCGAAAAAGGTCAAAAAGGGGATCACGTGCCCGAAAAAGGTCAAAAAGGGAATCACGTGCCCGAAAAAGGTCAAAAAGGGGATCACGGTGCCTGAAAAAGGTCAAAAAGGGGATCACGTGCCAGAAAAAGGTCAAAAAGCGGATCACGTGCCCGAAAAAGGTCAAAAAGCGGATCACGTGCCCGAAAAAGGTCAAAAAGGGGATCACTTGCCCGAAAAAGGTTAAAAAGGGGATCACGTGCCAGAAAAAGGTCAAAATGGGCATCAATTGCCAGAAAAAGGTCAAAATGCGATCACGTGCCCGGAAAAGGTCACAAAGGGGATCACGTGCCCGGAAAAGGTCAAAAAGGGGATCACGTGCCCGGAAAAGGTCAAAAAGGGGATCACGTGCCCGGAAAAGGTCAAAAAGGGGATCACGTGCCCGGAAAAGGTCAAAAAGGGGATCACGTGCCCGGAAAAGGTCAAAAAGGGGATCACGTGCCCGAAAAAGGTCAAAAAGGGGATCACGTGCCCGAAAAGGTCAAAAAGGGGATCACGTGCCCTGAAAAGTTCAAAAAGGGGATCACGTGCCCTGAAAAGGTCAAAAAGGGGATCACGTGCCTGAAAAAGGTCAAAAAGGGGATCACGTGCCTGAAATCTCCCACGATGAAGCTATCTCTGAGGGCCTTTCACTCACTCACCGCAGGCAGGTAGGTGGTCTTTCTGTCTTCTACCGACTCCTCTCCGGCCTTGCACCCCCAGCTCTCTCTGTGCTCTGTCCCCCAAATATTCCGACAGGTCGCACAAGATCTGCCTTCAACCCTCTGATGGTTAAACTGCCGAAATCTCGGCTCTCTGCTCACCTTCACTCTTTCATTCCTCTTTTCTCCCACCTCTGGAACAAACTCCCTCACTCCCTTCAATCCCACTCCTCCCTCCAGGTCTTTAAAACAGCTGTTCACCACCATCTCTTATCTTCCCCCATCCAAAACCTTGATCTTTTCTACCCCCGCTAATTCACCCCAGATCCACCTTGTTTGAAATTCCAACTTCTTTCCTGGAAGTCCTGGCAGTGTCCATATGTTTTATACCTCTCCCACTCCCACCCCCCTTCCCATGCCTCCCCCCCCCCCCCCCAAAGCCCTCTCCCTCTCACAGATCTCTCGATGTCTCCATGTCTCTCGGTCCCTGCGCTCAAATGTTGTGTTTGTGTCCTTTCCCCCTCTCTCCCCATCTTGTCTACCGCTCCCGATGTTATATGTTTTATGTGTCGGTTTGTCTTTCTGTGTGATTAATGTTCGCTCTTTCACGAGCCTCGATCTTGTATACAAAAAAAAAAAAAGGTCAAAAAGGGGATCACGTCCCCGGAAAAGGTCAAGGAGGGGATCACGTGCCCAGAAAAGGTCAAGCAGGGGTACACGTGCCCCAAAAAGGCCAACCCCTGCTCTGTGGGGAAAAATGGCCTCTAAAGGTGGTTTGTTCCACGGTGTCCTTCACGATGTGTGTGCCGTCCATCCGAGTGACAGGCACAGACATTGATGAATCACCTGCCTGTGAAGCACTGGATGACAGTTCATAGCTGGGCCGAGATTCGAACCCAGGCTAGACAACTTAGAGGCGAGTGTGCGTACTTCTCGGCCATCCTACCAGCCCCCTGAATCTCAAGGTTGATGTAAAAGATAAAAATGCTGTTGCCACATTTAGACACTTTGGCCACAAAGTGACGTACATTTGGGAATATCCCTACTGCATGTGTCCTAAGTATTAGGATTATTGCTTATTCTTTGCCAAGGAGGTGACTGTAAATTTTTTATGGTATGCTTAAAGGTTTATGGCAGCCAGTCGCCAGCAATGCAATAAACTGCTTGTGTGTGTGGTGTTGCATCTTTTTATGATTGTTATTAAACAATGATTTAAGGCACGTGGAGGAACTTGCCATGCATGTCATCCATGACGAGGACGTTAGACGATATCCAAAAGTTGCACAGGAATTACGAGCGGACACAATGCACAAATCAATAATATAGTAGACTTGAACCTGGAACCCCCAGCATCACGCAAGGATGTACTAAGAGGGGATCGCCAAACAGGCCAACATGTTCATTACTGTACTGAAGGACCACCGATGACATTTCTCAACGTCGAGATTGCTTACGATCCCGAGAGACTGGTCGAGTTTAATAGGATGCGAAGGTTTCCAGATTAAGTTGAAGGATAATGCTGCACCTGACATACCATTATCATTATCGATGTCAAATGGTGAAAAGGGACTCAAGACAATAAGAGGGCCTTGGAAAACGACATCATTTCGAAGTAAGCCATTTCCCAAATGAAGAAAATATGACCTTGATATGGAATGAAAAGATATTGCATTCCACACATGGAATTTTGGATTGTTTATTTGTTTCCTGGTGAAGGCTTTCTTATATAGGTGAAGGCTTACTATTGTTACATAATAAGAAAGTCATAATATATAATCGAAAAGGTTCCAGCATAATGTTTTCTCAAAAGGATGACATGTATGAGGATGCAACACTTTAACTGGAAAAATAATAAAAACCATGACAGCTTAAAATTGGATACGATTCACTCAGAAACCTCATCCAATTCACCAGCACAGCTCAGCTTATCTTAGAAGCGAGGTTTGTGCTTTGGACACTTAGACCCCACCAGTGGGGTAAGCTGGTTTTGGCCATACTGGAAGTTAATGTTCAGAGTGGCACTGATGCTCTTACTATAAGGATTATTTGGCTAACTCTTCAATTTACACCAGTGAACAACCTTTGCCAAAGGTAAAGACTTTGTAACTCTTCTTTGTTTTGTTATTATCGTCTATGACCTTGCTTTTTGTTCCTAAACCTCTTAGTAGGTAGCCATTCAGTTTCATGCACCACTTACAGGAAAAATTAAAAAACTAATATTGAAAAATATTTTAATAATTGGAAATTAGAAAATATTAAATAATTGAAAAAGGGCAAATATTAAATATTTGAAAATTAAATAATTGAAAGTTGAAAAATCGAATCATTGAATAATTGATTATTGAAATAAAATTGGCCAAAAATGAAATATTTGTAAATTAAGTAATTGAAAATACAAATATCAAATAATTAAATAATTAAAAATGAAATTATTGAAAATTGGAAAAAAATGAAATAATTGAAAATTAAATAATGGAAAATTGAAAAAAATGGGCAAAAAATGAAATATTTGAACATTAAATAATTGTTTAATTGAAAAAAGGGCAAAAATGAAATATTTTAACATTAAATAATTGTTTAATTGAAAAAAGGGCAAAAATGAAATATTTGAACATTAAATAATTGTTTAATTGAAAAAGGGCAAAAATGAAAGATTTGAAAATTAAATAATTCTAAATTGAAAAAAATGGCCAAATATGAAATATTTGAAAATTACATAATTGTAAATTGAAAAAATGGCCAAAAATGAAGTATTTGAAAATGAAATAATTAAAAATTGAAAAAAATGGGCAAAAATGAAATATTTGAACATTAAATAATTGTTTAATTGAAAAAGGGCAAAAATGAAAGATTTGAAAATTAAATAATTCTAAATTGAAAAAAATGGCCAAATATGAAATATTTGAAAATGAAATTATAAAAAATTGAAAAAATGGGCAAAAAGAAAGTATTTGAAAATGAAACAATTGAAAATTGAAAAAAATGGCCAAAAATGAAATATTTGAAAATGAAATTATAAAAAATTGAAAAAATGGGCAAAAAGGAAGTATTTGAAAATGAAACAATTGAAAATTGAAAAAAATGGCCAAAAATGAAATATTTGAAAATGGAATGATTGAAAATTGAAAAAAATGGCCAAAAATGAAATATTTGAAAATTAAATGATTGAAAATTGAAAAAAATGGCCAAAATGAAATGTTTGAAAATTAAATAACTGTAAATTGAAAAAAATGGCCAAATATGAAATATTTGAACATTAAATAATTGTTTAATTGAAATAGGGCAAAAATGAAAGATTTGAAAATAAAATAATTCTAAATTGAAAAAAATGGCCAAATATGAAATATTTGAAAATTACATAATTGTAAATTGAAAAAATGGCCAAATATGAAATATTTGAAAATTACATAATTGTAAATTGAAAAAATGGCCAAATATGAAATATTTGAAAATTACATAATTGTAAATTGAAAAAATGGCCAAAAATGAAATATTTGAAAATGAAATAATTAAAAATTGAAAAAAATAGGCAAAAATGAAGTATTTGAAAATGAAATAATTAAAAATTGAAAAAATGGGCAAAAAGGAAGTATTTGAAAATGAAACAATTGAAAATTGAAAAAAATGGCCAAAAATGAAATATTTGAAAATGAAATGATTGAAAATTGAAAAAATGGGCAAAAAGGAAGTATTTGAAAATGAAACAATTGAAAATTGAAAAGAAATGGCCAAAAATGAAATATTTGAAAATGGAATGATTGAAAATTGAAAAAAATGGCCAAAAGTGAAATATTTGAAAATTAAATGATTGAAAATTGAAAAAAATGGCCAAAATGAAATGTTTGAAAATTAAATAACTGTAAATTGAAAAAAATGGCCAAATATGAAATATTTGAAAATGAAATGATTGAATATTGAAAAAAATGAGCAAAATGAAATATTTGAAAATGAAATAACTGTAAATTGAAAAAAATGGCCAAATATGAAATATTTGAAAATGAAATGATTGAAAATTGAAAAGAAATGGCCAAATATTAAATATTTGAAAATGCAATGATTGAAAATTGAAAAAAATGGCCAAAAATGAAATATTTGAAAATGAAATTATTGAAAATTGAAAAAAATGGCCAAAAATGAAATATTTGAAAATGAAATGATTGAAAATTGAAAACAAAATGGGGAAAAATGAAATATTTGAAAATTTAACAATTAAAAATTATAAATTTCAAGTAATTTAAAATTAAGTAATGGAAACATTATTCTTCAAAATGCGGGATACTAAGACAACACTTAAAATGCCTCTCTCCGGGAACCGTAATGGCTTTTAGCCTGTGTAGTGGACATTCAACTTTTACATGATATTTATCACTCGGCTATCCAGAGAGACCGGTGGCAGTTTTAACAGCATTTGGTCAGCAATCGTTTAGCAGTTTTTGCAGCTTAGCTCAGGCTAACAACCATCATTGCTTCATAGGTTTGCAATCTGCACTCGAGTCAGCCTGATAAGACAAGGTGAAGGGATTACGCTCTATAATTGGCTTTTAATTAACATCTTGTGGAGGTTTCCATGTTCCCTGTTGTGGAGGTTTCCATGTTCCCTGTTGTGTCGGCATTGCTGATTTCTTCCCCATGCCACTTCACCTGTGGATATCTTGTGATTCCCATTCAATGATCATGGTTCGTGGTAGCCTTTGTTTTGTGGAGTAGCTCTCCAGTGAAGATAATTTGTTGTGATAACTCCTTGTTCTTCCTTGATCACAATCTTACAACATCAATCATTGTTTCCAGACTTTCTGACTGTCATTTCCACCATGCGTGCACACCACTGGTCTTACCCTTGTGAACGCTTTCTCTCTGATATTTTCATTCTTCCATTTCTACTTCTTTATCTTCTTGTCTTATTTCAATGCTTATCTTATATTATTAGTCCCCTACCCGGAAGGGACTAAATGCTTCCTCTCCGTCTGTCACACCTGTGATTATCAACACATTTTCCATACCCTTTAACATATTCAACTGAAACTTGGTGCTTGGCTTTATTATGATAAGTTACAAAACAAGTTTGAGTTTTAGGGAGTTTTACCAATTTTTCACGGAGTTATGCCTTTTTTTTGCTTGGAACAAGAACATTCATTGGGAACGGTTGCGGACATGTATTGCAAAGCAATTCCCCCTCTTGTTTTATTTATGATCTTCCATGTTATCATTGACAAAGGAAGTCGTTTGTTCTTGCCACTAACCAATGGCAGTCCATTTTGTCTTCATTTGCTTGCTTGTACATTATATACTTAATATTGCTTTTCTTCAAGTCTGGAATATAAGTAGTTTCCAGGACTGGGCCGCACCTAGGAATAAACAGCAGAGCGAACTCCTTCCTTGGTAATTATCAGCGGCTATCATTGTACTCGTACAATGCATTTGTCCCCATTGCCGCGTAGTAGGACTCCCCAGGGTGGGCTGGTTCTGCTGCATTTCATCTTGCACTCCTAGAGGTAGTGGAATCCATGGACCTGAGAGTAATTGGTGCCTCTCAGCGGGAGGCTCAGGTGGAGAGTCTGATCCACTCTCTTTGCGAACATGTCGATGATTTTGCAGTCTTCTACCACCTCACTTCTGGCCTTAACCCCAAACCTTCATCCTCCCTGTTCTTTCTCTTTCGGCACATTCAGTAACTTATTTCTTGTTATACTGTGCCCAAGTCCAGGCTTTCTTGCCCACCTTCACTCCTTTTTCTTTATTCATTCTCTTTTGTGGCATGAACTTATTGAGTTCATCCAGTGCTGCTCTTATCTCCAGTCTTTCTACAGTGTGGCCCATTACCATCTCATCTTGTACCCCATACGTACCCGTGATCTCTTCTCTGCTTCTCTGTCTGTAACGTTATCTGTTCATGCTTGTGTTTGTTGACATGTCCCCTATCCACTCCTCCACCTCTGATCCATTGTCAGTGTGTTGACCTTCCACCTTCTGTCATCCAGCTCTTCCATAAGATTTGACCCTTTATATGAAAACAGGCAAGGTGCAGCAATGACCTCAGAACATTTTGTTTCCTGGTGCAGATTTTTAGCCTGCTATAATTTCTGACAATTCCTTGAGAACCCATAGTCTCATCAGTCAAAGCTTTATTTGCTCACCTGATGGCAGATAATTGCAGCACAAACAAACAAATAAAATCTCACTTTCATTTGACTTTATTACCCTGCGCATGCGAAGCCAAAAGTAGGGTTAAGCAATTTATTCACTTTCTCTGTTTCTCTCGCTCTCCCTCTGTCTGTCTACAAACGTCAGTTTATGACCTACTAGTGAGGAACCTGTGCTACACACGTGTGGGAGGCCAGAAGCAAACAGACAATGCAGAAACGCCGAATGCTAAAGCATGAAACCAATAAATTCCACATTCCTGTAGCACCTTCAGACGCATGTCAGACATGGACAGCAAGTTCGTGAAGGACTTCCATGAAAAACGTACCCATTCGCAAACAAACGGGTACGTTTGTTCCATACCCAGTCAATGGCGAATCTGCATATGGCTATCCGCAAATTTCACGTTTAGAAAGTAGAAACCGTCACGGCATTTCGTCATTCACTTGAACTCGATATCTCTTTTTTCATTCCAAACAGCATAACTCCAATCACAAATTGAATAGCATTGATATAAAAAAATTAACTTTTAACATTCATGACATAAACAAATATTTAAATCCTGATGTGAAGTTCCGTATGGTTGGGTGAACACAATTACGAATTCAAAATCGTAATTTTATTCACTCAATTCCAATCATCAATTGATACTTTAACAAAAGACTGTTTTAAATGACGGTTATATTTGGATATTATCAAACCCGCTCATTGCCGTCATCTGTCCACTTCCGCATTTGCGGCAGGTTCATAATTCTCATCAAAATCTAAACAGTATTTGTAGCATTTCAACAAAAGCCACATCACTGTTCATATCGGTAAATATTATTCCATCGTGTTTGGAAAAACTGGAAAATTGGAAAAATTGGAAAAACAATACAGTCTATTTTACTCCAGGAGGTCCCAGGATTACCCACCTAAAATATCGTTGCGATCGGTTCAGCCGTTTTTGCGGTACATTCGAACGGACGGACATTTGGTGAATTATAGTAAGAAGATCAAGGAACAACTTAATTTAAATTGAATGTTATATTTTGAACATGAATCGGAACATGAACCTGTAGTTTCGCACTACTTTGGCTTTGCATTTGGCCCGATCGAGCATGCGCAAAGAGGAGTGGGATCATTACCTTACTCTATCTGCCTGTGTGGCACGTAAACACAATGAAAATCATTCCAAACAGGAAATGTACTGTTTTTAAGGATGTCATAAAGGACACAAACAACAGGCACGAATAAATAATGTAACCTGTTAAGTTAGGTGGTGTAAAAGTAATTGGTTTACCTCTGCATCAATGGCAGGAAACTTCCGAAAAATGTTTTTTATACAACCTTTAAAATCTTTATTTAATTGCAATTGAATTGTATACGTGAACACTAGAACACAAATGGCCTTTTTGACACTTTCAAAACCCTTTTGTTCAGCAGTACTTAGTCAAAATATCATGGCATGTTATACATTATCTTGACCAATCAAATTTGCTGCTTGCAGACCGTGCCGATGTCCTTGTTTCTCAAGACTGCATGGGGTAAGGTGTTCTATGAACTCTTTAGTTAATTTGAGTTGTTTATCACGAAGTCAGATTTTGTTGCCACAGAGGACCACAGGTGGTGATAATATGTGTCTCGAAGATGTCACACGCTGCTCTGAGCAACCAGAAGCATCAATCGTAACACAGATTGGGGATTTCTTATGTTTCATCTTGCATGAAGGACATTAGCATTTAGAGTCGTGAATATAGTTTGATGTTAATAATGTTGAGATTAGTAGACGATGAAGAAATAGTCTTGCTATATTAGATTTGATTCTGGAGTCACGGCATTGTGAGGGTGAGCGATCAAGATGGCCGACTCTCTCGAACATTTTTAAATTTCCTTGTTTTACCAAAATATCCATTTCTACTGGACTATTGTAAAGGCGTATGACAACAGCTCGCAGCATATATGCACCCCATCACTTTCATTCACCAGGAAGCCATCTGAAAAAATATATACTACCAAACGACCTTCAGAGGCCATTTTTCCCCGCAAGGCTGGGGTTGGACCTTTTTTGGGCACCGTGGTCCCCTTTTTAAAGCAATGTTTTATGGCCGATGCCCTTCCTGCCACCAACCCTGTTAGTCGCCTCTTGCGACACACAAGGAATTACCAGTGACCTGGTACTGAATTTGCCGACCTCAGAAGGAATGACAGGCTGAGTCAACCCCCCTGGTGTTAATTCAGCGATTGCCCGGGATTACAAACCCAGGATCCTCGGATCCCAAGCCAGCACCCTAACGGCTAAGACAACATCAGGCTGTGAAGAAATATATACTACAACGAAAATATATTCAATGGAAAGCATATTTTACTACTTTCACTGTTTGAACCATAACTAGCTCTATATAAGTGTCGGTTCTGCGTAGTGGTTTCTTTGGCTCGGGTTACAATCCTGGTCGCGTCGCCACTCCAAAAGAGGAAGTCAGGGCAGGAATTTGGAATTTGTTAATGGTGCCAGCCATTAGACAGGGAGATAGAGTAAGGTAAAAAGTAAGCTCACCTATTCCTCGCAAAGGACACCGTTGGACCTTTAACGTCCATCAATTAATGCCGGCAGACAAAATGCCCGTTTAAAGTCCATCTGAGGGATGGCACACACATTGATGAATGACCCTGCCTGTGAAACACCGGGACGACAGTCTACAGATGGGTCGGGCTTCAAACGCAGGCTGGAGGACTTTGAGACAAGTGTGCATACCTCCAGGCCATCCTGCCAACCCAGCCATAACTACGGTACCTAAAATTCTCACTTTTTGGATGTCTTCTTCTTCTTATGAAATGAATAGAGATCCTTGATATATGTGGAAAGGGACAATGCAGGCAGGTTTAAACCAAATTGAAGTCATCTTTACGAAATAATGGCATGTCTGCAAAATATTCATGGCTTACAATGTTTGCCGATGAGGTTTTGAGTTAATAGAGGAAAGATGTTCATTAATGACCGTTAGGCATAGCTTAGGTTTGGTTTGTATTGATGGTGCGACGTCTGCTTTAAAAAAGATAAATAAATAACTGAACCGAGTTGTTGCCCATGTTGTGCGAAGCTCCATCTCTGCAGGTGAGAGGTTGGAGCAACATGAACAAAGAATTTCTCATACCGTCACTCAGGAAGGTTCTACCACTTTGCGACGTTCGCATTACCCTCTGAATGATCATGTGCGCCTTCTGGCCGTCCCCCATTTAGTGGCAAACCAAAGGAAAATTCAACCGACGCTTTCTACTTGCCCGGAGTTGTGTTGCTTCACTTGAACACCTTTCCTTTTATCTCACCTAACCTTCCACACACACCTTCCCTTGCACCTCGGTGTCTTGCCTCACCTAACTTTGCTTTTCCTCACCTTGATTCAAACACCTCGCCCCAAACCAGCTCCTAATTTACGCTCTCCCAAGCTACTGCCCTTATTAGCACCTCACCCGGCATTGCCCTCCCGGCAATGCCTGCCACACATGATCAATACTCTAATTACAGGCACAAACCAGGCACGGTGCTGAGAGGGTGTCGTGGCGAGTGTGAAAGCTTACGAACTCGAGGTCTGAGGTTCAAGTCTTTCCTTCACTCATTCTATCAGCGGTACATCATCTAGTCTCCTCTTCCCTGTTTTTGCACTCGTTTCTCTTCTTTTTTTCCTTGTGCAAAGTTGCCAGAGCACATAATTGCCAGTTGCCTTTTGGTCGTGCCCTGCTTATAGAGCACTTACTTTTTGCCTTTACGGTTATTTCATTCTGAAGAGGCGTAAAGGTCAAACGAACGTCACCTGCGACCTTGTATTTCCGGCCAGCTTCGCTGTCGTTTGCAACGGACATCGCTTTAGGTTTAATGTTTTTGGCCTGAGAAGTGTACTTTTTATTTTTAAGCAATAACACCACTTGTAGAATAGTTTGGCAAATTTTCCAAACCAATTCACAATTGCACGACAGTTTAAAAAATCTTTAGCAGGCCTGTTGTTACCTCCGCCACCAAAGGTGGATGGAGGTTATATTTTCACCCCTGTCTGTTTGTCCGTTTGTTTGTTTGTTTATTTGTGAACAAAAATCTCGAAAGGTTGCTGACGGATTTGGACGAAATTTGGCACATATGTAGCGTATGTGACAAGGACGAAATGATTAGATTTTGGAGAAGATCCGGATCCGGCTACTAGAAAATTTTAAGTGATTCTTCACGATTGGGACTACTACGAAAGGGCCAAAAACGATACGTAGCACGATATCTCAAAAAGGTATGGATGGATTTGGACGAAACCTGGTGGACCGGTTGGGTGTGTGACTAAGAAGAATCGATTCGATTTTGGTGAAGATCTGAATATGGATTCGGATATGAGAATTATTAAATTAATTAAGTGATTCTTCACCATTGGGAGATGGGGCCAAAACGATACATAGCAGGATATCTCAAAAGTTATGGATGGATTTGGACGAAACTTGGTGGGCCGGTTGGGTGTGTGACTAAGAAGAATCGATTTGATTTTGGTGAAGATCTGAATATGGATTCGGATATGAGAATTATTAAATTAATTAAGTGATTCTTCACCATTGGGAGATGGGGCCAAAACGATACATAGCAGGATATCTCAAAAGTTATGGATGGATTTGGACGAAACTTGGTGGACCGGTTGAGTGTCTGACAAGGAAGAATCGATTCGATTTTGGTGAAGATCCGGATGCATCTAGTATAATTTATTAAGTGATTCTTCACCATTGAGCGATATGGCCAACCAGGTGGAGGTATGCTCTCCACTGAGTGCCGTTCTAGTTGAGGAATGTTTTAATATCCAGAGATATGAAGATATTCCTTGACACCGGGCATGTTTATTGCTTGTCAAATTGTACACAATGTCTCACAAAATGACGAGACATTTACACTTAACAGAAAAAGTTTCAATGTGAATGGTCCAGCAATCGAGTAATGAAATTTCGGCGTGAACGACTTCTTCATTGTGAGCACCATTTTGCCTCTGCACCTCCAACCAATGGGACTATTGGCTACTCTAGGACACAAATCCTGGTCGATTCCAGAACCGGCAACCTCAGCTTCACGAGTGTTTGTGGCCTTTGCGTAAACACTCGACTCCTCCAACGTCCCCGTACTAAATAATCGCACGGATTTCATTCAGGTCTAGGAGCGGTCCACGGTCACCCATTGGTGTTTGGCTGGAAACTTGAGATGAAACGACACAACCTTGAAGAGTTCCATGGAGTGAGTGAAGGACACCTCTCTTAGCATGGCGGGGTCACACCATCATACGATGACCATTGTGTATCCATGGACGGATTTCATTCAGGTCTAGGAGCGGTCCACGGTCACCCATTGGTGTTTGGCTGGAAACTTGAGATGAAACGACACAACCTTGAAGAGTTCCATGGAGAGAGTGAAGGAGACCTCTCTTAGCATGGCGGGGTCACACCATCATACGATGACCATTGTGTATCAATGGACGGATTTCATTCAGGGCTGAGAGCGGTCCACGGTCACACATTGGTGTTTGGCTGGAAACTTGAGATAAAACGACACAACCTTGAAGAGTTCCATGGAGAGAGTGAAGGAGACCTCTCTTAGCATGGCGGGGTCACACCATCATACGATGACCATTGTGTATCCATGGACGGATTTCATTCAGGGCTGAGAGCGGTCCACGGTCACACATTGGTGTTTCGCTGGAAACTTGAGATAAAACGACACAACCTTGAAGAGTTCCATGGAGATAGTGAAGGAGACCTCTCTTGGCATGGGAGGGTCGCACCATCATACGAGGACCGTTGTGTCGGACGCCATTCTTCCAGTTGCACTAAAAAAACAAGTTATTTTTAAGCATGGACAATATACTGGACCAAATTTAATAACACTGTCGTACTCCTTTAGATTACCTTTGTATGCCATGTCCAAAAATGCACCGGGCAGTACTCTATCAGTACTCCTGATTTCATATGTGATATTTCGTGTTTCGGATCACTGCCTTCCAATAAGCATAGAAAAACAACATCTCGTCATCATTTTGTAGGCCACCTTGTAGGACAAAAAACAAGAGGTATAAACCAGAATGATCTCAACAGTAGCTCAGAAATACCGAAATCGACAAAATAACATTTGTCCAAAATTTTCCTGAGCAATAATAACAAATATTGATGGTATTTGGAATGAGAAGTTCAACGAATACATATGATATTATGTATTTTGTAATCATTTTATTGTACTATATATGTGTGTTTGTGGTAAGTTAAGCATCACTGGCCTCAAGTAATACTCGGATGTGATAAGTCAATGTTGAATTTTCTTGACGTATGCATGGGCCCTTACTTAAAGGGAAACTTTCACAAGACTAGAACGCCACTCAGTGGAGAGCAAACCTCCACCTGGTTGGCCATATCTCCCAATGGTGAAGAATCACTTAAAAAATGTATACTGGCCAGATCCGGATCCGGATCTGCACCAAAATCGAATCGAATCGTCCTTGTCACACACACCTGTCCAACAAGTTTCGTCCAAATCCATCCATAACTTTTTCAGATATCCTGCTATGCTATGTATCGTTTTTGGCCCGATCTCCCAATGGTGAAGAATCACTAAAAAAATTCTAGTAGCCGGATCCGAATCGGGATCTTCACCAAAATGTAATCATTTCGTTCTTGTCGCATACGCTACCTCTCCGCCAAATTTCGTCCGAATCCGTCCACAACTTTTTGAGATATTTTGTCCGCAAACAAACAAACAAACGGACAGACAGGGGTGAAACATCCACCTTAGGTGGCGGAGGTAATAACGAGCAGGTTTCCAAGGTGAACTGTCAATGTAAGCTTTGCGATGCCATGCGATCAGGTATTGTGTGCAAGGAAGCTTAAAACACCGGTCTCTCACTTACTGAAGAAGAACCTAAGTTCACAATAGCCGCACAAAGCTTATTGTGTCCAAACCTTTTGATGGATGGCCCATGATTCACAACCAGGCTGATTCATCGATGTGTGGGCATTAGTCGGTGGTAGTTAAAGATCCCACAGGGCCCTTCACAAAGAGGAGACGAGCTATCGCCGGCACCCAAACGATTACAAATTCCTGCCCGAACCAGCAGGGGGCACTGCAGCAGCAGCACAGCCCCGCCCTCAGCCAATGATGGTACCCAGCAGCCTTGTGCCACCTGCGAAAGAAGATGACCTACAGTACATTCCTCTCCAAATTGATGTAATTTTCTTTGAAAGTTTTCCACTTATGGCTGATCCTTTCACAAGCGCCGAGCATCCACTTTGATGTTCCACTTTTTACACTCATTGCGCATCTAATGATATAATCCATTTGGTCATCTACTTGCCTCTGCTATCTCTTTCTCTATTGTTTTATTGTACACCGCTCCCTCCCGATTCCGTCTCCAAGCACTGCATGGTCGGCAAAAAAATGTTTTGTTTTTTGATTAATCAATTAATTACTTAATTATTATCAATTTATTAAGTACGGTACTTATTTATTTCCTTTCTCATCTGGGCAATATCTCAGGCACCTTTTGAGTTAGGAAGCTGATATTTGGACATGGCAATGGCCAAGTGATTTTACTGCAAAGGATATTTTTGATTTATTGATTAATTAATTAATCGATTAATTATTTAATTATTCGATTAATGATTTAAATTATTTTCAAAAAGTAACAGATTCGGGTGAAACGGTGGTACTTTAGGTATGCTATTAGCCAAATGATGAATACATTATTTTATGATTATTATTTATTTATTACTAGCAGAAGTACCCGGCATTGCCAGGGGGGCTGGGAGTGGCGGGTGGGAGTGGGGGGGGGGAGGGAGGGGGTAACGGGGGAGAGGGGGGAGAGGGGGGAGGCAGCAGAGGAAGGGGGTTCATATATATGCTGGTGGGTGAATGTGGCATTCATCACGTTTCTGAGTTGTGTGATGCCGATCAGGAAGAAGAAGAAGCCGTACTACCAACTTCGTACACTTCCAGAATTGTTTGATTTATTTGTATTCAAATGTCTGGTGATTGTTTTGTATTTATTTATGTGAATGTGTACTTGTATATAACTTTCATTAATTTTAAAAGGCTTTGGCACTATCGAGCGATTATTATTATTATTATTATTATCATTATTATTATTATTATTATTTTTAACTCCAAAAAAACGAACCTTTTTTTTCCACAATTTTTTTTTTTTGCCCTAAAACACTCCCAGGCACGCACTGATGAACCTCTGAAAGTTTGACGAAGATCCGTTCAGCCAACTCTAAGAAAAATGGTGACAGACAGACAGACACACACAGACCAACATCTCTCTTTTATAGTAGATAATTATTAATCACATTTATTCTCTTTATTTACTGGGCAATATCTCAAGCACCTTTTGAGCGAGGAAGCTGATATTTGGACATGACAGTGACTAAAGTGATTTGGCTATAAAGTGTATTTTTGATTTATTGATTAATCAATTAATCGATTAATTATTTAATTATTCGATTAATGATTTAAATAATTTTCAAAAAGTAACAGATTCGGGTGAAACGGTGGTGCTTTAGAGGTATGCTATTAGCCAAATGATTAATAAATTATTTTATGATTATTATTTATTTATTATTATTAATCACATTATTTTCTTTATCTTCTGGGCAATATCTCCAGCACATTTTGAGCGAGGAAGCTGATATTTGGACATGACAGTGACTAAGTGATTTGGCTATAAAGGGTATTTTAGATTTTTTGATTAATCAATTAATCGATTAATGATGGGGTTTTTTAAATTAATTAATTACTTTTCAAAAAGTTAGATTCAGATGAAGCAGTGGTGGTTTCGGTATGCTATTGGCCAAATGATTAGGAAATTAATTATTTTATGATTACGATTTATTTATTTTAATTACACAATTAATCAATTGCTGTACACCGCTCCCTCCAAATTCTGTCTTCACGTGCTGCAAGGTGGCATCGACAGGTGCCAAAGGTCCCTGGCAATGTCGCGAGCTGGAGGATATGTTATTTATTTATTTGTCATGGGTCGGTGTTCTTTGAATGTAGCTCTACTTGTTATACCTCTGTTTTATTACCTCCACCACCGAAGGTGGATGGAGGTTATGTTTTCACCCCTGTCTGTCTGTCTGTCTGTCTGTTTGTCCATTTGTGAACAAGATATCTCAAAAAGTTGTCGACAGATTCGGACAAAATCTGGCAGAGAAGTAGCATATGCGACAAGGAAGAAATTATTAGATTTTGGTGAAGATCCTGATTCGGATCCGGCTACTAGAATTTTTTTCAGTGATTCTTCACCATTGGGAGATGGGGCCAAAAACTATACATAGCAGGATATCTCAAAAAGTTGTGGACGGATTTGGACGAAACTTGGTGGACCAGTTTGGTGTCTGACACGGACAATTCGATTTGATTTTGGTGAAGATCTGGATATGGATTCGGATATGAGAATTATTTAATTTTTTAAGTGATTCTTCACCATTGAGTGTTAGTGCTAAAACCAACATATAGCAGGATATCTCAAAACATTAGGAACGGATTTGGACGAAACTTGGTGGACAGGTTGTGCATGTGACGAGGATGAATCGATTCAATTTTGGTGAAGATCTGAATATGGATTCGGATGTGAGAATTATTTAATTTTTAAGTAGTTCTTCACTCTTGAGATATAGGGCTAAAACCAACATATAACAGGATATCTCAAAAAGTTGTGGACGGATGATTTTGAGTGAATGTGATTCTGTATTGTGATTTTCTGGTCTACTCTAGGATACAAAACGTAAACTGTTCACCTGGTGGAGATATGCTCTCTAATGAGTGCCGTTCTAGTTTTCTCTGCTTTTGTAATGTCCTGGTGATGTGTCTATCATTACTGTCTCAGCAGAGGCTTTGTATAATGAGTACCATTTAGGCCAAAATTGAAGGGGTCCGGCTTGAAATTATAGTGCCAACACCACGATTTGCTGGACGTTGAGATAATTATTGAAGCAGAAAAGTTCGAATAAACACCTTCGATTCATGTAAATGGTGCAATATGCTATTCTTCGGTGAATGAATCAAAAATTAGCTGAACAGATTGGAAGTAGACAAGAAAGGCTTACTATGATGGCCAAGTAGAGGACAGAAGGTGAACTCAGTTAGATAAATGCTCAGGATCAAGGAAACTACACAAATAGCTCAAATAAAATGTCAGGATTGAGTCAAAACACAAGTTCTACAACCTTGAAAAAGAGCAACAACCATGTTCCTTGATGATGCAAACACTGATGTTGGAACACTGTACACACAAAGGCATGAGGACACGAGCAAAGTAATCCATTGGAATATTGGCAAAAACGTTAATATCCCAGTTCGTCAAAAGTTTTGGAAAACGTGCAAGAAATAGCGATTGGTAATGAGAAGAAAACACATAATATAACATTACCATTATATTAGCCTATCGATGAGACTCGGTGATGTAATGCTTAGCAGCTCCACTCTGATTCTGGAAGGTCTGTGGTTCAGAGTTCCCCAAGCGAACACAGTACCGACCTCACATCGGCATTGTGTGTGGATAAGGTAAATGGTTCTCTACTTTGTCTCGTCACCCCCCCTCCCCCTCCCCCTCCCCCCAGCTTGACTATGTGGTACGAACATTGTGTGTGCGTTAACCACATTGTGGTAACCGCATTATGGTGATCGATATACAGTGGGAGTGCTGGGTGGTGTAATTGTATTGTTGAATTACTGTAACTATTGAGATACCCGTGCTACGCACGGTTGGGAGGCCAGAAGCAAACAAACAATGCAGATACGGCAAATGCTAAAGATGAAACCAATAAATTCCACATTCCTGTAGCACCTTCAGTCGCACATCAGACATGGACAGCAGGTTCGTGAAGGACTTCCATGAAAAACGTACCCGTTCGCAAACAAACGGGTACGTTCACGTATAGAAACATCGATCGTGGGTCCGTGGCGAATCTGCATATGGCGATCCGCGAAGTTCACGTTCAGAAAGTAGAAACCATCACGGCATGTCGTCATTTACTTGAACTCGATATCTCTTTTTTCATTCCAAACAACGTATCTCCAATCACAAATTAATCACAAAATAAACTTTTAACAACATTGTTAATGTTTCCTTCGTTGTAAAAACTACCAAGTCAACAGTTAAAAGGATTTTGAGCCGATAGGTTTTACGGCCTCGGCAAGATCGATGGAGACAGTGATCTGTTGGCTTATACACCGCCCAAATAGCTATGTTAATTCTCTCATGTAGAGATTAAACCCACATCGTTTGAACTTTGGCCAAGGTCATTATTTACTTTTAATGATGTTTATATACGAATCAAAAAGAAGATAATTGGTTTTGGGTCGTCCTTTCCACATATCTCGTGGGATTGTGAGTTGGAGAGATGACCGTGATGGCGGGGAGGGGGTTGGCATTCTCTCAAGCAGGGATTCAACCCATGTCCTTATAAAAAGGTCTTTGTCCGAGGTCACCGAGTCCGATCGGTGCAGCTGTGCAGCGATCGGTGCAGCCGTTTCTGCAGCACCCGGGAAAATAACGTTATGCGGGAGTCCAAACCAGAAAATCCTGGAGGCCAAAGCTGAAATTGGAAAAACAATATACCCTCTTTTATTCCAGGAGATCCCAGGATTACCCACCCAAAATATCGTTGCGATCAGTTCAGCCGTTTTTGCGGTACCTTCGAACGGACGGACGGACAGACAGACATACGGATGGACATTTGGTGAATGGTGAATTATAGTAAGACACGTGCATTTTCTCTCTTCTCTATTTTCTATTCCCCTCTTGATTATTATCATGAAATCTTTTTTTTCACGAACGGTGTGTTGGCCTGGTATCTGGTTCATTATTATCCCCACATTTTTTCAAAAAAACAAAAAACAGGGGGCTTTGTCATCAGCTCTGTTTGTCCGTTAGTATGTCTGTCCATCTGTCCCACAATCTCCTCTTAAATGGATGGGCAGAAATTCAAACTTGGTAGTTAAGCTCACGAAATGGCAAGATGGTGCAGGAGCTGTGCCATTTTTGGCTCTGCCCTCTGGGCCGGGGTCAAAAGGTCAAGTACCGAAAAATGCAATTTCAGCCACATTTTATGAAAAATTTATGAATTTTATGAACATTTTATGAATTTTATTATAAAACCTTGTATATACATTCAACATTGGGGGAATGGGGGATGCATAAAATATGTAACGATGTTTTACCTCAGAATTGGGTACTTGGGGTCACAGGGGTAAAAATGGGAAAATTTTAAACTCAAAATTTGATATTGGGATATTCCTGGTTGAACTTTTTGCCATCTTTCAAATTTACTCTAGGTGGGAAACGTGGGGGTTTTTGATGGCGTGCCCTCAACTTCGCTCTAGTACGAATTTTAACCGTGGCATGAATAACCCCATGACAGTTGGGAATCAGCACTAAACCTCAATAGGAGGTCTGTTACTTGACCAATGTATATGTTTATACAGTGCATATAGAAAGTCCACACCCCCTTTCAAAATTTTCACCTTTTGTTGCCTTATAGCCTGGAATTAAATTGCATTAAATCAGACTTTTTCCACCTTTATTTACACATTGTAACCCACGACTTCCAATTGAAAAACTTCTACAAATTTCAGAAAAAAAATTACAAATACATAACTACAATATCTTCATTGAATAAGTGTCCACCTTCCTTGTAATAGCAATTGTAAACAAGAACAAGTACAAAAAGTTTTAATTAAAACAAAAGCCGCGTCGATGTTACACAATGCCTAGATGCAGCTGTGCCTATAACGTCGATGTTATAGGCACAGGACATTCCTATTGATTCGATTACTTGATGTTATTTTTGTGCAAAGTGAAAATATATCTCGGCAATTTCCCGTGTGTGGCGACGAATTTTTAATATATCTCGGCATTTTCCCGTCTGTTATTTCAGGCGGTGTATGACTGACCATGCCGCGATTTAAAAAAATATATATCTCGGCAATTTCCCGTGTGTGGCGACACATGAACGAAGCTATGCTCCTCTCTCCACATTATTGTGACGACGTATAAATTAAATATTTCATCGTGACGATTGTCATCAAATGGACGAATTTTTGATATATCTCGGCATTTTCCCGTCTGTTATTTCAGGCGGTGTATGACTGAGCATGCCGCGATTTAAACAAAATATATATATATCTCGGCATTTTCCCGTCTGTTATTTCTGGCGGTGTATGACTGACCATGCCGCGATTTAAAAAATATATATCTCAATGGACTTGAAGTTACAGGCCTTTGAGAATTCATTTCGTTCTATAAAGGGCAACTTTCATTGGATTTTCTTCCCGTTTTTTTTCAACCGAGTCTAAAACTATGTTAGCGACTGTGAAAAATGAAATGATATATCGAATTTGATTTGAAATAAAACTGTGTGAGAGAGGAAGACACCACGGGCCTACAAAACAGGCCTCAAAGCTATGCGAGTTAATAAAATGGTGGATATTTGTTTATATGAAGGCTCTCCCAGAATGGGTGGAGCTATGGTTCCCAGAATGGGTGGAGCTTTGAGGTTTTGTCTTCTCTGCAAGAACAAGAAGAACAAGAAGAAGAACAACAACAACAACAGCAGAGGGCACTCTATGAGCAGCGTCTGCGACGCGGCTAAAAAGAGCAATCAGAGATTGCAAACCCTCGCCAGGGTGTATTTTCAGTGGTTTTTAAGGCTTTGTGTTAAAACAAATATGGCGGCCGAACCACGTGACCGATGACGTCATCATTATTTTTTTCCTTAAACTAATTTATTCCTAGACCATACTCAAGAAATTTCATCTTGATTGGATGAAGTTTTGTACTTGTCGAATTATGACGTCACAATGGAGGCACCTATGACATCATCATTAACATATTTTATTCCCCATGGAGAGTTCTTTACAATGAACCATGTCTCAATTTTTTCTATTCAGCGCTTTCCGAGATATAGAGGTGCAAATTTTTTCGATTTTTCCAAGATGGCGGCCGAACCACGTGACCTATGACGTCATAATTATCATGAAAAAATTATACAGGTGGAGTTGCACCTATGGTGAAAATTTCCTGTCAATCGGACCAACGGTTGGAGAGAAAATCATATTTATTCTGTGCGGACAAACAGACAAACAAACAGACTAACAAATGGACTCAAATGCAATACCCTTTCCTCTGGTGATGGTAATTAGCTCAGGTGTAAGTACAGACCTTCCAAATCACAAACCAAATTAATTGGCCTCCACCTCTGTTAAATTATAGTGATTCTGATGATTTCAGAATAAACTCAGCTCTTCCTATTGGTTTCCTCTGCTGAGTAGTGCATTTGACAGCAAAGACTCAACCATGAGCACCAAGGAGCTTTCAAAAGATCTCCGCGATATAGTTGAGGAAAGGTACAGATCAGGGGATGGGTATAAAAATATTTCAAAGGCCTTGAATATCCCTTGGAGCACAGTGAAGACAATAATTAAGAAGTGGAAGGCGTATGGTACCACCAAGACCCTGCCTAGATCAGGCCGTCCCTCCAAACGGGATGACCAAGGAAGGAGACTGATCAGAGAAGCCACCAAAAGGCCAATAGCAACTTTGAAAGAGCTACAGGGCTTTATGACAAAAATTGGTCACTGTGTGCATGTGACAACAATATCCTAAGCACTCCACAAGCCTGGCCTGTACGGTAAGGTGGTAATAAGGAAGCCATTACTCAAAAAAATCCACCTTGAGTCCTGTTTGAGGTATGCAAAAAACCACTCCGGAGATTCTGAAGCCATGTGGCAAAAAAATGTTGTGGTCTTACGAAACCAAGAATAAACTTTTTGGCCTAAATGCAAAACATTACATTTGGCGCAAACCCAACACAGCACATCACCCAAAGAACACCATGCCCACATCATCAGCAGGGATTGGGGCACTTGTCAGGATAGAAGGGAAAAGGATTTAAGCAAAATACAGAAAAACCCTAGAGGAAAACCTGCTTCCCTCTGCAAGAAGCTGAAATTGGGACGCAAGTTCAACTTTCAGCATGACAATGACACAAAGCACACAACCAATGCTACACTAGAGTGGCTAAGGAACAAAAAGATAAATGTCCTCGAGTGGCCCAGTCAGAGCCCCGACCTAAATCGAATCGAAAATCTGTGGCATGACTTGAAGATTGCTGTCCATCAACGCTCCACATACATCTTAACTGAGCTTTAACAGTTTTGTGCAGAAGAATGGGCAAATATTGCGCAATCGAGGTGTGCTAAGTTGGTAGAGACCTATCCCAACAGATTCACAGCTGTAATTGCTGTCAAAGCTGCTTCCACCAAGGAATAACTTAAGGGGGTTGGGGGGGGGGGGGTGAACACTTATCCAACCAAAATATTCTAGTTTTGTATTTTCTGTGATAAGAGATAAAGTCCAAGATAAGTTCTGTGCTTCATGTTTAATTTTCTGAAATTTGTAGAATTTGTTTTCATTTGGAATCTGTGGGTTACAATGTGTAAATAAAGGTGGAAAAAGTGATTTAATGCAATTTAATTGCAAAGCTAAAGGTTCGCCTTACACAGCCCTAGGTTTGACCCTCTACCGAGTCATATCAGACCTTAAAGATGGTATGTGCTGCTTCCTTAATTAACACTCATCATTTAAATCGGATACAGCATGGACAAGCAACCATTGTTAAAGCTTGAAGGGCCTCATCGCTTCCTCATGCATTGAAGTTCCTCGTAAGGGAAGTCCTATTTACATCTAGTGTGAAGATTGTAAACAACGCTGCAGACACAAACTGAGAAAAAGAAAACAGAGGACAGCATTGCTAATTGAAGTATTTATTCCCAATGAATTTGATCTAAATGAATTAAAGAACAAAAATGGTTTAGAACAAGGAATTGAAAAATGAAGAGAAGTTGGAAACTGAAAACAATTGACATATACCAGTGATAATTGGAGCTATATTTGGTTGGTTTGGAGTGTTTGAAAGGGATATCAAAAAGTATCACAACAAATGAGCTATAAAGGGAAGCTGTGCCAGATTCAGGTGAGAATCCTTAAATGAGCTCCAGGATTGGAGCTAAGATGATGTGGAGCAACTGGAAACTTTTCTATGCTTACACTCCCAACTTTCTCCTCGAAACGTAGACCGAGAAAATGAAGATGGATGCGTTGGCCTGATTCCGCCCTTTCGTACCCATATAAGGAGTCCACAATGAAGGTGTGATATTACATGTTCGTGGGCAATCGATCTGAAAGTCCAGATACATGTGTTGAGCAAGACTTGATCTTCGAGTAAGTTTGTTTGCTTGTATGCAGCATATTGCGGGGTAGCATCATTGGCTGAGCGTGCGACTGTGCTGCTGATTCAATGCCCTCTGCTGGTTAGGGCAGGAATTTGGAATTTTACCAGGGTGCTGGCAATATATAGATTGCGTACTCTTCATGAGGGACACTTCATGGATCTTCAACATCCACCAACGAAAGGTGGCAGATGGGACGCCCGTTTAACGTCCATCTGAGGGATGGCACACACACTGATGAATCGATCTGCCTGTGAAACACCAGGCTGGGTCGGGATTCAAACCCAGGCTAGACAGCTGAGAGGCGAGTGTGCTTATCTCTAGTCTAGGCCTTCCTGCCAGCCTTCGAGAAAGTGTCATGGGGGACCAAAATCCCTGCATAATCGATAAACGTCTCAACAATTGACAGAACTTGAAAATGTTGGAATTTATGAATGACCAAAAACTACTCGAGAATAAAAGTGAATATCAATTCCATCTCAACAATCTTTGGTATATTTAGATATAGCTTTTGAAACAATTCACGGCAGTATAACCACAGTGTGATTCACCGCACTCTCCACCGCAGCCTTTCCAGGGTCTACTCAGCAGCCTTTCAGCCTCTCTTCAGCGTTTTAATTATGGTCCCCATTGCAGGATGTCTCTTCAGCAGTTGAATTTCTCCCATTTAAACTTTCTAGAGAAAATTTTGCAGGAAGCTCTACGGTCATGATTGGGCAGCCATACTCATGTTGCTTTGGCCTCATTAAAACTACCCAAATTGCCCCCATCACTTGGCATTATAATATTCTCTGCCAACCCCCTCACCCCATGCCTTTCTATCTTTGCTTCTGGATAAACAAGCACTGTAAGCTCAGAAAACTTGATTTTTAAAAATTCCATAGTAGGCTGCAGATTTTTAAATGCCTCAACAGTCTTATTTGTAGCGTTAGCCGAGAAGTCTCGAGGCACGAGTACCTTCCAGCAATTACACGGTAAACGTTCATATCCACAGGTGAGTATATGACATCAAAAACAGACACGTGACTCGAACACATTTATTCACTATTCATTGAACTTCTAAAAACATGCAATCATATTGTTGCGGATATGGGATTTGCATCCATCCATATCCGCTTGTAAATATTCCCCTATTTCCTCAATACTTCCCAACTCTCCCCAATCCCCCATTCCCTAGTCCCATTTTCTGTAAACAACACTCTGTGGACCCGACCTCCCCCTATTTCCCCCATTAAATGTCGCATCCAGGTCCACCGCATCTTATGTAGACAACTATAGGACATCTTGCTAGTTATTCTTAGTCTATGTCAGTTAAGGATTCGTTTCCATTAATTCTGACCCTTCGTTGCACCAGAATGTGATTATATGGCACCGTTAGGAAGTTTAGGACCTCCCAATACCTCCCCGCAGCTCTTCCTCACAGTTCTCTTAAGCAGCAACAACAACAACAACAACAACAACAACAACGAGCGCAGGGAGTGCGCGTCCTCACTCCGGCTTGGTTGGTAGGAGTGGTGGAAGGACACCAGGCCTTCCCAACGAGCCGCCATCGGACATGTGCTCGACGGGGTTACCAAACAGGGGCAGAACATGGCTCCCTGTCGGCTCCTCGTCAAGGGCGGAGCCCGGTAACCCCCGCACCCAATGGAAGCGGCGGACCGGCCCCAGTTGGGGCGGAACCAACCAGCCGAGGGCGTGTCACTCCCCGTTGAGCATGCGCAGTAGAGAGAGAGGTGACGTCAGATGCGCGCTGAGCTTGAAGCAAGAAAGACGTACCCTCCGAGCGCTGTGAGACCTCTGCCGTTCAGTGAGACCTCCCTGCATCTTTGGACTGTGCTTTATCCTGTCCCTGAGCCAAGGTGCACCTTGTGCCATCGATATACCTGTCCATTCCTGCCATCAACCCCTGTGTGAGTCTGCCTTGTCCGTTTGTCCGTGGTCTGTCTGGGGATAAATAAGCCTGTATTTAAGTGCCCATCTCTTCTGTGTTCTTTACCTCACTCTACCTTGTAATCTACCCCTTTTCTCCACCACTGTAATTACACCCTCCTCCGGAGGTCTTGAGAACTGTACCCCCTTGCGTCTCATCTTTCCCAGTCGTCGTGTCTTTTCTATCATTGATTTAGCATAGCGCGATTTGGCCAACGTTATAATCGGGTGTAGCTTGTTAATGGTTCGAACTACGGGTTACTAAACCCGCTCGGTAACCTAAAACCGTAGCTCGAACGGCCGTCTCTTCCCTGTCTCACGACCGAGCGTTGCACTCAGGTCCCGGGAAGGCCCATTCCGACTTTCTGGCCCGAATACCCTGGCGGCGCTGCGGGCGGGAGAGAGCGTTGGGACGACCAGGAACGGAGAGTGGTTAGTAGAAGGAACGGCGGGTTGATCTCCGCAGGGCAACGAGGGAAGCCCTCTCCGTTTCCGTAACAATATGATGTTCATAGCACTGTGATGTACATGTCAGGTAACTATAGTGCAGTGTTATAATCATACTAAAATACACCATTTGTGTCTGTCCGTCCGTCTGATGAATTTTTGACGCCAATACATTCCGTCGTTACTTATCCAATCTCAACCAAACTTGACAGGATGACCAAGGGTTACACAATGAAGGTTGCAGCGCATTCATTTGGCCCCCTCCCCAAGGGGGTTTTCTCCCCCGAGCGGGTTTTCCCCACCATTGCCGTCAATGGGTTGCGTGTTGAGGTGTATAGCCATATTAAGTTCGCTTTATCGTGGCGTTTTTGCAAAGAAGAAGATTTATCATGGCGTTTTTCCAAAGACGCTTTTAATAACAAAATTAATGATAATTGCATATTTTTAATGTTATTACAAAACAATACGAATACTAATAATGTCTCACTTTCCCAAGCCGTTTTTCCTGCAGTGATAATGTGTATAAATAGCTTATAGTTATAATGGCGTTTCCATGGGACTGGCTTCCTGGCTTCTACAGGAAGTAAAAATAAAATAAACCACAAATACATAGGCTTAGCTTTTTAAACAGTCGCTAATGCTCTTTATAACACTAAATGAAGAAATTTGGAGGAATCCCGACATCCGTGAAGTAAGGTTTACCTACAGAACTGAGCGAAGATACTCATTGTGTTAAAACCACTGGTGGCTTAATCTTAAGGGTGTAGAATCCACTGGTGGACGGTGGACGCACTCCTATGGAGAGGGGCCCAATTGTATGACCATGCATTCTGGCCCTTCGGGGTCAGGATGCATGTGTTTTGAATGACCATGTGCTTCAGCTTTGGGGTTGAAGTGCATGTGTATGCTAATGGGACAGTCTTGATAGACGGTGTGCCTTGGCCGTGGGGTCAAGGTGCACGTCCAAGGCTGTTTAAATGTTTGATTTTTTTACCTTTTTTATTATAAAAAGGCAGGCTGCGGTGCTGGCCTTAAAAGCATCTACTGTACGCTATATACCCCACAAATGTTGGGTTAATAACATGGCCCTTTCTGCCGCTGCCGTGGCATTTTTCGTTGCGAACTTTTGAAACTCGCTCCTGCTGTTTGATACGAAACTCAAAGGGAGGAGGACCGGGGTGTGCTCATTTACCAAGCAGCTAGCTTGCGCTTGCCAAGCCAGCCGTTCCCTAACGGTTTTGAATGGAGTGCTTGCTTGAATACTTAAACCACTTGGTGAACTCTCCACAACAAACTTGGTAAATGAACACACACCCAATGTTCTTGAGATCCGACCATAGATCGACTCTAATCTGCATACTCCAAAGAGGAATGACCGTTTTTTCCTCTCCCGTAGTGAGCGGGCGTACTAGTTTCACAAAATCAAATTACATCTACTCGTTGCATCATCATTTGCTCAGACATTTCAGTTACATGGGCTGTCTAAATTGCTGTTCTACTGCCCATTGCTATCGCAGACAAAGAAGTAAGTTGGGTTTAAAGAGAAACACAGTTGTTAGTTAAGTTTGGAAGAGAGATTAAAGATATGTGCAAATGACAGAGGAGAGACGTCCTCATTGGTCTGCCTCTTCCGATGTTTAAACACAGGCCTACAGTTTTAAAGCCGAGAGTTAAACCTCACCTAGCAAGCCAACATTTACCCAAAATTTGTCTTTGCCTGTCTGTTTGAGTAAATGCAATTTACTCCTCATAGAAAGTAAAGGCGTTTTTTTTTTTTTGTATACAGAATCGAGGCTTGTGAAAGAGCTAACATTTACTTCACAAACAAATCAACCAGATAAACAAAATATATAAAAAGAGGGAGCGGAAGACAAGATGGGGAGAGAAGGGGAAGCACACAAACACAACATTTGAGAGCAGGGAGATGTGTGGAAGGGAGAGGTCTTGGGGGGAGGAGACGTGGGAAGGGGGGGGGGGGGGGGTAGGGAGAAGTATAAAACACAAGGACACCAAGGACTTCCAGGACAGAAGTTGGTATTTCAAAAAAGTGGAATTGGGGTGAAATTAGCGGGGGTAGAAAAGATCAAGGTTTTGGATGGGGGAAGATAAGAGATGGTGGTGAACAGCTGTTTTAAAGACCTGGAGGGTGGAGTGGGATTGAAGAGAGTGAGGGAGTTTGTTCCAGAGGCAGGAGAAAAGAGGAATGAAGGAGTGAAGGTGAGCAGAGAGTCTTGATTTTGGCAGTTTAACCATAAGAGGGTTGCAGGCAGATCTTGTGCGACCTGTAGGAATATTTGGGGGACAGAGCCCAGAGAGGGCTGGGGGGGGGGCAAGGCCAGAGAGGAGTCGGTAGAAGACGGAAAGACCACCAACCTGCCTGCGGTGAGTGAGTGAGAGGCCCTTGGAGTTAGCTTCATCGCGGGAGATTCCAATGATTCTGAACGCTTTGGTTTCAACAGCGTGAAGACGAGCTAGGTGTGAGGCAGGAGCACCAGCCCAGAGGGGTGAGCAGTATTCCATTGAGCTGCGGATGAAAGCCTTGTATGTGGTGAGGAGCTCAGGTGTGCCAAGGATGGACTTCGCACGATGGAGGATGCCCAGTCGGCGACTGGCTTTGGAGGCCAGATTTGAAATGTGGTTTTCCCAGGAAAGATCATGGCAGATAGTGAGACCCAAAAGCTTGAGTGACAGAACTTCTTGGAGAGGATTATTCATAAAGTGGATGGGAGGGTTGTCCAGTCGGTCTTTTCGGAGAGACATCGTAAGAGTGTGAGATTTGTCAGGATTGAAAGACATGTTCCACTTGTTTGCCCAGTCTGTGATTTTGTCCAGGTCTGCAGAGAGTGAGGAGGCTGCAGACTGCCGATCTGAGGGATGAAGAATGGAGCGACAGAGAGTAGAGTCATCAGCAAAGAGATAGAGAGGATTTTCAAGAGAGTCAGAGAGATCATTGATGAAGACCAGATAAAGCACAGGGCCCAGAACACTGCCTTGGGGAACTCCAGCCTGAACAGGAAGAGGAGATGAGAGAAACCCATTCAGGGCCCACACGTTGACTACGACTAGAGAGGAAGCAACTTCCGTTGCAACTTTCACCCTTTGCAAACCACCGTTTACACATATAGTCACGGCATTAGGCAGGAACTTATTTTAAACGCGTTAAAGACGAGCTTATTTTATTTAACAAGTACAATTTACGCATTAAAATTTTTAATGAAAGAAAATCTGACTGTTCTCTAATTTGCTGGCTGTTCAAACTGCTCACAAATTCCTGCATATCCAACAATTTGTGGCTAATGGCCAACACAATGCTCATGTGTCCTGTGCCTCATGCTTTTTTATGATAAAGTATGCCACAATAGTGCTGTATTCGAACTGACTTCCTGAACTCGAACTTGGCCAGTTGCACTCAGAGCCAAGGTGCCATGAAGACCCTTATTCCGGTTCGGAGTGTCTCAGCTGTTTGGCCGGCGTGACTGCTGTTACATTATTAAAGTGTCCTAGGTATTACAATGTAACAGCGGTTGTGCCGGCCAAATGGCCGAGATGCTCCGAACCGGAATAAGGGCCTCCGGGCAGCACGCTGGGCACCTCACCTCATCGGGATCCTAATCCAAGATGGAACCCGAGTGGAGGTTGTTAACATGCGAGACCTAGTGAATAACTCAAAAATACATCCAGTGAATTTAACATGTGTGTTAAATTGTGGAGTGGAAAGAAAAGGAGTACAGTATAAACAATATTGTAAAATTAGCCAATGTGTGCAAGAACTGGTACCGTAATCGGGTGGCACTACAGCTTAGATTGAGGCCACACATCCCCCCAGGCGATCGATTGACATACGCTTGGTGCAATGATCCGAGTTCTGAGCCGATGTGGGTAAATAGATTGCAGTAAATAGAGGCTTGGGTTTGTTAGTCTGTTGGGGGAAGCGATAAGCATATTATGTATCAATAATGTTGGGTTTCCTCCCTTTCAGTTTAGTGTTCTTTTCTACCCCCGTTAAAACACCCCAAATCCACCTCTTTCAATCTCCGACTTCATTCCTGAAATTCATGGTAGTGTTCATTTGCTTTATACCGTCCCCCCCCCCCCCCCAACCCCTCTCCCCCCCCCCCAACCCCTCTCCCCCCCCCCCCCCCACCCCTCTCTCCTCCTCCCCCCAGCCCTCTCCCTTTCACAGATCTATCGATGTCCCTGTTCTCTACTGTTGTTGTGCTTGTGTGCTTTCCTCTTTCTCCCCCTCTTGTCTCCCGCTCCCTTTATTGTATGTTTTATGGATCCGTGCATGTTTTCATGTTTAAAATATTAGCTCTTGCATGAGCCTCGATTCTGTATACAAAATAAAGAAAAAAAGGTGTTAAACAGCAGCAGCGACTGGTTAAAAAGGCATTCATAAGTGTTTGCGGTTTATAATATTTTTACTTCCGGTATGGGTGCCCCACAAAATGCCACGATAAGCTATTTATACATGTTAACACAGTGTTGGTCCAAGGATGAAAAACTACTTGGGGGAGGGATATTATTAGTATTAATATTGTTTTGTAATAATGTTTATATTATGCTATTATCATTAATGCTGTTATTACATTTGTTATTAGAAGAGGCCTTGGAAAAATGCCACGATTAGCTATCTATACACCTTAACACGGATTTTGCCCAAAGTGGCAAACCCCCAGGGGAGTGGGTGCAAATTAAGTCTCTCCACTTCCATTGTGTGACCCTTGGTCTTCCTCTCAAGCTTGGTTGAGATTGGACAAGTGGCCATGGTGTCATGTATCAGAAGCAAAAGGAATGAATAACATTGATGGCTTTGTCAAAGACCTGCATTAGTTTAGGGATTACAAAGCAAACAAAGGAAACAGGTAAGCTCAATGGTCAAACGGCTTCTCACTCCAACACCATTACTGAACTGGCGGGATCTTACGTCAACACACGTCAGTACATTAAAATTACATTTGCAGAAATGTATTAGACTTCTCCCCCCCACCCCCGCCCCCCCCCCCCCCATAATGTCTCTGAACCGAGCAACACAAACTAAGTTGCCCAAATAACGAACTTTGCTGCATTGCCGAGACTCCCAACATCCCATTTTTTTTGTATACAAGATCGAGGCTCGTGTAAGAGCTAACATTAATGACAAAAAAACAAACGGACACAAGACAAAATAAAGGGAGCAGGAGACAAGATGGGGAGAGAGGGGGAAGCACACAAGTACAACATTTGAGAGCAGGGACATCGGGAGATCTGTGGGAGGGAGAGGGCTTGGGGGGAGGAGGAGTAGGAAGAAGGGGGGGGGTGGTCGAGGTTAAAAAAAAAACACATGGACACAGCTAGGACTTCCAGGAAAGAAGTCGGTATTTCAGAAAAGTGGATCTGGGGTAAATTAATGGGTATAGAAAAGATCAAGGTTTTGGATGGGGCAAGACGAGATAGTGGTGAACAGCTGTTTTAAAGACCTGGAGGGTGGAGTGCGATTGAAGAGAGTGAGGGAATTTGTTCGAGAGGCGGGAGAAAGGCGGAATGAAAGCGTGAAGGTGAGCAGAGAGTCTTGATTTTGGACGTTTCACCAGAAGAGGGTTGCTGGCAGATCTTGTTCGACCTGTAGGATTATTTGGGGGACAGAGCACAGACAGGGCTGGGAGGGGCAAGGCCAGAGAGGAGTCGGTAGAAGACAAAAAGACCACCAACCTGCCTGCGGCGAGTGAGTGAAAGGCCCTCAGAGTTAGCTTCATCGCCGGAGATTCCAATGATACTGAAAGCTTTGGTTTCAACAGCGTGAGAGGTGTGAGGAAGGAGCACCAGCCCAGAAGAGGGGAGAGCAGTATTCCATTGAGCTGCAGATGAAAGCCTTGTATGTTGTGAGGAGCTCACGTGTGCCAAGGAAGGACTTCGCATGACGGAGGATGCCCAGTCGGCAACTGGCTTTGGAGGCCAGCTTGGAAATGTGGTTTTCCCAGGAAAGATCATGGCAGATTGTGAGACCCAAGAGCATGAGTGACAGAACTTCTTGGATAGGATTGTTGAGGTAGATGGGAGGGTTGTCCAGAGGGTCATTTGGGAGAGACATAGTGAGAGTGTGGGATTTGTCATGATTGAAAGACATGTTCTACTTGTTTGACCAGTTTGTGATGTTGTCCAGGTCTGCAGAGAGTGAGGAGGCTGCAGACTGCCGATCTGAGAGATGAGGTATGGAGCGGCAGAGAGTGGAGTCATCAGAAAAGAGATAGAGAGGATTTTCGAGAGAGTCAGAGAGATCATTGATGAAGACCAGAAAAAGCACAGGGCCCAGAACACTGCCTTGGGGAACTCCAGCCTGAACAGGAAGGGGAGATGAGGGAAATCCATTCAAGGCCACATGTTGACTATGGCCAGAGAGGAAGTCCGCAAGCCATGCATGGAGATTTCCATGGATACCATAGGAGGAGAGTTTGGTGAGGAGAGCGGGGTGCCAGACCGTATCGAAGGCACATGATATGTCAAGGTAGAATGCTCAAATTTCCTGTTTGACATTGATCATGGATTATGATGGCATCACCAAGGGATTATGCTGTCCTCTAACATGATGTGAACCTGTTTAGCTAATGATAAGTAATTCAAAGTTTCATGGTGATGCAGGGTTTGTGCACCCGAGCCAGTCAATGCAGAGTTGTCAGAGTGTCGGCAGCATTAGAGATCCTGGATGTACCCTCAACATTTGCCTGAGGATTCCCTTTGCAAGGGTCATGGTCCTTATTAACTTTTGTCGGCAGGTGAGGCATGAGGCATACTTGCACGACTCGAGCAAGCAGTAAGAATAGCATTGATCTCGTTCGCTGATTTCATGATAGAACTAGAGGATCTGTTTGCAGAGAGGGCACTGCAATTGGTGCATCACCAACTGATGGACTTGTTTGTTCCCTATCATGCGACTCTCCAACAAAACATTTGCGGAGCTGGTCTTGATTCCTTCTCCTGAAACCACCATGGCTCAGCTCCACGACAAATGAAACAGGGCCTATTTGTGAGATGGTAACCCCAGGTAACTATTGGTCACCTACACTGTAGTTTCCTTTTAAGTTGATGCCTGTTGAGTAACTCTTTAGGAGTCTCATTAGTAGACGTGTGTGGAATTGTTCGATACTAGAACAACACATGAAACGGGTTTAATGGCGAGAGTACCGCTCTTGATCTTGGTCACACCCAACTTGACAATGTTCACTGCCTTTTCTGCCAAACCATTAGAGGCAGGATGGTGGAGAGCAATTTTGACAAGCTTAATACCTTTTCATGCCATGAAGTCCTCACACTCGGCACTTGTGAAATTGGAAGCATTGGCAGAAACCACAATGTCAGATAAACTATGGGTGGTGAAGGTAGACATCAGTTTATCAATGGTTGATGTAGAAGTGATGGTTGTAGAAATATGCATGTCATTAAAGACAGCCGAATGCACGGACAGACACCACGGTTTGCATTATTGATTAGTTCAATAGGTTTTGGAAAGACAGATAAATCTGAAAAATTCCTTCAGTTTGTTGAGCGTCTGATTCAATGACCACCCAGGTCATTAGACGGGCACTGCCCATTATTGAGGTTTCGACCCTTTCAGCCAGGAACCTCTCTGAACAGCGGGTGCATACACAATCCAAGTTGTTTCCAGAGATCATTCAGAGAGAGAGAGAGAGAGATCATTCAGAGAGAGAGAGAGAGAGATCATTCAGAGAGAGAGAGAGAGAGAGAGAGAGATCATTCAGAGAGAGAGAGAGATCATTCAGAGAGAGAGAGAGAGATCATTCAGAGAGAGAGAGAGATCATTCAGAGAGAGAGAGATATCATTCAGAGAGAGAGAGAGATCATTCAGAGAGAGAGAGAGAGAGATCATTCAGAGAGAGAGAGAGAGATCATTCAGAGAGAGAGAGAGAGAGATCATTCAGAGAGAGAGAGATCATTCAGAGAGAGAGAGAGAGAGAGAGATCATTCAGAGAGAGAGAGAGAGATCATTCAGAGAGAGAGAGAGAGAGAGAGAGAGAGAGATCATTCAGAGAGAGAGAGAGAGAGAGAGATCATTCAGAGAGAGAGAGAGAGAGAGATCATTCAGAGAGAGAGAGAGAGAGAGATCATTCAGAGAGAGAGAGAGAGAGATCATTCAGAGAGAGAGAGATCATTCAGAGAGAGAGAGAGAGAGAGAGATCATTCAGAGAGAGAGAGAGAGATCATTCAGAGAGAGAGAGAGAGAGATCATTCAGAGAGAGAGAGAGAGATCATTCAGAGAGAGAGAGATCATTCAGAGAGAGAGAGATCATTCAGAGAGAGAGAGAGATCATTCAGAGAGAGAGAGAGAGAGATCATTCAGAGAGAGAGAGAGAGATCATTCAGAGAGAGAGAGAGAGATCATTGAGAGAGAGAGAGATCATTGAGAGAGAGAGATCATTGAGAGAGAGAGATCATTGAGAGAGAGAGATCATTGAGAGAGAGAGATCGAGAGAGAGATCATTGAGAGAGAGATCGAGAGATCGAGAGAGAGAGAGAGAGAGAGAGAGAGAGAGAGAGAGAGAGAGAGAGAGAGAGAGAGAACGGCATGGATTTACCACCAATAGAAAAGTGATGGAGGTCAAAAGGCCAAATCCTTAGCAAGCATTGTTGTGAAATGTGGCATCTCAAAATATACAAGTTTGTTTTTGTCTTGCAACAATTTGAAGTTCAGCTTTTTCAAATGCAAAGGCAACCTGCTTGGCAGCTTGTCAGACCTTGTCTCCATAAGCAAGATCTTGTTATGCCCCCATGGTGCTATTAGCATCTCCAATCAAGAAACAGGCCAGCATAACAAAAATGGAGCCTGACAAACATTTTGGTCAAACAAAATAGTTTGGGCGTCATGATGAGCCTCGTTACATTAATTAATTATGAATCAATATGAAATTTACATTTTAAAATCATTGCATCATTGCCTTTGTGTCTTTTGTTTTTTTACTCCTTCAGAAAGCCGCATCAGCAATTTTTTTTCTTCAAAAAAAACCACAAAGACATTCCTTTTCAACAATCTCAATATCGTTTTTACAGTAGTCGTCAGTTTAAATGCAGATTTGTTTTTTATTCTGTGCTTTTACATGCAAGTCACTGTTGTCTCCTCAATAGCTCAGGGGTTTGTCGTTGGTGTGCGTTTGCCTTCGAGAAAGGCTTTATGGTGCAAGATATCCCGACAAATATCAAGTAGGTCCCTCAAGGTATTCATCAGAATTGAACAAGAGATCAATTAATTTGAATGCTGCAAACACAAGCAGTGCAATGACATCTTCCTTCGAGCTTTTATAGGGATGCAGAGCTTAGTGCGGCCTGGCTTGGCTCCGACTGCAGGTGATGTCGTTGAGATGAACTGCTGCAGCTCGGATTTCTATTTATCCTATGGGGGTGTTCCTCCATATCTGATGGGGTTTCTCCTTTGGGCTATATTTTAGTAAAGTAGGTGAGAAAAAAAAAACATAATTAAGAAGTGCCTCAGCTGAAAGACATTATGAGAGAGAGAGAAGAGAAGAGAAGAGAAGAGAAGAGAGAGAGAAGAGAGAGAGAGAAAAGAGAGAGATGGAGATGGAGATGGAGATGGAGATGGAGATGGAGATGTAAATGAAAATGAAAATGGAAATGAAAATGGAAATGGAGTGGTGGGGGAGACAGAGAATAAGCAATGTGAAAATAAATGAAAAGGAAAAGGTGAATACAACGACCAAGAAAAGGGGGGTTGGGGGTAGAAAGATCGAAGGTCGGAGCAGCTCGCACCTCACCACACATGCACAGCCACCATCTTGCCATGCCCAACACACAAACGGCCAGCAGGGAGAGAGAGAGAGAGAGAGAGATAGAGATAGAGAGAGAGAGAGAGAGAGAGAGAGAGAGAGAGAGAGAGAGAGAGAGAGAGAGAGGGAGAGAGAATTGAATTTGCAACACCATTTATTTCACAAAAAATACACCAGGTCAAGTTACATTTTTACAGGAGAGAAAAATAAAAATAAAAACAACAGTTCTTAATGTTAAAAAGAAAAGTACAAATTCGATTCATTTACAACACATAATGCTTCATTAATACACCATTTGCACTCAAAGAGTTTGACATTTTCATTCGCCACATAATAATCAAACTCTAACCTTATTCTTGCAGACACCAGCCCTTTAAACATAGGAACAACATCAAACCCATGCCCATTATCAATTTTAATTTTCCTTGATTTATATATTGAATATTTTGCTACAGCAACTAAGAAGTTTAGGAGAACACCAGAGTCCTTGCAGGAGGGTCTGAAAGATACACCAAAAATAAAAGAGTGTGAAGTAAAAGGAAAAGACAACTGCTCAAAAAGGTGTGTGAGAATCAAGAAAAGAGGTATTAGTCTTTCGCATTTCACATAGGCATGAAAGAGATCCTCCTTCTGGACACAGAAGGGGCATGCTACTGGCACTGAGCTGTCAAGGTGATGAACAAAGGTGTTCGTAGGGAGAGCCCAATGTGCTAGTCTCCACTGGATATCTGCGAGGAACCCGTAAATAGGTAGTTTGTACATATTAGGCCACAGTGGCGTGGCAGGAGACCCTGGCCCTAACCTTTCTGACCACAAGGCCACTCGCGCCACTCCGGAGAAGGGTGATGCTTGGTTTTCTCGAAGGAGCTTGTGAATACCCGCCTTTTTTACCAAATGAAAAGGAGATACAAGTTCACCATTTGACTGGAGAGCTGGGAGCACCTTAATTTCAGGGAAAGACAGCCGAAAATCCTCGACATTGTTTATACCTTCCCAGCCAATATTTAACTCCTTAAACTTCCTCTTGACGATGCGTATAATTTGGCTGACAATACGCACGGATCTTAAACCAAGAATGGCCGCCACCCTGCCAGCAGACATCCATTTTGTCCCAGATGTATCCCTCAGGTCACAAACTTTGCCAATTCCTCCTTGAGTAAATTTCCTAATCAAAGTCGGACTATGAGGAATGCATGGAAAAAAACCGTTATAGAAAATAGGCTCTTGGATAAACATCCGGCAATTATAAGCCTCAAGGCAACGATGAACCCCAAAACCTTTCCAAACTCTCAGCAAACCCTAATAAAAAATTGGGATTGAAACTAAGCTGACACGGTCAAGGTTCACCAGGAACAAGTGCCTATCATAACACAGGCCTCCCGCTTGTTGCAACAAGCAAAACGCAAATGAGCGCCAGGGCAGCTCTTCAGCATACAACAGACGTTGCACAGACTGTAGGCGAAAAGCCATAAGCCGGGTGGACACATCCACAATTCCATGTCCACCCTCCTTCCGAGGATGGTACAGTATTTGTGGCCGAAGCCAGTGGTATCCATTCCAAAAGAAATTGACCAAGACCCGCTGGATGGCTGGTATCAACTCCTTGGGTGGCTGCAAGGCAATTAGTTTATGTCATAATCTTGCTGCTATCAAGTTATTTATAACAAGAGTGCGGCCTTTGTAAGAAAGAGATCGCAGCAGTCCTTCCCATCGTTTCAACCGGTGTGTAATTTGTTCAATCATTCCTTCCCAGTTCTTCATTTCTACTTCCTGGTTGCCGAGATAGACACCAAGATATTTGACCCCATCTGTTTTCCACTCTAAATTATGTGGGAGTGACGGTGGCAGTGTTAAAGAAAGGTTATCTGAACCGCACCATAAGGCTACACTCTTGCCCCAATTTACTTTGGCAGAAGAGGCCGCAGAGTAGTCTTTAAGGCAACGCTGCACCGCAGCAACACTACTTGGGCCTTTAATCAGAACACATACATCATCAGCATAAGCTGTGACCACAAATCTTGAACTAAAAACGGCTCCCACATCCTGAGTTATTCGCTGCCTGATGGATGCTAAGAGTGGTTCAAGGGCAATTATATACAGAAGTCCAGAAAGGGGACAACCTTGACGGATACCCCGTCGGAAAGGAAAAGGGGGACATAAACTATTGTTTACTTTCATCATGCAGAAGGTGTTAGTGTATAACAGCTTAACATATGAAATGAAAGTTTCGCCAAAACCCATCCGCTCCAGAACAGAAAACAAATATGTATGATCAACACGATCAAAAGCCTTTGTTTGGTCAAGAAACAACAACCCAAAACTGGCACGCAAGTACTTATTACAAGAAATAATATCCCTTATCAAAAAAATATTGTCATAAATTGACCTTCCTGGTACACAATAGGTCTGGTCAGGGTGCACAATAGAGCTGATCACAGTTCCCAAACGGTTTGCTAAAGCCTTTGACAAAAGCTTGTAATCCGCACACAGCAATGAGACAGGCCGCCAGTTCTCGACTAGTTGAGTGTCCCCAGCCTTTGGCAACAGGCACATGACTGCTCTTCTGCAGGACAGGGGAAGCTCTCCAACATGAAGGCATTCATCAAATACCTCAAGCAGGTCAGGTCCCACAAGTTTCCAAAAAGTCTTATAGAACTCTCCAGGCAAACCATCAATCCCAGAGGCTTTACCATCCTTCAAGCTCCGCATAGCAGTTTCAAGTTCAGCAGCCGAAACTGACATGTTCAATGTGCGTTGCTGGTCCTCCTCAAGTCTTGGAAGCCCAGTAGTCAGCTCCTGCAAGATCTCATTACTTATGCTCTGGGGGGAGTACAAGTTTGTATAAAAACCCTTCAAAACAGACTTCATCTCCTGTTGGGAGGTCACTATTGACCCATTAGCAGCACGTAGCCCGTGAATCTGTTGTGCTTTTTTGACAGAGTTCTCCAAACTAAAGAAGTCCTTATTTGGCATATCCAAAGTCAAGTAACTCATCCTCATACGCACCAAGGTACCCATTGCCCGCTGCCTCACCATTTCGGTCAGTAACGACCTTTTTGTCCATAGTAACTGATCATATCCCAAATCTTTCCCAGCCCCATTACGATTCTGTTCCAATTCTGCAATTTCGGCCTTTAATGAGTCAACTGAGAGACTTTGCATTTTAGTAGTAAACAGACTATACTGTTGACAAAACGTTTTAACTTGACACTTTGCAAGGTCCCACCATATGCGAAGGTTGGCATGCTCAAGCTTAGAGGACCGGATTTTCCCCCACACTGTTTGGAAGGCATCTTCAAATTTCTTATCACTTAACAACCGAGTATTGAGTGACCAGTACGCGCTACCTCCTGATGTCAGGGGTAATTTAAAGGACATTGCCACTAAATTATGATCTGAAAACCCTGTTGGGAGTATTTGGGTAGTGGACACCACATTCAGCATTGGCTTATTGATATAGATCCTGTCCAGCCTTGCCCTTGATATGACGCCATCATGACATCTGCACCATGTGTAGGCCCATGAAGTTGGATGCTGCAACCTCCACACATCCTCAAAACAATAGTTCTTGATGAGGCTCGCTAACACCTTTGCAGAAGCGCCGTGGGGTTCATGTCCATTCCTGTCAACTGAAGGATCAATTGTACAGTTAAAGTCCCCTGCGATACAGGTGAGAGCAGCTGGATCCAGCCCCTCTACAAAGTCCCGCAATGTGGAAAAGAATGTTCTTCTTTCTATAGGTTCACTTGGTGCATACACATTTACTATAATAAGCTTTTGTGTATTGCAGTAGAACTCCACCGCTATCAAATGTGCCTTATGGACCTACCTATAAATAACACTCTGAGTGGGAAGCCTGGGACTTAAGGCGATGGCAACACCCGCCTTGGGTGTGGAAACCCCACTCAGCCACCTTTGCCCTTTAAAGAGTTTACACCATTCAGCTGCCAAATTGTTTGTGGCATGGGTCTCTTGCAATAGAATGACATCTGCTTTTACCCTCTCCATTGCCTGGATTGCTTGAATTTTTCGTAAGGGGGCACATCCCCCATTGATGTTCAGGGAGGCAATATGTATTTCTCGCGTTGTCATTCTAAGGTGGTAGCTCACCGTCCGCCTGCAATTCCTTATTCGCCTTTGTTACTGCTTTACGAAGACGTTGAAATTGAGGCTCCGAGAGCATGGGGTCATTTTTCTGTAAAAGAGGTTTCGAAACCTTAATGAAAGCTTGAACATCAGGGAAATGATCTCTAATTACAACATGACGTTGTCTAAACGTTTCGTTTAAGAAATCAATGACCTTCCCTTTTGTCACCTCTGCTTGCCTCATCTGCTCCTTCTGAGACTCACTCAGGGCAGCAAGACTGCATCCTTCCTCATCAGCCTCGACCCCACTCTCACCCAGTGGTGTGTCAGGCACTGGCACCTCATCTGTGTCATTGTCACCATGGTATTTTTGTTGCATCTGCATGGCACCAACTACCCCATCGTTGTTGTCTGCCACCGACTTATCAATCTCTTTCTCATCATCTTCCGTTGAGATGAGGGTCCTTAACTGCTCGTCGCATGGTGCAGGGTGTCCACCATCACACACGGTGACACGCTCGGTAATGCTTCGATTCTCTTCATCCTGTGAAATGGGCAGATTCCCATCTCTACCTATTGCATTACCATTTTGCTCATGGTCATCAGGTTGGTCTGTATTACCATCTGCCTGCACGAGAACCATTTTGTTACCTTTTCCTCCATTCTCATCGCTCGCAAGAGAGCGTTTCAAGTTTCTCCTCGACTCGGTCTCCATCAGCTTCACCTCCTCGAAGTCCCTTTGTTCTTGAGGTTGCAGCCTCTCCTCCACATATGGTTGCTCCACTACCGTATGGGCTTCTCCACCAGCACCACTGTCACCCGCACCCTCGTATTCCGGTGTTGACCTTTTTTCGACACCTGGCTCATCTACAGGGTCGTTCAAGTCATTTACAGGGGGAGGGGGGCTGCCCCAGCTGCTGTGGCATAACTCTTCCTCACATCAGGACAATACTGCCGAGTGTGTCCGTATGCCCCACATGTATAGCAAATCAAGGTCTCAGTAGCTGCAAAGATCCGGTAATCATGATCTCCTATTTTAAAATTTATAGATATGTTCAGCTGTTTTGCCTCATCCTTTAGTACGACGAAACAAAAACGTCTAAACGACACTACATGCTTCAGCCTTCCGTTCCTGGTTCGCAGGGGGACCGTGATAATTCGTGAGACGACAGTCCCATGCTCCCCTAATTTACGTAGGATTTCTTCATTCCTCAGAAAGGGCGGAACGTTACTTAAAATAACTTTAACCGCCGGCGTGTCCATGGACGATACCGGGACAAATTGGTCATTCCCCAACGTTAACCCGTTTTGCACCACGATGTCTGCAAGGCTAACTTGTGACACGAAAACCACCACTTTGTGGTTCATTCGCGACGCAGCACGAATGTTATTTACCCCGATCAAATCCCCGATTGCAAGTAGAACCTCGTCCATTTGCACGTCTTCCGGCGGAACAAGGCACAGCCCGTGCTTACGCGATAACACCTCATCACTAACACGATCAGCAGTCCTTTGACTATTCCTATTAGCCATTTATCGGCAATAAACTAAACAAACTAAACAGTAACAATGCAATAAACTAACCAAACAAATCAAAATTAGTTAAATAAGTAAATAAATAAATAATCGGCACGATATAACCAACCCACGTTATAAATTAATACAGGTGGCTAACCGTTACCGTGCTGTCTCTCTCTCCCTCTCTTGTCTCAAGAGCAGAAGGGAAACACGGAGAAAACTTCACAAACTCGTACAAGGACACAAATGGAGTGAAAGGAGGATAGGAAAGACCACCAACACAGCACCGTACTCACAGCTCAACACCCACAGACGCCATGATTACCACACCCACGCACGACTCACAACCATCCAAGAGAGAAAGAGAAAGAGAAAGAGAAAGAGAAAGAGAGAGAGAGATTTTTGATTTTTGTTCCTCTTTATTGAAAGGTATCATTCAATGTGATTCCAGACAATTATTTCCAAACAAAAGGGTTATGGCTTACTTCAAAGAAAAATACATGCAACACATGCAGAGGAAGAGCATGGTGGATGGGGTAACATAGAAGCAAAGATTCCAGATTATAAATTAATTACTAGAACACCATTGACCAAGCTACATAAAGATTGTTTGGCACACCATCGTTTTTCAAAGACAGCAAAATCATGGGTTTCAAACTCAAAATGGACACGAGATGTAACCGACGCTTTAAAAATCCTTAAAAGGTCATCAGCTAAAATATCAATGTTCTGCAATTTCCGTTTTCTTGAAAGATAAATGGCAAGCTTTGCTTCAGAGCACAAGAAGTTCCCTAAAAAACATTCATTTTTACTTAAATGAGAAATATTAAAACCATATATAAAAACACAATGTGTGAAAATCAAACCGAGCCCCTGAGTCACACGTAATAAAATATTAAAAAGGGAGGACAGTCTCGAACACTCAATGAAGGCATGAAAAATGGTTTCAGGGGCATCGCAGAAGGGGCACAATTCTGAATTTTCAGAACATATGCGATGGGACAGAACATTGCAAGGCAAGATGTAGTGCGCCAGCCGCCATTGTAAATCCCCAGAGCGCTTGACGATTGGCTCCTTATACATCACGTGCCATTTGATTGTTGCGGAATGGCCAGCTTGAAGCAACGCTTTCCAATGAGCTCGTGGCTCTGCAGGTCTGTCAGGAATGAGAGTGTTAACACTTAGACTATACACCGAGGATTTCTCCATCGAGTTAAAGGAGATAAAACCCCGAAATGAAATTAAAAGACGAGGAAAAGGACATTGGGACAGAGGGAGGGCAGCCTCAATCTCTGGATCCCACTTTAGCCCGGTTAGTTTAAAAGCTCGTGAAATCACAGAGAAAATCCTTCCAATAACTCTGATGGATCTCACACCAGTTGCCACGGCAACATTAGCAGCTGGCTTCCATCTATATGTAAAGGGATTCCTAAGGTGCTTGACCCTGGTAAAGTTGACATCAATGAACTTTTGCACAAAGGAACGGTCACTACAGACCCCTTTAAAAAAGGGATTAAAGAAAATTGGTTCATTTAAAAACATTTGGAGAGTATAGGCACTGGTGTCGCGGCAAAACACGACTGTCCGCCATGCTTCCAGCATACTTCTGTAAAACAAGGGGATCGATGTTATGTCCACCCTCGCTGCGTCAAGAAGAAAGATTTCGTCACCGAAGCCAAGTCTCCCTGCTTGCCTGAGCAAGCAGTGAGCAAAGGCTTTCCATGGTACATCGGAATACAGCAGCCTTCGTAATGCAAGGAGGCGAAAAGCCATCACTTTATTTGTTACGTCTATCAATCCCTGTCCACCTTCAGCAATGGGCAGACTTATTACGCCGGGCCAGAGCCAGTGCTTCCCATCCCAAAAGAAATTGATAAAAATACTTTGGAGCTTTTTAAGAATAGAACCTGGGGCCTGTAGTGCCATAAACCTATGCCACAGCATCGATGCCGCAAGATTATTGATGACCAGAGTACGACCCCGATAGGAAAGCTGTCTCAATAGTCTGCTCCATTTTTGCAGCCGCTGCTCAGTCTTGGTAATCAGCGATTCCCAGTTTTTAGAAAAGAAATCCTGAGTGCCGAGAAAGACCCCGAGGTAGCATATCCCATCATGTGCCCACTCAAGCTGCATTGGCAGGGTCGGAGGGGGGATACCATTCTGGGGACCTAAGTAAAGAGCTTTGGACTTCTGCCAGTTGACCTTTACGGAGCTAGCCAAGGTAAACTCATTGGTGGACTCGACCAGGGCACAAATATCTTCATCCGAATTAACAAACGCGCATAGGTCATCCGCATAAGCGACGGTCTTTACCGGGTTTGCCAATGGCAGAGGACAGAAACCACGAAGCCGTGTGCGCAACCGATTCAGAAGAGGCTCAACGGAGAGGGAATAAAGAAGGCCGGACAAAGGGCACCCTTGGCGAATACCCCGAGTCACAGAAAAAGGCTGACTTAAAATATTATTCACCTTAAGCAGGCTAAAAATATTATTATACAATAATTTGACGTGACCGATGAAAGTTTCACCAAAACCAAACCCCCGTAAAACAGCAAAGAGATAAAAATGGTCGATGGCATCAAAAGCCTTTTCTTGATCTAAAAACACTAGACCAACATTTCTTTGTTCCGCGGTACAAATATCAATCGCGTCACGCACAATAAAAATACAATCATGTATTGTTCTTTTTGGGATACAATATGATTGATCGGGGTGTACAATATCCCCGATGACAGGCTTGAGGCGGTTTGCGAGAGTTTTTGAAATAATTTTATAGTCAGTGCAGAGGAGGGAAATTGGACGCCAATTCCGAAGTTGTTGTAGGTCTCCCTTCTTGGGTATAAGGGCAAGTACAGCCCTACGGCAACTGAGTGGTAATAAGCCTGAATGCAGGCCCTCAATTAAGAGGCCGAGCAGTTCGGGTCCCAGTTGGTCCCAGAAGGCCTTATAGAGCTCCGCAGGGATTCCATCCAGCCCCGAAGCCTTGCCGGTGGGCAAAGTTTGCAAAGCGGCAAAGAGTTCCCCTAGGGTAACTTCTTCGTCCAGTTGCTGCCGTGCAGACTCGGACAGGGTTGGCAGAGAAGCAGTCATTGAAAGAATCACATTCTTCTTTGTGTTCCTAGCACAATACAAATCTGAAAAATATTCTTTGGCCAAATTTCTGATCTCGTTTTGGTCCTGAGTCGTTCGACCTCCTTGCGTGCACAGTGAAGTTATTTGCTGGTTTCTCTTCGCTCGCAGTTCCAAACCGAAGAAGAATTTCGACATTGTTAAGAGAAAAGAAAAAACTTGAAAATAATCAATGAGCCATTTTAAAAATGGTTGTACTTCTATTTGGCCACCAACATATTGATCAAGCTATTTTTACCTGCGGTGGACGGAAGTTATGTTTTCACCCCTGTCTGTCTGTGAGCAGGATATCTCAAAAGGTTGTGGACGGATTTTGACAAAACTTCGTGAATGAGTTTGTTAGGTGACAAGAACAAGGCTATTCGATTTTGGTTCAGGTCCTAATCCTGATTCGGCCTATCAGTGGGATACAAAACGTCAACCGTTCATTCAGGTGGAGGTATGCTCTCTATACCGAGTCCGAGTGCCATTCTACTTATCTCTTTGTTGGACATAAATGTCCTTAAAGAACACTTGTACATGAATGAACAAAAATACGATCCATTGTCTATCAATGCCCGAAGTATTTAATATAAAAACACATGTCTATGTATTAATGTTCATGTCCTGTATGTTATTTATGTACAAGCTCCACTATGAGCCTTGAGGTCATTTTTTTAAATCTAATTTTCCCCTTAATCCTGATTATAAATTAATAATTGTGTTCTTTCTCACAAGATAATGACTTGTTGATTACATCATAATAATTAATCATGACATCGGATTATAAATGTTATAATTAAAGCGTTACTGCTATGTTTTTAAGTCTTGTAGTTGTACTTTGATTTGTGAAGAATTTGAAACAAATTAAAGAAATGGGAAAAAGTTATTTGAAGATGTGTTTAAATCTGAATAGCCGTAATGTATAAACACTTAGCAGCTTGCTTATGCTCGAGAGACAGCTGCAGGCATCAGTAGCAAAAATCAGTGCATGGAAGCATTTTGTGGGACCTGTTTGCAGACACCTTTTGTTAGCCCGGGGCCTCGGATTTCCAGGCCAGTGACTCTGCTGCATTGCTGTGGTTACATGCACTTACAAATGTTGAAGTGATGAGCTCTTGTAAAATTCCTAGTGGGTCTACGTAAATATACATCAGGAGTTAGAGCAGTGGTTCGCAAACTTTTTTGGTGAATACAATCTTATCCTGGCCTGGCGACCCTAAACGCTGCACATGCAGTGTTATTGACCTATCAATTTGATACATTGTGTTTATTCATATAGTTTTATTGAATTAATTACAAACTCGTAATGATTTTCAAAGAGTTTTTAATTGGATAAAATGAAAAACAAATTTACATGAAAATGAGACTTTATTACACAAAGATTTTCTCAGAAGCTCCTCTAAGTTTGGTTTTATGTTGATGGACAGAGCACAACGCAAGTCATGCTGAGGATTCACGCGGTTCCTTGCTTTGGTCTTGATTGCAACAAGACCTGAAAATCCTTGTTCACAGAGATATATTGTTGGAAAAGGGAGAAGAGCTTTTTCAGCCTCCCGAGTCAGAATGGGCTTATCCTCAAGTTTGGTCCAAAATTTCGCTTTTCAAAGCGTTAAATCTTCATGCACCTGAATGACGGCACTTGATTTTCCTGGAGTTCTACTTTGTTTTTACTTGAAAGTTCTACTTGAAATCCCGGAATATCTTCTCCTACTTCACTGATGTCCACATTGAACACATTTCTGATTCAACTACGCTTCTTGAGGTTGACGTTTTCTGGAAAATACCTGTCCATTTCTTCCTGAAGGTTCTTCAGATGATCAACAAGGGATATTTCCTACGCATCTTCCAGCACAGCACTCAGTTTTGGAAAGGCAGTTGTTTATCCTTTAGCCAGTTTTTCTCTCCAAAGAGCAAGCTTTTTCTCGAATGAGGACATTTCCACCTATGTCCACCATGGTATGATTACAGCCCTGCATGTCTGAATGCAGTTCATTCAGGTGCATGAAGATGCCACCCAAAAAGGCAAGCTTTGCCAGCCAAGCAGCATCTTTAAAGCAGTCCGCCAGTGCATGTCTCATCTGACGTAAAAAAAATAATAAAAAATTCAATTACCCTTTTTAGTTCAATAACTCTTCCGAGAATCTTCCCTCAATAGAGCCAATGAACATCAGAGTGGAACAGCAAGACCTAGTGATGTGATCCCATCTCTTCACGCATTTTATGGAAAATGAGTGAGTTCAAAGCCTTGACAAAATTCACAACATGTATAGCATTATTGAGAACTACATGGAGGTCCGGTTGCAAACGTTGAGTGGCAAGGTTTTCCCGATGTAAGAAACAGTTAATTATTATATCAGGGTTTTCTGCTTTAACACGAGTAACAAAACTCAAACGACTTCCCATCATAGATGGAGCTCCGTCAGTGCACACAAACAATTCAACTAGTCTAGATCATGTTTCTTGAAAAAAATTGTTCATCATATTAAAGATGTTTTCTCCAGTGGTGGTACTTGACAGGGCATTGCAGAAAATATATTCTTCCATGATGTCGTCTTCTCCTCTGTACCTTACAAAAAGCATAAGCTGAGTGTCACCTGCAATGTCTACTGATTCACCCGTCTGCTTTTCTGCTACTGATTCATCCGTCTGAAAATTTTCCTGCTTTTTTTCAGTTCCACAATCAGTTGAACCAAAATATCATCTCAAATTTGCATATTGCAATATACCATGCCACTTCAAAGGACGCCAAGGAAGCTTTCTCCAGAGAAAAGGCTGAACTCGAGGGAGCATCAATCCGACTTCGTTTTACCTGTTCTTCTTTGTCCTCCCAGTAACTCAGTGGCTTTTTGACAAAGTTTGGATGAACTGAATGCAAATGACGCTTCAATTTGTTTTCCTTCATATATTCATTGGCGAGGACTTGTAGGCACTGAACACATTGAGGTCGGACATTCCCAGATTTTTCTCTCATCTCGTGAAGCCATATTTCAAAAACTCAGGCCTATACAGCAGTTGTGTTTTGCGTTGGGTCATTTTTCCAGTTAAAGACCAGACCTGGAATGAAAAGAGTTATAAATTATTTAATTTGTAGAAAACATTAGAAATTGTTCAAAAAGTTAAAAATAACCAATTGTAAAGTTAATTATTATTAATTATTATATTATTCGACTCCACACACAGAGTAACATTCATCAAATACCACACATAAATAAAGACAAGTAAGCTACAGGCAATACTTACTTTGTTTGTAGTAACAAGATCTCAGCTTCCAGTAAACAAGTGAAAGCACGACTGTCCTATTGTGAACTGTCGACACATGCGAAAATCGAATTTCTTAAATGCGAAAAATTGGTTTTCTAGTATAATCTTGAATGATTCAGAATAAAAAAGAAATTTTGCCAGCAGAATGTAATAAAATAAACTCCAATGATAAAACTCATCTGGAACATTTATGAATGTATAAAAATGAAAAAAAAAAATTATTTAAATAAAAACGTTTAACGAATAAAAACAGTGCATTCCATAATTAAGCTCAAAACGCTAAAATTACAGCACCAACTACGTATAATATCGCATTCAGATAAGAATGCTACTTAACAACAGGCTCCTCGCTGGTCTGCTTGACGCATGAGTGTTGGACATGAACGGACTCGAACATTATTATATTAAGCGTATATGGATGCTGTTGTATCCAGTAATTACCTGAAACGTACTTGATGGTAACGTCAACAGTTTAATCCGAAATCCCAACACAGCACAGCATGCCCATTAGGCCTCAAAAAACCCCATCTTTCCTTTGCTTCTCCCGCTCTCCAAAACCGACCGTCACTTCCGTTTCCCATACATATGAACTATAACATGTGAATTCCAAACATAAATTACATGTGAATTATAACACGTGAATTCCAAACATAACAGATGCTATATTATCCACAACTATTCTACTTTAATTACTATTTCAATAATCCTTCAAATTGTGCAAGTGAAGTAATCCCCTTATAACACTGTAATATTTCTTTTTTTGAAACCGTCCCGCGACCCTCAGGAACACGCTCGCGACCGTCATTTGAGTCGCGACCATGGGGTTGGGAACCACTGAGTTGGAGTGTTGAGGCACAGCCAAATGGACTGTCATGGTGACTTGAACTCAAGCGTGACAAATGGCAGAGTTGATTCGATAGGGGTGATTGAGGGGGAATATTCGTGAAACAGAGGGAACTTGAAGGGACACCAAAATTCCTTGCCAGGGAAAGGGAAGTAAACCATGGAAGAGGGGAATTAAAGAGCGGCACAGTAATTGGACAAGAGACCAACTTTTTACGGCGTAACCCGTACGGAAATACTGTCAGGAACAGCGTTTGACTGTCTGTCCAGTGTGTGTCTGTCCATATGTCTCCGCAAACGTCCACCAATCATTGTTGAGGATCTCGTCACATGACAGGGGGACAGCGTTTAGTAACCATTACAGTTGCATATTTTACGAAAAGGAAATATAATAACCTTCTGTGGAACGTTTTGGGGTCCAGTGGCTGTTGTAAGGTCGGAAGGAGGTTTCAGAAGTTCATCAATACAATTATAATTTTGAAATGCGATCGACATGGAATGCGACATGGATTTTGAAATGCGATGAACAGATGAGGATGGTTCGCTGGTTTGATAATATCTCAATACAATCATGATTTAACATTATATTTTGATATATTAATAATATAGTATTAATTTGTGATTGGAATGATGAATGATGCTGTTTGGAATGAAAATACAGAGATCTCGAGTTTAAAGCAGAATGAGGAAATGACGTAAGGGTTTCCATCTGAGACATTCGCGGATTCCCCATTTGCAGTTTCACTATTGACGAGATAAAGCAACATTCAGACTGGGTACACTTTTTTGTCCAAGTCCTTCACGAACCTGCTGTCAATGCCTGACGTTCAACTGAAGGTGGCACAGGAATGTGGAATTTATTGAAGTTGTTTTAATACTTACATTATTTGTTTACTGCTAACTGGTATCCCCACCCAGGTCATACTATCCTCTTCAACTAAAGTATCAAACAAGCCCGGCTACGCCATTGTTGGACTTTCGGTCTTGTTTTTTTATGCTAAAGGCTCCAGCAATTACGGACTGCATAGTCCTCCTAGTCCTCCGTCGTTCAAGTTCTTGTCTACGTTGCAACTGATGACTCACCAACAAGTGATGAAACTGGACCAGCGGCGGCTGAGGGGGCGTCTAGGATTGGGTTTTTCATGCATGTGCTACTTGTGAATGTCTGCAGCTGTAGAGGAACTCAAGTAGCGTTTGAAACAGCAAAGGGCTTACCTGGTGTAGCTTTTCTTGGTTGTTTTACGCAGCATTCTTAGGCTGGAAGAGCATGGAGGTTATTTATGGAAATCGTAGCCACCTGGGTTAATTGATTATGTCAGAGCTGATTGCTTATTCCCTCCAATTAGGATTAGAGACATGATTGGGTCTTTATTGGTTTTTTTTGCTAATTAATTATTTAAACCAAAAACCTTGATGTTTTCCACCTCCGTTAATACACCTTTTTAAAATTCAGTTTTCTTTCCTCCTGAAAGTCCTAGTAGTGTCCATTTGTTTTATACCGTGCACCTCTCTCCCACCCTCTCTTTCACAGATCTCCCAATGTCCCTGTTCTCTACTGTTGTTGTGCCTCCCTCTCTCTCTCCCCCTCTGTCTCCCGCTCCCCCTTTTTTTTTGTATACAAGATCGAGGCTCGTGTAAGAGCTAAAATTGTATAAATTAAAATAAAAAAAAATTACATTAAAAGTTTTTTGAATTTTATTATTATGTGTTTTATGTGTTTCCGTTTTTGCTTTGATGTGTTTTATCTGCTCGCTCTTACACGAGCCTCGACTTCGTATACCAAAAAAACCCACATGTGAGTCGTTAATGTTTACAGGAAGGGGAATTTCATTACAAATGGAGGGCCTGTGTGTTGATTTGTGTGCTTGTTGGTTGTGTCCATTCTGTGGTTAGGTTAGGGTGATGTTTGGTGAGGTTAGATGTTGGGTGAGATTAGGTGTGGTTAGGAATGGTTAGATTTGGTTAGGTGTGTGTGTGTGTATGTGTGTGTGCGTGTGTGTGTGTGTGTGTGTGTGTGTGTGTTAGTTATGCATGATTTATTTGTTCATTTGTCCTCCATCTCTCCTTTCTTTCCGTCTCATTTTTATGTTCATGGAGGGGTGAATCCTACAAATAGTTTTTGTAGGGTCACCCTGACTGCACGGGTTAGATGGGTTCAGAAGTAGCAGTTAAAACCCGAATCCTATGCAGCTTTCTCCGGATAACTTCATCTTTGTCGTTTTGCGCTCCTCCCGCTACTCGAGTGCTGCATTTGGTTAGTTGTTTATTGTGGCTCCTAGAGGGTACAATAATGCATCTTTAGTATATAGAATGATAATTATTTCCAAGTAGTTGTTTTGTTAAGCGTACTGTATCACATGTGGATAAATATATGTTGCATATGTGTTAGATAGATGTCCTTTCATGTTATCTTCCCATCTATAACACCTCCGGTTCTAACTTTCGCATACACTTCAACACAGAAACACCTTCACATCCTTCTTTCGCGTCCTAATTAGCCCATAAACCGGCTAAAACCGGCTTAAACCGGCCAGCCCACTTCCTGTCGGCTTTTCCGCAACAGATGGCCCATAAATCTTCATCAACCTGTAACAATCGTCAAAAGTTGGATACAAAATACCCACACACCCCAAATCCGCAGGACCAATGTGGAGGCGACAATGGGCATGAGCAACATGGCATGCCAATTGCACGAGGCGAGCGGACCCTTAACTCTCACAACTCTAATATTAAGATTGGGGGGAGGGTGCAGGGGGAGAGGATGCAATAAAGAGGGACACACGTGAGCTGTCGATGGAATTGAGACGACTTGAGCCTCCGAGTCTAGTCTCTGCTCAGAGACTCAAAGAAGTGATTGGCCCCAGTCCCGTACAGCCCGTAGTAGTCCTGGGTTTGTCTCGTGGTCCTTTTGTGTGAGTCCTTGGTTTTAGATCATCCATCGTCTTTCCCAGATATGTGTGCTGCTTGGGGTCTCCTTTTCTGGTGTTTCTGGTGTGCAAGAATAGGAGAACCTCAGTCCTTAGGACATCAGACACGTGACATAAGACAAGAAGAATTCACAGCACAGCAGAGTTGCTAGGCCAAACCCAGTAAGTTGCTTGGAGAACGTTCTGTGGAGGCCAAAACATCCTGTATTGCAGGGGGAGAGGATGCAGAGACCCACTGCTTTATGGTCCACTGTTCACGCTGTGCTTTCTGATGCCCACCCTGGCATAGTCAAATGAAGATGTTTGCTCACAACTATGTTTTTTGGGCATGTATATGGTCGGTGACATTGAGCACATGGTGCAGACATGTGAAGCATGTCAAAGTGCTCATCCAGCTCCTGCACCAGCACCTCTTCTTCCTCGGGAGTACATCCATGGAGCAGGATTCACATGGAATATGCTGGTCCATTTCCTGGAAACAAAATGTTGTTGGTCATCTTATATGTGTATTCCAAGTGGATTGACGTGCATGTTTCTACTACTGCCTCTTCTACGTCAACCATTGAGAGACTGGTGTCTGCCTTTGCCACCCATGGCTTACCTGAGATAGTGCTTTCTGAAAATGCATGACATTTCACAAGTGCTGAGTTTGAGAGCTTCATGGCATGAAAAGGTATTAAGCATGTCATATATCAAACCACTTCACAAATGTCGACACCAATGAGGCTCCTGCAAACTTACACAACGGGTGTCAACTTAATGCTTCACTTGATCATCTTCATCCTGACCTTATTGCTCATATGGATGGCTGACCGATGAAGCAGAGACTGCAGCATGATAGACACACAATTCGGTGTGCATTGTCAACTGGTGCTCTGGTCTTTGCGTGAAACGATCATAAAGGTGACCGATTGTTACCTGGGGTGATGTTTTCGCAAACCGGCCCTGTTTCATTTGTTGTGGAGCTGAGCAGTGGTGGTTTCATGATAACGCATCGAGACCAGGTACGCAAATGCTTTGTGAGATTGTTCAAAGATGTGGAACACTCAACTCCATCAGTTTATGATGCACCAACTTCACTACCTTCTCCGCAGAAAGACCTTCCTCCACAGATTCAGGAACGGTTGAAGCAAGACATAAAATAGTTGAGGTGTGCAGTCAGCATGGATTTTGGAAGTTTAACCAGGAGAGGGTTACTGCAAGAACGTGTGCATCCTGGAGTAGACAGGGAGGGTCAGAGGACAGATAGCACAGGGAGCACTGAGAGGGCAGAAGGGAAGAAAGATGGTATAAAACAGAGACATACTGACCTGCCCGCGGTGTGAAAGCAGGAGACCTTGTGCTTCACCATCATTGTGGGAGATTTCAATAACGATTCAAATAAAATTATTTCACAGAATGGAGGAGAAAAGAGATGTGATGCTGGGGGGCCAGCACAGAGGAGAGCAGGACTCCATCGAGCTACAGACAACGGCCTTGTAGACTGAGTAGCTCTGTTTTTCCAAGGGAACACTTGTATCAACAGAGGATGCCCAATTTATCTGTATCTGGCTTTGGAGGACAGCTTAGCTAAGTGGTCAACTCAGGAACTGTCGTGGGTGAAGGTGAGGCCTACAAGTTGAAGAAACTGAACCTCTTCCAGTGGATGACCATTGACCAAGGAAATAGATAGGTCAGTTTTATTGATGATCCTTCCATAGGTTATACCTAATGGAACTATCCTGATCGTAATCGTAGTTTTCAAAATAAATGTTTGCAGAACAGTGGATGTTATCAAAAGGTCGTTGTTCAAGGTATGCTGACCACCATGGGAAGCGAGCTGACGTTTCGAGACCAAAATGGGGCATTGTTTACCTGTCCACCGATGCAGATCAACACGATCTTTCACCATCAAGTCTATAGTTCGTCATTCTATAAATATTTGCGAACTCTATTCCTTTCAAAAGATTGATTTATTCATCTTGAATAGCCATTGGCAGACTGCCTGGAAGAATGGGTCAACAAATTTTGAGATTGTCTGATGAATAACACTGATTTCGCTAAGAGGGTTTTCAGAGCCATCCCATAATGCCGTGCACGTTGGCATGTTGGTTGTATTCACTTACCTGGTAACGATAGCTCTACAACCAAGCACAGTTATCTCATTATTGTGGCATTCTGCAATGGAGGATTACACAACTTATTTGACCTTGTTAAGTCTTGTTTACCTTTTCTCACTTGTTTAGCTTGCCAACCACAGAATCTTGTTTCTCACAGTCTGAGAGTCCTTTAGGTGCTTTTTTGCAAACTCTAAGCGGGCTTTCATGTGTCTTTCACTGAGGAGAGGCTTCCGTCTGGCCACTCTGCCATAAAGCACAGATCGGTGGAGTGTTGCAGTGATGGTTCTCCTTCTGGAAGTTTCTCCCAACTCCACACATTATCTCTGGAGCTCAGCCAGAGTGACCATCGGGTTCTTGGTCACCTCTCTTACCAAGGCCATTCTCCCCCGATTGCTCAGTTTGGCCAGGCGGCCAGCTCTCGGTAGAGTCCTGGTTGTTCCAAACTTCTTCCATTTAAGAATTATGGAGGCCGCTGTGCTCTTGGGAACCTTCAATGCAGGAGAGATTTTTTTGTCGGCTTCCCCAGATCTGTGCCTCGACACAATCCTGTCTCTGAGCTCTGCAGGTAGTTCCTTCGACCTCATGGCTTGGTTTTTGCTCTGATATGCATTGTCAGCTGTGAGACCTTATGTGGACAGGTGTGTGCCTTTCCAAATCATGTCCAATCAATTGAATTTACCACAGGTGGGCTCCAATCAAGGTGTAGAAACATCTCAAAGATGATCAAGAGAAATGGGAGGCACCTGAGCTAAATTTCAAATGTCATAGCAAAGGGTATGAATACTTATGTCAATGTGATATTTCAGTTTTTTCTTTTTAATAAATTTGCAAAACTTTCTAAAATCCTGTTTTCTCTTTGTCATTATGGGGTATTGAGTGTTGATTGATGAGGGAAAAAAGGAATTTAAACGATTTCAGCATAAGGCTGCAACATAACAAAAATGTGAAAAAAGTGAAGGGGTCTGAATACTTTCTGAATGCAATGTATGTATGTATGTATGTATATATGTATGTATGTATGTATGTATGTATGTATGTATGTATGTATGTATGTATGTATGTATGTATGTGTTTATATGAATATACACTACTCACAATAAGTTAGGGATATTGTGGGAGTGAGTTTTTTTATATCGGGGTTAGGGTTATGGTATTGAAATCAAGAATGCTGTGTTTTTTTCACACTCATTAATAACCATAGAATTAGGACCAACAACTTTTTTCAACATAATTAATACACAAAATCAACCACACCGAAGAACCTGCCAATATCCCTAACTTATTGTGAGTAGTGTATATCTATATATTGTATGTGTATGTATGTGTGTATGTATTGTTGCGGATATGAGGACTGTATTTTTTTTATTGTGTGCTTTATTATTATTATTGTTTATTCTGCGCCTCCTGCCTCCGGAGTTGTGTAAAGGTCAAAGGGCGTCCCATAATTAGTCCAAAAGCATACACGTCAGCCAATCATAGAATACCCCTGTTCAGTAGCTTATATCTTATTATGTGTTTTAGGGTAAGGCTGTGTCTCCCATTAATTGAAGTACTCCATTGCACCAAGTGAAAGAGATAGATTCCCTTCATTCCCATTCCCAAAACCTCCATTCCCCCTTTCGTCGATTGGCAATTACCTCCCCTCCAATTGCCGCCATTGACCACGAGGCAGGGTCGGAGAAGAAAGGCGTGTCTCCACCTCGTCATAGAGGGGAGGAGTGAGCCAGCCCCACTCGACCAACCATGAGCCAGGGGTTTGGCTTGAGAGGGCGGAGAGAGAACGTTTGGGGGAGGTTCGAAAAGGTTGAGGGGCGGGGCGTATATAACCCGCCGGCGGGGCGTTCCCAAGCGCAGACAAGAGGGAGCCCAAGCGCAGACAAGAGGGAGCCCAAGCGCAGACAAGAGGGAGCCCAAGCGCAGATGAGAGATGAGCTTTTACAAGCAGACGAGAGGGAGTCCAAGCAGACGAGAGGGAGTCCAAGCAGTTGGGTCCAAGAGATGCGCTTTGAGTTGAGTCCAAGAGAGGCGCTTTGAGTCGAGTCCAAGAGAAGTCCAGAGTTGAGCTGCAGCTCGAGCCACTGAAACTGCGTTTACAGCAGCTTGAGCCACCGAAACTGCGTTTACAGCAGCTCGAGCCACCGAAACTGCGTTTACAGCAGCTCGAGCCACCGAAACTGCAGCCACAGCAGCGTGGGCCTGGACGGCAGTTTGGAGCAGGGCCGCAAAGGAACAGCGGCTGCCCAACGAGCCGATCGTGCGGCAGTACCCGTGGACCTTCCTCTCCCTCCAGCCATTCACCTCCTGCCAGTCCTATCATCATTCCCCGCGTGTCTGTCCTTGTTTGTTCTGTCCCTGGGTTAATTAAGACTGTAGGTAAGCTAGCGTTGCACTGTGTCTCTAATATCTTCTGTAAATTATTTTCTTATCCTTCCTTCTTCCTTGGTTATTTTGAGCCTGTAAATAGTAAATAAATTTAGTAGTATTTTCAACCCTTTTCTCGTCTTATTCCTTTTCCTCTTTGCATTCGGTCGCTTTAGAGTTTTCCCGATTGAATAGCGGTGGCGCGATCCGGCCAAAGTTTGGGGTAAATCGGGTGTTAGAGACAGGGAATAACTGTTCGGTCGCGGAGCCTCCGCTCGGCAAATATAACATCTTTAACCGCATCCGTAACAATTGGTAGTCAGGAGTTGGGATTCGAATCTGGGACTAAATTTATTTAGCCCAAATTTTGGACACCAATTGTGTTAGTACCGTAACAAATTGGTGTCAGGGAGTGAGATACGAGGCCCGGAGCGCGCTTAACGCGCTCAAAATTACGAGCTGCTGAAAAATTGTGTTTTAAAGAAAAACCCGAATTTTGAAATCGCGCCATGGCTGGTCAAGGCGATCGGATGCCGGTGGGTGAGCTAGAGATAGACGGGGTGGAATCGACCCAGGACCTCGGGGAAATGTATATGGAGGATGTGGTTGAGGGGGTATCAGACGCGCAAAATGGCGCTCTCGCGCACGAGGTTTCGGGCGCGCAAAATGGCGTCCTCGAGCACGTGGGTGTAGCGGCACCAAATTTTGCCGCGCCCGCGACCGTAGCAGCGCCACCGGTGGATTTGAACCTTTTTTTAATACAAATGAAGGCCCTTATGGAGAAGAATAGTGAGCAAATGAGGGACGAAATGAGGGCTAATAGTCAGCAATTAGGGAACCGGATGGAGGCTCAGAGTGAGCAAATGGAGGCTCAGAGTGAGCAAATGGGGGCAATGAGGGGCGAAATGGGGGGCAAAATGGGAGAAATGGGGGAACGGCTAGAAGCTAAATTTGAGAGGCTAGGAAGCAAAATGGAGCGAATCAGAAAAATTGCGAACAGAATGGGTCACCGCATGCAAAAATGTGGGGAGACCATGGATCGCATGGTGGGCGAAAGGGTCCCAGGGGTGCACGAGGAGGTAACGCGGGTCGAGAAGCGCTGGTTGAACGAAGTTGAGAAAAGCACGGGTACAATGACAGGGGTAGAAATCGCGACACGGGGTTTGGAAAAGCCGGCGACCGATGAGGTAGAGGGAATTTTATTAAAGCCAACGGTCGTCGAGGGGAACAAAGACAAAGCAGTGCTGGGAATTAAAATTGAAGAGATGACGGAGGTAGCCCGGGAATTGCAGGGAGAAATGGAAAATGTGCAAAGTCCCTGCTCACATCACGATGCTGTGCTTAACCCGAATGGAAGTTTGCAGGTGCGCGTGGAGAAAAGAATCCCCCAGGTGAGTCGTGCTGTATATTGTGCGGGGAGATTTTGGAAAAGGATGTTTAGCGACAAAAGAATTGTCGCGCGATTGGGATCGATATGGCACCCGGGCGTTGGTAAAGGGTCCCGTGTGAGTGGAAATGGCACGCGTGTGAGGAAAAAGTGTGCGTCGGCGAGTGGGTGTGTTATAAAGTGTGGGAGTGAAACCGAGTGCGAGCGAGAATGCACGTCGGAGGGTCTGTGTGAAACAGAGTGTGCGGAGTGTGACACGGAGAGTAAGGTGGTGGTGGAACGTGTGCGAGGAAGCACACCTGAGTTGGTGGTAGCGCGAGTGTGGCAGAGCCCATGTGAGCGCGTTAGTGGGTGGATGCCAGAGTGCACGCCCATGGTGAGTGTTACGGAGGACGTAACGGAGGAGAGGTGTGGACCGAGGTGTGCGCAAGAGTGTGCGCAAGAGGTGTGGTGTGTAACAGGGAGAGCGTTTGTGGAATGTACGGACGGCGTTGGAACGCCGGGTTTGGTGAGGGTGAAAGGGGTAGCGTATGCGTGTGAGCATGCAGGTGAAGCATCAACGGTAACCGGGTTAGCGGTTAGGGCGACGGATAGCCGATGCGAGCACTCGGGGCGCGATGTGCTTTGTTGGGTGCAAGGCCCGGCGCGGATCGATGCTGCGTCGCTTCTCTTCGAAGCGTCGTTGCCGATTCGGGCTTGGCCCCGCCCCGCACGGTCGAGTCCGGGCCTTGGCGGGCGAGGCGACCGGTCCGGTTCAAGGGCAAGTGGGAGGAAGCGGACGGTGCCCCCTCGTGGGGACGGGGTTCCGACCGGGGGAGATTGAGCCATCGGGCCCGGGACCGCAAGGTGCCGCGCCGAGATGGTGCGTGGAATCTCAGCCCGACCAAACCACCTCCCTTGAACCGAAAGCCGGACGGATTCAACCTGCAGGCAACCAAACCACCCGAATTCATTGCTCGGCTTTACGAAGCCGGGTTTTAATGATGTCATGGCGCACCGAGGCTAGGATATAGCGGACTGTGATGATGATGGTAATAGTGATAGTGATAGTGATTTGATACGAAATTTAGAAAAGTGATTAGGATTGGCAGTAAATAGAAAATTTTTGATTGGTTGGAATTTGGTGTGCCAAATTGATAGTGGGACCTCCCCGATGTGGTGGGATGGCAGCTCTGTCCTCCCTCACAGAAGGGGGGCAAAGGAGCACTAGTTTTATGGGGTTGATGGCAGTGAAAACTAGCCCGGGTGGGTTAGGATATCGTGTGTAGGGATCTAGCGAAGATGACATTAGGTAACGTTAAGATTAGTTAGTGACAACGATACCTGTAGTGGGGACGCAGGTAGATTAGTGTGGATTATAATGACGTGGTATGTGCTTAGTTTAAAGGGAAGACGGGGAGCACTAAGTTAGCAGGGCAACAGGTAGTTCAGATGATGCCGTGTGAGTGTCGGAAGTGTATTGTGAAAAGTGTATGGTGAACAGGTGTGATTGCACAGGTGTGCAACTGAACAGGTGTGTGGAGCAGTGTATGAGTGATGGTGATAGTGATGTGTATTGTGTTGACCAAATGGTCCAGGGAGGAGGGTGCAGGTGGCACCAGGTGTGAGTGCACAGGTGTGCACCAACAGGTGTGTGGAATAAATGGTAGTGTGGAATATATGGAGTATTGGAATGGATGGCCGTGGAGTGAGTATGATGGAAATTGTGGAGTGGAGTGGATGGTGCGAAGGTGTGAATGGGGGAAGAATGGACCCCCATCACGAATACCCGGGGCGGGTAGTGTAAGTGTTAGGTAGAGGGTACAGGTAAATTGTGGTTGGATATTGGCATCTGTGGTGCGGGTGGAAGAATGATGTTGGATGGGTGCATTAGTGTTGTGGAAATGGCTGGGCGTGTAGCCTGTTAGTGTGTGTAGTTGGTTTGGGCACTCCACCACTGTGAGGATGTCGGCCAGGTGAGGCCGCAGGTGGGCTATGGGAGCCGGTAGTTGTTGTGGATGGGGCCCGAGGATCCGGAGGACGGACCCGGGTAGCCCAGTGCCAGAGGGCACCAAGGGGTGACAGAGCCAGGAGGGGCCTTCCCTAGTTAGTTAGGTTAGGTTAAGGAGCTAGGTAAGCTCGGGTGGCAACTACAGTGGTGGAGGTGTGCAGGTGGGTAGACTTGCTGGGAGAGCTACACGTCACAGCCCAGAAATTGTGCAAGGGCACCGGGAGATGAATCGGGGGAGTGAGACCCCAAATTGAGAAGCACCACAATTGGTCAATGGGAATTGGTTTTTAGAACCCATAGTGTAAGTTGGCCAATGGATTGGCAGGGAAAGACCCCGGGTAGTGTAACGTGTGTTAATGTCATTTAGAAAGTAGTTAGGATGAAGTCTCCTCGCACCATCTGCATCCACTCACCTGAGGTGACAGGTACCTCCACACCATGCCAGGTTGTTTTATTATTTTTATTGTGCAAATGTTTGGATTGTGAGACACATCATGACGTGGGTGTGACATTGTGCTTTGTTGTTCCATCTCTTCCTCCTTTTGAGGATTGATGATGAATTGGGTGTTGGCAAATTTTGAAGTAGAGGGATTGTGGAGACGAATTTGGTATAAGGGAAATATGGGGAGACGTGACAGTAGTGACGAATTTGTAAATGTGTAGATTTTGTAAATATGGGGTAAGGGCAAGGGTAGTGTAGGTGACAGGGGGGGTGACGTACGGTAGGGACAAGCTTTCTCATTTCGCTCTCCGTACGCATTTCGCCTTGCATTGCCTTATTGATGTGTACCCTTGTGACCTTACCCCTCGCTCATTTGTCTTTCCCCTTTTGTCTCCCACATGACCTGTGCGCCATTGGGCGCCGAGGGGAGCGTGCGTGAGTCGGCCATTGTGCGCCCGGAACTCTCAGAACCAGCTGTCTGCATCGATGCACCACATTATGGACCACATGCCTGTGGCCAAGCACCACTTATGGACCCCATGGGTTGGGGCATGGCCCCTCTGCTGGAACCGGCCATGAGGGCCCGAAATCTTGCTGGCGGACCTTGGCCACAGGGCATCGATGCCCCACAGGTGAACCACACGTAGTCGGCCCTGTGGGCCATAAATAAAATAAATAAAATGGACACGTTTTGGCAAGCTTTATTGCAAATAGGCCGCCAGTAAGAAAATGAAAGAAAGACAACAACTGGAAGACAATAATAATAACCAGCAGAGGGAGCCGAAGAGCAAGAGACCACCTGCAGGGTTAGGGGTTGTTGAGTTTATTTTCATGCATTGAACACTGATGAACTGTGGTGACTGCACCGATTGGTGCTTGAGGGTGTGTTGGTGCGTTATAGGTGCTTTCATGGTGCATTGATGCAGAGCAGACTTTCCCCCCCCCAGAAAGAACAATTACAGGTCCTGGGTTAGTCTTGTAAATAAAAGTAGCGTCAAGTGTAAATAATGCTCCCCACCGTCAATGTATAGTTTGAAGACCATTCCGCAATTCGGTTAACTGTGGGCGTAAGTCTGTTAGGCAGGGTGCAATGGAGCAGCGGGACACATTTATTTATGTTTAAAAACTGTCGCACTCAGGGTCAGGTTAAAAGTAGAGGGAACTACACCTACGTGTCACACTAAATTTAAGTTGTAGGCCCGGGCCGTGCCTAAGAGGAGGAGGGTGCAGTGTTGCGGATATGAGGACTGTATTTTTTTTTATTGTGTGCTTTATTATTATTATTGTTTATTCTGCGCCTCCTGCCTCCGGAGTTGTGTAAAGGTCAAAGGGCGTCCCATAATTAGTCCAAAAGCATACACGTCAGCCAATCATAGAATACCCCTGTTCAGTAGCTTATATCTTATTATGTGTTTTAGGGTAAGGCTGTGTCTCCCATTAATTGAAGTACTCCATTGCACCAAGTGAAAGAGATAGATTCCCTTCATTCCCATTCCCAAAACCTCCATTCCCCCTTTCGTCGATTGGCAATTACCTCCCCTCCAAATGCCACCATTGACCACGAGGCAGGGTCGGAGAAGAAAGGCGTGTCTCCACCTCGTCATAGAGGGGAGGAGTGAGCCAGCCCCACTCGACAAACCATGAGCCAGGGGTTTGGCTTGAGAGGGCGGAGAGAGAACGTTTGGGGGAGGTTCGAAAAGGTTGAGGGGCGGGGCGTATATAACCCGCCGGCGGGGCATTCCCAAGCGCAGACAAGAGGGAGCCCAAGCGCAGACAAGAGGGAGCCCAAGCGCAGACAAGAGGGAGCCCAAGCGCAGACGAGAGATGAGCTTTTACAAGCAGACGAGAGGGAGTCCAAGCAGACGAGAGGGAGTCCAAGCAGACGAGAGGGAGTCCAAGCAGTTGGGTCCAAGAGATGCGCTTTGAGTTGAGTCCAAGAGAGGCGCTTTGAGTCGAGTCCGAGAGAAGTCCAGAGTTGAGCTGCAGCTCGAGCCACCGAAACTGCGTTTACAGCAGCTCGAGCCACCGAAACTGCGTTTACAGCAGCTCGAGCCACCGAAACTGCAGCCACAGCAGCGTGGGCCTGGACGGCAGTTTGGAGCAGGGCCGCAAAGGAACGGCGGCTGCCCAACGAGCCGATCGTGCGGCAGTACCCGTGGACCTTCCTCTCCCTCCAGCCATTCACCTCCTGCCAGTCCTATCATCATTCCCCGCGTGAGTCTGTCCTTGTTTGTTCTGTCCCTGGGTTAATTAAGACTGTAGGTAAGCTAGCGTTGCACTGTGTCTCTAATATCTTCTGTAAATTATTTTCTTATCCTTCCTTCTTCCTTGGTTATTTTGAGCCTGTAAATAGTAAATAAATTTAGTAGTATTTTCAACCCTTTTCTCGTCTTATTCCTTTTCCTCTTTGCATTCGGTCGCTTTAGAGTTTTCCCGATTGAATAGCGGTGGCGCGATCCGGCCAAAGTTTGGGGTAAATCGGGTGTTAGAGTCGGGGAATAACTGTTCAGTCGCGGAGCCTCCGCTCGGCAAATATAACATCTTTAACCGCGTCCGTAACAGTATGTATGTATGTATGTATGTATGTATGTATGTATGTATGTGTGTGTGTGTATAGTCATGGCCAAAAATATCGGCACCCTTGCACTTTTTTCAAAGAATTCACAATTTTCTCTGAAAATAAGTTGAAATTGACAAAGGTATTTGGTCTCCACAATTCTTTATTTTACTGTTCATATTACAGAACCTTTGTTTTTGATTCAGAACTTAATAGATCCTTTTAAATCAGAGAATAAAAAGAAATGGCATTGACAAATTTATTGACACCCTCGACTTAATATTTGGTAGCACAGACTTTGGACAAAATAACTGCTGTCTAACGCTTCCTATAGCCATGAATGAGCTTTCTATGCCTCTCTAATGGGAGTTTGGTCCATTCTTCTTGTGCAAACTGCTTCAGTTCTCCCAGATTTGAAGAGTGCCTTGTCCCAACTGCTGATTTCAGATCTCCCCACAGGTGATCAATGGGATTTAGATCTGGACTCAATGCTGGGAACTTCAGAACAGTCCAGCGTTTTGTCTTGAACCATTCCTGGGTGCTTTTTGAAATGTGTTTGAGGTCATTGCCCTGCTGCAAGACCCATGACCTTCAACAGAGACCCAGCTTTCTGACACTGGGTTGAACATTGCTCCAAAATGCCCTGGTAATCTCCTGCTTTCATGATGCTATGCACACATTCAAGGCACCCAGTGCCAGAGGCAGCACAGCAACCCCAAAACATCACTGAACCTCCTCCAAGTTTGACTGTAGGGAAGGTGTTCTTTTCTTTGAAGGCTTCATTTTGTTTTCTGTAAACATAGAGATGATGTGCTTTACCTAAAAGCTCTAATTTAGTCTCATCTGTCCACCGGACATTCTCCCAGAAGGATTTTGGCTTGTTCAGGTGTGTTTTGGAAAACTCCAGTCGGGCTTTCTCAGCAGAGGGTTCCTCCTGGGTCTCCTACCATAGAACCCCCTTTCATTGAGTTGCCGACAGATGGTGCGAGTTGAAACTGTCATACCTTGTGTCTGAAGGTCAGCTTTAATCTGTTTGGCTGTTGATCGAGGTGCTTTCTCCACCAATCAAACAATCCTTTGCTGTAATCTTCGATCAAGTTTTCTCTTGCTGACACGTCCAGGTAGGTTGGCTGCAGTGCCATGGGTCTTAAACTTCCTGGTAATATTGGACACAGGAACATCAAGATCTCTGGAGATGGACTTGTAGCCTTGAGATTGTCCATGCTTGGCTACAATCTTCTGTCTGACCTCCTCAGACAATTCTCGAGTTTTCTTTCTTTTCTCCATGCTCATTGCGGTACACACAGTGACACAAAACGGCAGAATGACTTATTTTCTCAATTCAAACTGGTTGAATGAGTGATTTTTATATTGGAGGCACCTCAACTCACCACAGGTGAATTCAATTCCAAAGCAAAGGAGAATCACCTGCTTGAAATCTAATTATTTCTAACAACTTCTAAAAGGTGCCAATAATATTGTCCAGGCCATTTTAGGATTTCTGTGTGGAATAAGCGAAGATTTAGTAATTTTTTCAGCTTTTTTGTTTTGTTCCACTGCAAACCAAATAAATACATTTGCGGATACCAAAATATCTTTTAATTTCAACAATTTTCTCGAGGAAATTGTGCATTATTTGAAAAAAGTGCAAGGGTGCCAATATTTTTGGCCACGACTGTGTGTGTGTGTGTGTGTGTGTGTGTGTGTGTGTGTGTGTGTGTGTGTGTGTGTGTGTATTGTTAATGTCCGGCTTCCTTCTTGTAACTACAGTTCAGTAATTGGTCTTTATTTTGATTGATAGAACATGAGTTTGGTGATACTGATGCAGATATCATACATCCCTTCCCCTTACCCCCTCTTTTTATTTATCCTCTGTGTCTTCTTTTTGAAATCGAAATATGGTATAAACCTACCTCCATTAAATCAGACAGTTAAATCCAGGGGCATGGCAGAGGAGTTAAATAAAAAGAAAATGTGCGACAAAAATGTTTAAATCTTTGCAAAATATCAGAATGTGGGGATCTTGAATTGCTCATCATCTTGAATTGCTCTATTTAGATATTTATGCAATATTAATAAACGGCAGGCGAATCCAGTCGCCAGGTGAACCTGATTGGATCATTTCGCGGTGTTCTATCCCCCCCTCGTGCCCGGTTTGCGAATTTACACGTGAAATACAGCTCGGATTACAAAATGTCAACGGAAAGGGAAAGCCTCGATCATAAATCCGCTGTAAGTAAACACGTTGGATATTGTCGTAGATGAAAATGGAGAAACGATTGAAAAAGGTTATTATTCCGGCGGATGTGAAATATTTTGTGTTTTATTGACTGCCTTGCATTGGGATAGTTTCCAACGGGAAGTGACGTTCCTAGGAAGACGTCATTACATTGCTGGATCGGGGGCAGAAAGACATTTCGGTGAAATTACAAAGGATTTTCCTAGTAACACGAATTCAAAAAAATACTTTGTTGCGTAAACATTACAGGAGCTGCATGAAAACACATGAAATATTTACTCGAATGCAAACACTGATTTGGAAAATGTACATTACATAATTCAAAATATTAAGCTGTGTTTTCATCCCTGGCGGAGTAATCCGTAGCAGTAGCACGTACGTAAAACAGGAAAAGATTCTTAATAAGTCATTGTTTATTTGAAGGTGCTCCAGATGTCGCTTCTCCAATATATATTTTTAAACCGCGGTTAAGGTACATCTTTTAATATTTCGTTCAAAAAAAAAAAATGTCTACTTTACACATATCCTGTTGCTTTGTTTGTACTCGAATCTCCGTTGAGTTGCAAAATAACCCGAATAATCGACGTAGTTTTTCTTGTCTTTTAACTCCCTTTAACAATTTTGAAGATTTGAATTGAAGACCAATGCTCCCCTGTATTAGAAAGGGTCGTTTGAAATAATCTCAAGTATTAGTTTTACCCGATTCGGCGTCTTCTGGTCCCTTCCGGTGTTTGGACGCATGAGTTGTACCCGTCACTTATTAAACGTCATTGACGAAGCAGTTTGCGTGTGGTTAACATGCAAATGAAAACAAGACGCAATGTGACGGCATGCGGGCATTCGTGACGTCTGACGTCATCGCTGGAACCCGGAACTTAAACACGGGAGGTGCTGGGTGGTGTTAAAAGGATCGTGGTTTCGTAAGTTGCTGTTTTTGTTTATTGTGACTTGTGAGGGTTTTTTCCTTTCTTTTTTCATTTGGCAGCAGTGATAGTTCGCTCGCACCTAATTTGTACTCATTTCCTAGCTTTGGAATCAGAATTTGTGCCCTAAAAGCGATTCCTCAGCACGTCGGTTTTAGTACAACCACCAAACCAAAGACAAACAAAGTGATGCGTTTTTAGTTCCCATGATCAGGCGGTAGGCCTACACTACAGTTAAGCATCGTGGATTTGTCATTTCACAATATGACTTTCGATACCGATCGTTAATGTAGTGAAAGCTGAATTGAAAGCTTTGAAAAATTCCAATATTTCGTTCCATCAAAGGAAAGGCCATTTTTTTTACCACAATGTCTGGACTTCAAATGATGTTTTCCAGCCCCATGTATCTCCAGTGCCACTTGAACTGGTTAATAGTAGTTGCCTTGACAACGTATCCCGGCGGTGCATTCCAGTTGTTGGCTTTTATGACAGAGAAAGGAGTTTTTCTTGCCTGAGGTCTACAGAGCTGTTTCCTTATCTTCACATCGTGCCTTTCTGGTTATCGAGCTCTCCTTCAATCACAAATAATTTCCTCATCTCGATGAGCAATTTTGGATATCTGAATATAGATTTTCAGAGCTATCCCACAATGCCGTGCGCACCACCATTTTGGTTATACTCGCTTCCCTGGCAACGATGGCATCAGTAGCTCTACAATCCAGCAGACCAGCGCATGTATCTCGTTGCTAGCGAGGTACCCGTGCTACACACAGGTGGAAAGCCAAAAGTAAACAATGTGGAAATGCTAAACCATGAACCAATACATCCCACATTCTTGTGTCGCCTTCAGTCGAACGTCGGGAATTGACAGCAGGTTCGTGAAGGACTTGGACAAATAAAAACGTACCCAGCCTGAATGTTGCTATATCCCTGCAATAGCGAAACTGCAAATGGGGAATCCGCGAATGTCACGGATGGAAACCCTTACGTCATTTCCTCATTCTGTTTTAAACTCAATATCTCGACGTTTTCATTCCAAACAGCATCATTCATCATTCCGATCAGAAATTAATACTGTTGTATTAATATATCAAAATATACTGTTGAATCACAATTGTATTGAGATATTACCAAATCGGCGAATCGTCGTCATCTTGTTCACTTCCAGATCAGTAGGAACTCCGTAACAATGGTATTTAAAAATCCTAATTTTAGTGAGGAACTTATGAACGCTCCCACCTACCTTACGACACCCGCCAGGACCCCAAAACGTTCCACAAAAGGTTCGGTGGGGATAGCCCCAAAACTGAGGGAATAGTTTGGGGACGGACATACGGATGGTCAGACAGACACTCCTGTTTTATAATATAGATTCTGACACTGCAATGGGAGGTTACACTAATTATTTGGTCTTGTTAGGTCGTGTTTACCTTTTCTCGCTTGCTTAGCTTGCCAACGAATATGGTGCCTGAGCACTGCATCATGGGTACTGAAACCCCTCGATAAGCTCAGCCCGTTGTATCCTTTATACCATTGTGCTCATTCCCTTGCTGACTCTCACCTATTCACTCACTGACTCTCACCTATTCACTCACTGACTCTCACCTATTCACTCACTGACTCTCATCTATTCACTCACTGACTCTCACCTATTCACTCACTGACTCTCACTCATTCACTCACTGACATCACTCATTCATTCACTCACTCACTGACTCAGTAATTCATTGACTTAATCACTCACTCTCTTCACTCATTCACTCACTCACTGACTCTCACTCATTCATTCACTCACTTGCTGACTCTCACTCACTCACTGACTCAGTAATTCATTGACTTATTCACTTACTCTCATCACTCATTCACTCACTCACTGACTCTCACTCATGCGAATGATTCATTAAAACAGACAGATGACAATACCCTCTCCCGTCTTTTTAGGAAAGGGTGAGGCTAACTATTGTGAGTCTAACTTTAGAGTTTACAAAGCATCCTTCAAATGGCTATGAAGATAGGTTCAAAGAAAAAGAAAAAAAAGTATCTAGTATATTATTGTGCAAAAAATGGGTAATTTCCATTTTATTTCTGGTTTGCATAAAGTAAAAAAAACATCCAGGATCAAGTTGCATTGCACATGCTGATTGGTTTGTTCGGTGTATATGTATGTATGCAAGTTAGCACTTCGCATGTTAGTATGCAAGCACTCCACATGCTGACTGGCTTGGCGAGTACATTGAGTGGTCGCCTCCAAGCAAAAACCAAGTGAGTCAAGAGGGTCTTAAGATCCTGACTTCTGATTCGAGAAAAACGCTCAAACAACTCGGTCAACTCAACGAGCCTGTGCAGTGAAACATGGGCCAGAAGTTTTAAAACTTTAGGTTGTGAGTTCAGAAAGTAATTGTTCTCTTTTGGCACCATTTGTTCTTCTGTCTCCCCAAAGGTGATGGCGGAAGGGCTGGAGCTCCGGTCTCTAGCTGAGCTGTGTGTACAATGTTGCCTTGTACAAACTGTCCCTGCCTTGGCGAGATATGACCATACAAATACGCTGTGTTTGCACCCGGGGCTCAAGCTACCTAGCGACATATGTGATCGTTTAGTGAACTCGTATGTATTCCTTAGTCCACACCTCTCTCTACACTGTTAGCCATACTTTAATTATACACATTCTGCATATCCTCAGGAAGGTCGTTTGTCTATCACAGCATTGTGGGTTGTGCAGGTGGGGAGAATACCGAGGAGAGGGGGGCACAGAGGTCTTTCATCTTGCACTCTACTTAATAATATCATTGATAAGGTTTTCAAAAGCTATAACAAGCATTTTCATAAATAAAGTAAGCCTGGTGTTGGCTTAACGATTACGATTGCTGGCTTAAGATCATAGGGTCTTCAGCTCTAGCCCCTGTCGAGCCGTTAAATACCACCAGATGGGTTGACTCAACCTGCCATCCTTCCAAGGTCTGCAAAATGAGCACCAGCTTACTGGAAACGGGGAACTGTATCAGTGGCACAGTTGCGCTCCCAGCAATGATGCAACCAGCAGCCACAGGCTGCATACGAAATAATACTGATCAAGAAAGTGCAAATTATTTACTACTTTTTGTAAAGACTGTTTAACTAGTAGATTCTGCACTCCCTCCCCATGAGATCTGTGGATATCCTACAACAACGCTTGTACAGTACAAATGTAAGACATCTTGGAAATAAAGCAGTTGTCCTCTTTCCATGCAGATACGTGCAGCAATTCGTCCTCGATGTTGGTGATTGGCTCGATGGCTTCCTGGAACTTTTTTCCGATCCCAAATCAACACGGCTTCAGCGGCTCTGCTTAAGGAACTTTGACCTCCAAGAGAAAGACCTGGATGCCCTAAGCAATCAGGCATGGATCACATAAAAGTTTTGTATCATACCTCTCAATGATGTTTCTTTAAAAAAACATTTTTTAGTGGTATTTATTAGGATTCTTTCAATCCATGTGAAATTCCAACAGGAGAGAGGAATTGGAGACTTACCAGGGCTTATTCAAATTTATCATTTTTTTCAGGTGAAAAGTCTGTATGAGAACTCATTTACCGCTCCTTCCATTTTGCCTTTGCATATATGATAGTCAGATGGATCCCTTTTATCAATCTCCAATTACTATGCCAGCTCTTGTACACCGCACCTTTCCTATGCCATCTCCAGGTGCTCCATAACGTCATTGCCTGGCACCGAAGGGGGCTCGGCAGTGACACACGCTGAAAGGGAGTACTCAGTTTTCACTTCGGTTGTTTTCTTGTTTGTTTTATTGTTGTACACCGCTCCTTTCCCACGCCATCTCCAGGAGCTGCACAACGTCATTGCCGAGCACCGAAGGGGGCCCGGCAATGACGCAAGCTGAAAGGAAGTACTCAGTTTTCACTCCGGTTGTTTGTTGTACACCGCTCCTTTCCTATTCCATCTCCAGGCGCTGCATAACGTCGTTGCCGGGCACCGAAGGGGGCACGGCAGTGACGCACGCTGAAAGGGAGTACAGTGAAACCTTGACTTACGAGTTTAATTCATTCTGTGACCGAGCTCGTAACTCAATTTGCTCGTTTCTCAAATTAAATTTCCCCATTAAAATGAATTGAAATGCTATTAATCCGTTCCAGCCCCCCAAAAACCACACCAATTTTTTTTGAAATATATATATACTGTATATAAATATCTCGCGCTTTATATTTCACCTGTATGCAGCATACAAGTTGGCAGGATGGCCTGGACTGGAGGTACGCACACTTGACTCTAAACTTTCCAGCCTGGGTTTGAATCCCGACCCAGCTATAACCTGTCATGTCGGTGTTTCACAGGCAGGGTGATTCATCAATGTGTGTACCGCTAAACTGGGCGCCCCGTGTGCGTCCCATTAGTTGTTGGATGTTAAGGATCTCACCGTGTCTTCCACAAAGAGAAGGCGAGCTATCGCCGGCACTCTGAACAAGTTGTGGCCTGGCATGCTCTTCTCCTCTGCCGTTATATACGTCCTCCTCGGCATCTTTTTCCAGAAGAGCCCTGTCTCGTCACAGTTGAAGATTTGCTGGGGGATGTATCCTTCGGCTTCTATCAGTTCGGCAAAAGTTATAATAAAATCTTCAGCTGCCTTCACATCCGAGCTTGCTGCCTCACCATGCCTGACGACGGAGTGAATGCCGGTCCTCTTCTTAAAATTATCAAACCATCCCCGACTGGCTTTGAATGACTCTTCCGATGCCTCGTCCGTTGATGTTCCCGCCGTCTGCTGCACCAAATCCCCGTAAATGTCTTGTGCCTTCTCACAGATGATGCTCTCGGTCACGGTATCTCCTGCGAGCTGCTTCTCCGTCAACCACACAAACAACAACTTCTCCATCTCTTCATGGACAGAGGTCCGGAGCTTTTTTTTTTTCTTCTTTTTTTTGTATACAAGATCGAGGCTCGTGAAAGAGCTAACATTAATCACAACAAAAAGACAAACCGACACACAAAACACAAAAAACAAGGGGAGCGGTAGACAAGATGGGGAGAGAGGGGGAAGGACACAAACACAACATTTGAGAGCAGGGACATCGGGAGGACTTGGGGGGAGGTGGGAGAGGATTAAAACATATGAACACTGCAAGGACTCTGGGGTGAATTACCGGGGGTAGAAAAGATCAAGGTTTTCGATGGGGGAAGATAAGAGATGGTGGTGAACAGCTGTTTTAAAGACCTGGAGGGAGGAGTGGGATTGAAGGGAGTGGGGGAGTTTGTTCCAGAGGCGGGAGAAAAGGGGAATGAAAGAGTGAAGGTGAGCAGAGAGCCTAGACTTTGGCAGTTTAACCAGAAGAGGGTTGCAGGCAGCTTTGAAATAATCTTAACGCCCTTGGCTGGCGTTATAGCCTTTATCGACTCCTGCTTCAAAATCGTACATATCGTAGAAGTACTACGATCGTACTGCCTCGCCAAGTCGACAACACGCACACCTCGCTCATGTTTTTCGACGATTACGTGTTTTATATCCAAGCTCGCTCGCTCGTAACTCAGATCTCGGCTCGCATCACAAAGCAAAAAATCGACCGAGCGACGGCTCGTATCTCGGAAAACTCGTAAGTTGGTGCACTCGTAAGTCAAGGTTTCACTGTACTCAATTTTCACTCCGGTTGTTTGTTGTACACCGCTCCTTTCCTATGCCATCTCCAGGCGCTGCATAATGTCATTGCCGGGCACCGAAGGGGGCTCGGCAATGACGCACGCTGAAAGGGAGTACTCAGTTTTCACTCTGGTAGTTTGTTTGTTTGTTTTCTTTCTTGTTTGTTTGTCCGAGCGATATCTCAGCTACCATTTGTGCTAGGAAGCTGAAATTTCGGCACAATAGTGAGCAAGTACTTTGGCAAAAACAGTATTTTTTGTTTTTTGATTAATCAATTAATTGATTAGTTACTTATGATCGATTAACCCTGGTGTTGGGCTAGCGGCTAGGGTGCCGGCTTAGGATCCTAGGATCCTGGGTTCGAATCCCGGTCAATCGCTGAATTAACGCCAGGGGGGTTGACTCAGCCTGTCATCCTTCCGAGGTCGGCTAATTGAGAACCAGTTCACTGGTAATTCCCTGTTTGTCGTTAAAGGCGGCAAAAAGGGTTGGCATCAGGAAGGGCATCCGGCCGTAAAACATTGCTTCAAAAAGGGGACCAAAAAACAACAACAACCACGGTTCCCGAAAAAGGCCAACCCCCGCGAATGGCCTCGAAAGGTGGTTTTTATTTTATTTTTATAATTAAGTACTTATATGAAGCCTGGTATTGGCTTAGCGGTTAGGGTGCCGGCTTGGGATCCTAGGATCCTGGGTTTGAATCCCGGTCGATCGCTGAATTAACACCAGGGGTGTTGACTCAGCCTTTCATCCTTCCGAGGTCGGCAAATTCAGTACCAGTTCACTGGTAATTCCCTGTGTCGCAAGAGGCGACTAACAGGGTTGGCGGCAGGAAGGGCATCTGGCCATAAAACATTGCTTCAAAAAAGGGGACCACGGTGCCCTAAAAAGGCCATCCCCTGCTTTGTGGGGAAAAATGGCCTCTATAGTTGGTTCTTCTTTTTGTAATTAAGTACTTATATATTTCCTTTCTCTTCTGGGCAATATCTCAGGCACCTTTTGAGTTAGGAAGCTGATATTTGGACATGCCAATGACCAAGTGATTTGGCTATAAAGGATATTTTTGATTTATTGATGAATCAATTAATCGATTAATTATTTATTGATTAATAAATTAATTATTTCATTTTTCCGATTAATGACTTATTTAATTAAATTTCTACAAGTTGCAGCTTCGGATGCAGCCCTTGTGTTTAGGTATGCTATTAGCCAATTGATTCATTATTTTATGACTATTATTTATTTATTTTCTTTCTCATCTGGGCAATATCTCAGGAACCTTTTGAGTTAGGAAGCTGATATTTGGACATGACAATGACCAAGTGATTTGACTGTAAAGGGTATTTTTGATTTATTGATCAATCAATGAATCGATTAATTATTTTTTAATTAATTAGTAAATAAATAAAATTCCCGATTAATGACCCATCTTACTATAATTCACCGAATGTCCTTCTGTCTGTTCGAAGGTACCATAAAAACTGCTGAACCGATCGCAAAGATATTTTGGGTGGGTAATCCTGGGACCCCTGGGAGTAAAATAGGCTATTTAGTTTTCCCAATTTCAGCTTTGGTCTCCAGCATTCTCAGGTTTGGACTCCCGCATAACATTCGCGTTCGCATAACGTTCATTGTGACGATGTTCTCATTGTGACGATGTTGTGACGATGTATGTGTTCACGGTAGTGTTTGACGTAACGGTGTGAACGTAATTTCGTAATGTTTTTAGTTTCGTAATCCTTTAATGAACATTTAATGTTTAATGAATGTTTAATGCTCTTCGATGTCCGGGGCCCCACACGCGCTACACTGGACGGGCCAGTGTAGCGCGCGTTTGAAAACACGATTTGAAACACAATGGAATAATATTTACCGATATGAACAGTGATGTGGCTTTTATTGAAATTCTAAAGATACTGTTTTGATTTTGATGATTTACGTGTGATATGATTTGACGGATGTTTATATGAATCGTTTAAAATAAAAAATTTCTGCCTTCAATTTCTGATATTTTGCCTTTTCATTTCGGCTTCCCAATTGAAGCCCCGCCCATAGGGCGGGTACCGTTGCGAGTTAAATTAATTTTCAAAAAGTTACAGCTTCGGATGAAGCACTGGTGGTTTAGGTATGCTATTGGCCAATTGATTAAGAAAATATTTTATGAATATTATTTATTGATTTTAATTTTGCAATTAATCAATCAATTATTGAACACCTCTCCCACCCAATGCAGTCTCTTTGAGCTGCACGGCGGTATTGCCCGGCGCCGGAGGATATTTATTTATTTGGCATGGGGGCGGTGTGCTTTGAATGTATCTGTACTTGTTCTCCTTTTTTCCAATGAATCTTGAACCTCAATGGTGTTATCATTTTCTCAGCCTTTTCCCATCAAACAAAAGAGGTTTTGATTGATGCCTTTTGTGAACCCTTGATATTCGATTATACCGCCCTTATCTCCCTCTCATAGGAACTGACAGTGCTGGACTTGACACAGTGTGATAACGTGGGGCTAAGAGCTTGGCGGTATCTCCTTACTCTCCGTGGATCTCTCACTGTGCTGTCTCTTTATGGGTGCACACCGAGGTTTAATAAGGATGAAGAAGAAGAAATGTCAAATGAGGTGAGACCGCTGGGGATGTCGCAAGCAGAGAAGATAGTTTTTTTTTTGTTTTTTTTTACCACGTTTGCACATCAAGTTATTGTCCATTCATGGTATTTTGAAATACCATATTTAATTGGTTAAACAACAATGCAGGGTGTATTCCAGATCAGAGCAGCAGCTCAATCATGATCCTCTACAAACATATTGAAGCAGCTTTTTATTTATTGATTATGACATTAATAAGATTGATGGTTTCCGTTTCGATCAAGCCGGCTATAACACCTTTTTGTATTGCACTGTTGTAGAACCAACATTGTCGAATAATGGTACGGTTCTCAGGGCTGAGAACCGCCGAGAGCCAGAATGGGCACCGGGGCAATACGAAGTTAAGGGCGCCCTTCAAATGTTTCTATTTTTTTAAACGACCTATACGCAGGTTTCCGTATTTCCGCGTCAGAAACACATGCCGTGTTTAAGAGAAATTGGGGTGTTAGTTACTTATTCCTATATGCGGATTCGTTTCTTAACCCAAATCATCCGGATGGGGGTGTGACCAACACTTGTGTTCATTTATGTCATTACATCATAACTGCGATTATCATTATGTAAATTAGTCTCACAGTACTTTATTTTATGAAGGAGGGTGTTATCCCCACCTCCCCCATGAGAATGGGCATGCCCAGGAATCTCCCTGAGTGGCTTTGAGGGGGAGACAAAATAAAGCTGCCAACAGGTTTTTATCGTCAAACAAACATTATATTGTTACGGATGCGGATTAGGATGTTATTTACCGAGCGGTGGTATTGCCGCGACCTAACAGTTCCCCCGATTCTTCCCCAACTCACCCGATTCACCCAGACGTTGACCAAATCGCGCTATGCCAAATCAATGATGGAAAGGACATGACGACTGGGAAAGAGGAAACGACGCAAGGGGTACAGTTCTCAAGACCTCCGGAGGAGGGTATAATTACAGTGGTGGAGAAAAGGGGGTAGATTACACGGCAGAGTGAGGTAAAAGACACAGAAGAGATGGGCACTTAAATACAATCTTATCTATTCCCGGACAGACCACAGACAAACGGAACAAGGCTGACTTACACAGGGATTGATGGCAGGGAGGGACAGGTAGTTCGATGGCACAAGGTGCACCTTGGCTCGGGGACAGGATAAAGCACGGTCCAGTCCAGAAGATGCGGGGAGGCCTCACAGCGCTCAGAGGTGGTCTTGCTTGCTCCAAGCTCAGCGCGCATCTGACGTCACCTCCCTCTTCCTGCGCATGCTCAGCGGGGAGTGACACGCCCTCAGCTGGTTGGCTCCGCCCCACTGGGGCCGGTCCGCCGCTTCCATTGGGTGCAGGGGTTACCGGGCTCCGCCCTTGACGAGGAGCTGACAGGGAGCCCCTATTTGGTAACCCCGTCGAGCACATGTTCGATGGCGGCTCGTTGGGGAGGCCTGGTGCCCTCCCAACACCCCCTACCAACCAAGCCGGAGTGAGGACGCGCACTTCCCGCGCCCGCCGCTGCCGTTGCTGTTGTTGTTGTTGTTGTTGTTGTTGCTGAACCGTGAGGAAGAGCTGCGGGGAGGTATTGGGAGGTCCTACACTTCCTAACGGTGCCATACAATCACATTCTGGTGCAACAAAGGGTCAGAATTAATGGAAACGAGTCCTTAACTGACATAGACTAAGAATAACTAGCAAGATGTCCTATAGTTGTCTTACATGAGATGCGGTGAACCTGGGCACGACATTTAATGGGGGAAATAGGGGGAGGTCGGGTCTACAGAGTGTTGTTTACAGAAAATGGGACTAGGGAATGGGGGATTGGGGATAGTTGGGAAGTATTGAGGAAATAGGGGAATATTTACAAGCGGATATGGATGGATGCAAATCCCATATCCGCAACATTGCACCCTTCTCTACCTCGGGGCGGCCCGACCCGATAAATTTTTACCTACTTTAGTGTGGCACTCAGATGTAGTTCCCTCTGCTATTAACTCAACCCTGAGTGCGACAGTTTTACAGATGTTCACAAATGAGTAAATATGTCCCCCTGCGACGTTGCACCCTTCTCCTAACAGAAACACACCCACAGGATAACCGAATCGCGGAAAGCATCCTCAAACTAAACATACAGCCGGTAGGGAGCATCATTTATACAAGACTACACTGATATTTACACTACGATCCAGGACCTGTTCTTTGAGGAACACATGCAGATGTTATGCATAGGGAGAGCACGCATGCCAGCATCGATACACCAACCCACGAGTGCCCTGTGGCCCTACAGCCTTTAATAATGTGCAGAGCACCCCGTCCAAGCACCAAAAGCACCACCCCATTACGCACAGTCAGCACCATCCGGTGCACCAATAAAGTGTTCATAAAAATGCACAATTAAGTGTCCATGGTCACCGGTGGTGTCGCAGCCGGCCGATGTTCTGCCGCTGGTCTTGCCTTCATGGAGTGCACTTGGCCTTCTGGCTTCTTTAGAAATAAAGAAAGGCGCCAACCGCGTCCATTTCTTAATTGTGGCCGTCAGGGGGCCAACTAAAAGTGGTTCACCTGTATGGCATAGGTGCCACGTTGACCCAGGTCCATCCACGGGTGGTGCTTGACCGCAAAAGAACTGCGGTCCATTGTGGGCGGCCACAAAAATTGCGGTCCATATGGTGTATCGATCCAGGCAGCAAGCAGCGGAAGTACAGGCCCACAACTGCGGAGCCAGCACCTCTCTCTCCTCTCTCTCTGCCCCAAAGCCAGATCCTCGGAGGTGGGAGACAAAAGAAGACAAGTGAGTAAGGTGGTAAGGGCGCAAAAGTGCACGCAATACAAGGTAATGCACACTGGGGGCACATGGGAACCAGGTGAGACAGGTACGTTCCTACCGTATGCCCCCCCCCCCACCAGGTAACCTACATTGCCCCTCCCTTACCCCTTACTGTATCCACAAAACACAACACTACCCATAAACATCTACTTTACACATCAACAAACGTCCCTACTGTCTTCCCCGTTCCTCCCATAAACCATTCTTATTCGTTCGTTCGTTCTTCGACCACGTGTTTCTCCCCCATTTCCCCAGATAGTTTTCACTCATTAACTTTCAATGTTTACACTTTCCCCTCAAGTTATGTATTCCGTCATATTTTATAACACCTTTTTCTTCTTCTTCTTTAAAAGGCTGCTTTCGACTTGCTCACCAAATCAATTCATCCCAAAAAAAAATCCATCTCCTATAGTGCCTTTTTTCTACATTCCCTAAACTCTCCTGCACTCCATCCTCCATCCAGCGTCCTTAAACGTATTTTTAACTCGAAGGTCACAAGAAACTCATTTTGCAATAAATGTTCGTTTCCCATAAATCGTACACTTTCAAAAATCCAATCTCACCCCTCCCCTCCAAATCTTCCCCATAACCCCTCCCCTCCAAATCTTCCCCATCACCCCTCCCCTCCAAATCTTCCCCATCACCCATCCCTTTCAAATCTCCCCCCTTGCCCCCTCCCTCCTAAACTACCCCCTCACCCCTCCCCGCCAAGACGCCCCCTCGCCCCTCCCCTCCTAGACTCCTGCCTCACCCCTCCCCTCCAAATCTCCCCCATATCCCATCCCTTTCAAATCCCTCCCCTTGTCCCTTCCCTCCCAAACTCCCCCCTCACCCCTCCCCTTCAAATCTCCCCACCCTCATTGCTTCTCAATTTCCCCCCTCTCACTCCCCCTCCTCAAAGCGTCCTCCCCGCTTCTTCCCCCTTCAAACTCTCACCTCCATCTCCCCCAACCTTCTGCCTCGCTCTTCCCCCTCCTCAAATAACACCTCATTGTGGCTCACCCAATCACCATCAAACCTTTTGTCCGCCCCATCCTTCCCTTTCTCCGAGCTATTCTGAAATCTCTGACACACCTTCAACAGCTCTCCCTACCTCTTCCACCTCTTCCACATCTTACCCTACCCCTCCTCCCCCCTGTTCTGTATCTGATGCTCCCCCTTCCTCTTCATTAACGGTATGGACCTCAAACATCCGGGGCCTTCGTTCAAACTTAACTGATCTCTCCATACAGGTTGCTTCTGTCAAACCAGACGTGATCTGCTTAACAGAAACTTTCCTCCTTTATGATGTCTCTGATTCCATAGTATCTCTCCCGGGCTACTCCCTCCTCCGGTATGATAGACCTGAGCCTCGTCCTGGAGGCGGGGTTGCTATCTTTATCAAAAACTCTCTTCCTCACTCGCCCTGCACTGCACTCTCTCCACCTCACCCCCAGGAATACCTCTGGCTACGGCTTCCCCTTCGCTCCCACCTCTTGTTCATATGTGTGTTGTACCGTCCACCAAACAGTGATGACTCCATCTACATCTCGCTGTCTGATGATATGGACCAACTTCTATCTACTCATCCCAACTCTCTCTTCCTCATATGTGGTGATTTCAACTGTCATCATGCCAGTTGGCTGGGTGTGGGTACCTCTCTCACCAGCCATGGCTCCTCAGCAAAGGACTTCTGCGACTCACTGGGACTGACACAATCTGTCAATTTCCCGACCCGGATCTCAGTCAACGGAACATCTTCTCTTCTGGACTTGGTTATAACTAACTTCCCTGAAAATGTCTGCTGCTCTTCTTCTGCTCCGATCGGATCATCTGATCATGTCCTTGTTAAAGTGGACATCTCTCTGACCATCCTCAGGGAGCCTGCTCAGCGTCGACGAGTCTGGCATTTCACTCAGGCCAACTGGCACGGTCTTCAAGCAGCCATCAATCATCTGGACTGGTCTCCCATCTCTACCACCTCTGACATCAACTCATCCTGGGAATTCTTCCAAAGTAAATTGCTCTCTCTCATGCACAGATTTATCCCATCTCGTCTTCAGTTGTCATACCCTTCCTCCCGTCCATGGTACACGGAATCTTGTGGTGAGGCTGTTGCCCAGAAACAACTTGCCTTCGTCTCCTGGAAAGCAAATCCAACGGAAGGAAATCTCATTTCCTTTCACAAAGCCCGAAACAAGTGTGTGTCCACCCTCAGGAGAGCCAGGAAACAATCTCTCTCCGTTCTCAAGACCGAACTCTCTTATCTGTCTCCCTCTTCCAAATCCTGGTGGCGTCTGGTCAAATCCGTTTCTGGTGTTTGTTCCCCCTCCATCCCCTCCCTTACCTCAAATGGCTACACAGCTGACTCCGCACGTGAAAAAGCTGAATGCCTCAACTCTGTGTTTGCCTCTAAATCTTGTGTCCCAAACCCATCCCTTTCTGTACCCACCATACCCAGTCGTACCCTGCTGCTCCTGGACTCCGTGTCCTTTCCTCCTGACAAGGTGGAAAAGTTTCTGTCAACCCTCGACTCTGATTCTGCAACTGGACCCGACGGCATCAGCCCACGGGTCCTAAAATCCTGCTCTGCTGCTCTATCTCACCCTCTCTCTGTTCTCTTCACCCTCTCTTTTGCTCAAGGTCAACTGCCATCTGCTTGGAAATCAGCCAACATCACCGCTTTGCACAAAAAAGGTGCAAAAACAGATCCTAGCAACTACAGACCAATCAGCCTTCTCCCAATTATCAGCAAAGTCATGGAATCCATCATTGCTTCGGATATGAAATCTTTCCTCTTCTCCAATGGCTTGATCTCTGATCATCAATTTGGTTTCAGACCAGGTCACTCTACTCTGGACATGCTGCTTCTGCTGTCTCAACAATGGATGGAGGTTCTCAATGCCAAACAGGAAATTAGAGCTGTCTCCCTCGACATATCACGTGCCTTCGACACGGTCTGGCACCCCGCTCTGCTCACCAAACTCTCCTCCTTTGGTATCCATGGAAATCTCCACGCATGGCTGGCGGACTTCCTCTCTAGTCGTCGTCAACGTGTGGCCCTGAATGGGTTTCTCTCATCTCCTCTTCCTGTTCAGGCTGGAGTTCCCCAAGGCAGTGTTCTGGGCCCCGTGCTTTTTCTGGTCTTCATCAATGATCTCTCTGACTCTCTCGAAAATCGTCTCTATCTCTTTGCTGATGACTCCACTCTCTGCCACTCCATTCCTCTTCCCTCAGATCGGCAGTCTGCTGCCTCCTCACTCTCTGAAGACCTGGACAAAATCACAGACTGGTCAAACAAGTGGAACATGTCTTTCAATCCTGACAAATCTCACACTCTTACTATGTCTCTCCGAAAAGATCGACTGGACAACCCTCCCATCTACTTTCTCAACAATCCTCTCCAAGAAGTTCTGTCGCTCAAGATTTTGGGTCTCACTATCTGCCATGATCTTTCTTGGGAAAACCACATTTCCAAGCTGGCCTCCAAAGCCAGTCGCCGACTGGGCATCCTCCGTCGTGCGAAGTCCTTCCTCGGCACACCTGAGCTCCTCACCACATACAAGGCTTTCATCCGCAGCTCAATGGAATACTGTTCTCCCCTATGGGCCGGTGCTCCTGCCTCACACCTAGCTCGGCTTCACGCTGTTGAAACCAAAGCTTTCAGAATTATTGGAATCTCCCGCGATGAAGCTATCTCTGAGGGCCTTTCACTCACTCACCGCAGGCAGGTAGGTGGTCTTTCTGTCTTCTACCGACTCCTCTCCGGCCTTGCACCCCCAGCTCTCTCTTTGCTCTGTCCCCCAAATATTCCTACAGGTCGCACAAGATCTGCCAGCAACCCTCTGATGGTTAAACTGCCGAAATCTCGGCTCTCTGCTCACCTTCACTCTTTCATTCCTCTTTTCTCCCGCCTCTGGAACAAACTCCCTCACTCCCTTCAATCCCACTCCTCCCTCCAGGTCTTTAAAACAGCTGTTCACCACCATCTCTTATCTTCCCCCATCCAAAACCTTGATCTTTTCTACCCCCGCTAATTCACCCCAGATCCACCTTGTTTGAAATTCCAACTTCTTTCCTGGAAGTCCTGGCAGTGTCCATATGTTTTATACCTCTCCCACCGCCCCCTTCCCACGCCCCCCCCCCCCCCCAAAGCCCTCGCCCTCTCTCAGATCTCTCGATGTCTCCATGTCTCTCGGTCCCTGCTCTCAAATGTTGTGTTTGTGTCCTTCCCCCTCTCTCCCCATCTTGTCTACCGCTCCCTATGTTATATGTTTTATGTGTCGGTTTGTCTTTCTGTGTGATTAATGTTCGCTCTTTCACGAGCCTCGATCTTGTATACAAAAAAAACAAAAACAAACAAACAAAAAAAAACAAATTCGTCTTCTCTCCCTCCTAACCAATCAAATTTGCCATTTCCAACTCTCATCAAAATCTTCCATCTCCAACTCAACATCAAAATCTGCAATCACCAATTCATCATCAGTCCCTCCTAAGGAGGGAGAGATGGAATCACCCCAATGTCTTATCCACGTCGTGATGCGTCTCACAAATCCAAACAGCAATTCTCATTTCCTGCAACACAAAACAAAGAAAACACTGGTGTGGAGTCATCATCATCACCTCAGGTAAGTGGCTGCGTATGGTGCGACAGGTTCATCAATCCTAACTATTTCCTAAATGACTTTAACAACTTTACATTACCCGGGGTCTTTCTCCTGCCAAACCATTGGCCCTCATTACTCTATGTGGTTCGAAGAACCAAAATCCCATTGACCATCTGTGGTGCACACCATCAATTTGGGTCTCACTCCCTGATTCAACACTCGGTGCCCCCACACAATTTCGGTGGCAGGGTCGTGTGACGCTCCCAGCTGGTCCGCCCACCTGCACACCTCCACCACTGTTGTTGCCTTCCGAGCTCACCTCCTCCTCACCCTAACCTAACTAACTGGGGAAGGCCCTCTCGCACTCTCACCCCCTCAGTGCCCTCTCTGGCACGGGCTGCCCGATCCACACCCGGGATCCTCAGGCACCCACTGACACTAACGGCTCCCAGAGCCCACCTGCGGCCTCACCTGGCCGACATCTAACAGTGGTGGAGTGCCCAACCATTCACACTCATACTAACAGGCCACACGACCAGCCAATTTCACCACACCAATGCACCCATCCACAATACCATTCTGCAACCGCACCACAAATGCCAATATCCAACCACAATTTACCTATACCTTCTAACTATTCTTTAAACTACCCTCCCCGGGTACTCGTGAAAAGGGGTCCACTCTTCCCCCATCCACACCTTCGCACCATGCACACCACTCAGTACCACTTACTCCAACTCTCTCCACACCACTCATTCTCTGCTCCATATATTCCACACACCTGTACTTGCACACCTGTGCTCTCATACTTGGTGCCGCCTGCACCCTTCTCTCCCCCAAGCGCATTCGCGCTGATCCACAACACTCACTACTCACCATGATACTCATCCGCAATGCTCTCTCATTCATCACTTGTACACTCACACACACCTCGGAGCATTGCCTCACCGATGCCTCATTTGAAGCTGCTCACCAGCACTTCCGTTCACACTGCATCATCTGCCCTGTCTACTCCCTTCTAAAACTCGCGCTCCTCCGTCTTCCCTTACACTCAGCGCTCCCACGTCATTATCATCCACACTAATCTACCTGCGTCCCCACTACAGGTATCAGTCACTAACTAACCTTAACGTTACCTAATGTCAATCTCTAGATCCCTACACACGATATATCCTAACCCTCCCGGGCTAGTTTTCACTGCCATCAACCCCATAAGCTAGTGCTCCTTTGCCCCCCCCTTCTGTGAGGGATGGTGGATTGCCCATCCCACCACATCGGGGAGGTCCCACTATCAATTTTGCACACCGAATCCAACAAATCAAAAATTTGCCAATCATCTGCCAATCACTGTACCATTACCAATCATCAAATTTTGCCTTTTTCTAATTTTTGGGTCCAAAACACTAACCTCATCACCCGTCTACTTATTAGATCCTCTCGGTGCGCCAATTCCCTTCCAAAGCCCGGCTTCGTACAGCCGAGCAATGAATAATAATAATAATAATAATGCATTTATTTTATATAGCGCTTTTCAGGAAGCCCAAAGACGCTTTGACAGAGTGCAAAACATAATGCATCGCAAAACATAAAAACAATTGCAAAAAAAGAAGAATCAATAGGGAAATATTCAAAGCACAAAGGAGGGAGAAGGAGAGGAGATAGTCAGGGGTTAGATGCTGTGGGTTAAATGTTGAATGCAGTGTTGAACAGGTGGGTCTTGAGTGATGTTTTGAATGTGGTGAGTGAGGAGGAGTCTCTGATGGTGTGAGGTAGCGAGTTCCAGAGGGTGGGAGCAGCGATGGAGAAGGCCCTGTCCCCCCAGGATCTAAATTTGGTCCGGATGGGTGGGGTCAGGAGGTTGGTACCAGCAGAGCGGAGGTTGCGGGTGGGAGTGTGTCTGGAGAGGAGGTCAGCCAGGTAGGATGGGGCCAGGTTATGGAGGGCTTTGTAGGTCAAGAGGAGGATTTTGTACTGGATTCTCTGGGAGATGGGGAGCCAGTGAAGCTTGTAAAGGACGGGGGTGATGTGGTCACGGGTCCGGGAATGGGTGAGTAGACGGGCAGCGGAGTTCTGAATGTATTGGAGTTTATTGGTGATTGTTGAGGGTGAACCATAAAGGAGGCTATTGCAGTAGTCCAGACGGGAAGTGATGAAGGCGTGGATGAGGGTTTCTGCAGCCACGGAGGAGAGGGATGGACGGAGACGGGCGGTGTTTTTCAGGTGAAAGAAGGCTGTCTTTGTGATCTGTTTAGTGTATTTGTCGAAGGAGAGGGTTTGGTCAAAGATGATGCCAAGATTCCGGATGTGAGGGGAGGTGGATACTGGGAAACCGTCGATGTTGAGGGCAAAGTTATGGGTGGACTTGGTGAGCGTTTTTGGGCCAATGATGATTATTTCAGATTTATCACAGTTAAGTTTGAGGAAGTTGATTTGAAGCCAGGATTTTATTTCAGTGATGCAGTTTGTCAGGATAGAGTGGGTGGCGGTGGAGATGGACTTGGTGGAGATGAAAAGCTGGATGTCATCAGCGAAGCAGTGGAATTGGAGACCATGACGGCGGATTAAGTGACCGAGGGGGGACAGGTAAAGGATGAAGAGGAGGGGGCCAAGAACTGAACCTTGGGGGACACCTTGGGGGAGGGGAGCAGTGGGGGATTTGCAGTTATTGATGGAGATTAACTGACGTCTGTCAGAGAGGTATGATTTAATCCAAGAGAGGGCAGTGCCGGTAATGTTAAAGGTGGTTTCAAGTCGGGTGAGGAGGATGGTGTGATCGATGGTGTCAAAGGCGGCGCTGAGGTCGAGGAGGATGAGAATGTTGAGGTTGCCAGCGTCAGAGGAGAGGAGAAGGTCGTTGGTGATTTTGAGGAGAGCCGTTTCAGTACTGTGGTTGGAGCGGAATCCGGATTGGAATGTTTCATACAGGTTATTGGCAGAGAGGTGATGTTTGAGTTGAGTGGCTACAGCGCGTTCCAAAACCTTTGACAGAAAGGGTAGGTTGGAGATGGGTCTGAAGTTATTTAGGGTGTCAGGGTTTAGTCCAGGTTTTTTCAGAATGGGGGTAACAGCAGCAATTTTGAGGGATGGTGGGACGATGCCTGTAGACAGGGAGGAGTTTATTGTTGCAATGATAAGTGGAGAGAGAGCAGGAAGGGAGGCCTTGACAAAGCTGGAGGGGATGGGGTCAAGAGTGCAGGTGGCAGTTTTCATTCCGATGAGGAGTTCAGAGAGGTCAGTAGGGGAGACTGGGGAGAATTGAGACAGGGGATGGCAGGATAAGGGGGGGCAGGTGGTTTGAGGGGGAGCGGGTGCGGCGGTGGTCAAGCTGTTGTAGATGTTTTCAATTTTGCGTTGGAAGAATGAAAGGAAGGAGATGCAGTTGTCTATTGTGAATGACTGGGTGGTGGTGTTCAGGGGGCTGAGGAGTTTGTTTATTGTAGAGAAGAGTGCTTTTGGGTTTCCGGAGCCAGAGTGGATAATTTGAGAGTAGTAGGCGGAGCGGGCGCGGGAGAGGACATCTTTATAGTGTTGTATGTGGTCCTTGTAGGCCTGGGAGTGAACTGTGAGACCTGTTTTATTGCGGAGTCTTTCAAGTTGGCGAGCACGAGTTTTCATCAGGCGGAGTTCAGGGGTAAACCAGGGAGCAGAATGGGTGAAAGAAACTGTTTTGGTTTTTATAGGCGCAAGTTGGTCAAGGCAGGAGGAGAGAGTGTGGTTGTAGTAGTCAGTGAGGTCAGAAGGGGTGTGGAGGTCAACGAAGGGAGAAGTGGACATTTTTTCAGAGAGGGTCGATGAGAATGAGGTAGGTGAAAGAGCGTTTAGCTTACGGAAGTTGATAGTGCGATAATGCCTTGGTGCTGGGGTGGGGATGTTGATGGTCAGAGTGATGGCTAGGTGGTCAGAGAGAGTGAGGTCGGAGCCAGAGAGATGGTGCAAAATTAGTCCAGTAGAGCAGACAAGGTCCAAAATGTGACCACGGTTATGGGTAGGAAAGTTGACATGTTGAGTGAGGTTAAAGCAGGTGAGTAAATCAGTGAAGTCAGTGGTTAGCGTGGAGTCAGTGGAGTCCATGTGGATATTGAAATCACCAAGGAGGAGGATTGAGGGGGAGAGGGAACATAGCTGGGTCAGAAAGTAGGAGAAGTCAGACAGGAATGATGGGTGTGGTTTGGGAGGGCGGTAGACAACAGCCATGACTGACTGTGTGTGACCAGAGAGTTTAAAAGCCAGGTGTTCAAATGATGGAGCAGATGAGATGGAGATGAGGTTGGTCTTGATGTCTTGTCAGTGAATAACGGCAATTCCACCACCTCGGCCCTCCGAGCGTGGTTTATTGATGTAAGAATATCCATTGGGTGTGGCGAGGTTGAGCGTGTAGTAGTCCAGTGGTTGTTGCCAGGTCTCAGTGAGACAGAGAAAGTCCAGTTTATTTTCCAGGATGTAGTCGTTCAGGATGAGGCAATTGTTGTTGAGGGACCGGGTATTGAACAGGGTGAGCTTGATGTTGTTTTGTACGGCGGGTATGAATCCAGGTGATTTGGCCAGGGTTCGCAGACAGGAGGTGCGATTTTGTGCATTGTTGTGACCAGGTGTGTTGGGACGATGAGTGGGAGTGCGCTGAGCCGACCAGAGGATGGGGATGGAGTGACCTGATTGTAAATAAACAAACTTACGACCGGAGCCACGGTGAATGTACCTGGGTCGACACAGGAGTCCATTCGATTTAATTGCAGAGATGCATGATGGGGTGGAGCGGGTCTTAAGCAGGAGAAGCCTTGCGGCGGAGTACCGCAGAGCCATGCCAGCAGGAGCGAAGGGACGAGCACGAGGCCAAGGGTGAGGAGGCGAAACAATCGTCACAACCCACGGGAGTGGGCCCGAGGAAACAGCGAAGGAGCCGAGCAGGTGAAGCCAGGAGCAGAGCCGGGACCATGCAGAGGGCAGACAGGAGCGAAGAGACGAGCACGAGGCCAAGGTTGAGGAGGCAAAGCGGCAAATGCAGCGGCAAACGACCGCCGCCGCTAATCAAGATCACGGCGGCAAACCGCCACCACCGCCGCTGCAAACAATGGGCACAACCCACGAGAGTGAGCCCGAGGAAACAGCGAAGGAGCCGAGCAGGTGAAGCCAGGAGCAGCAGAGCAGAGCCGGGACCGTGCAGAGGGCAGACTCAATGGCCAAAAATCCGCCACGACCACCAGGAAAGCAAGATACGGACAATGGTCCAGTCAGAGAAGCGGCGAGCAAGTGACGCCAGCGTCCTCTCACGGCCGGACCGGAAACGGAAAATCAATTTGATTGTTTGAAAATTTTGATTTTGATTGAAAATCAATTGAAAATCAATCAAAATCAAAAATCAAACGGAAAATAAATCAATGAATGCGGGTTGTTTGGTGCCAGCGGCTGGATACGTCCCGCATTCGGTGCAGGGAAGGAGGTTTACCCGGGCCGAGATCCCACGCACCATCTCGGCACGGACCCATCCCATGGCCCGATCTCGACCTGCCGGAATGCCTCAACAAAAAGTGGTCGCCATGACGACCCTTCCTATCGGGCTGCCCGCTCCGCTTAGTGGAGCACGGACGCGGCCGTTCAAAGCGCGGCCCGGCATGGATCGCGTACGGCGGTCCTTTCGAACCCGCCGTGGCTCGGATCCCCGCTGGTTCTCGTGGCACGCGAAGCCCGGCACGCACCGAGGGCCCGATTCGGCTATAGGTCGCTCTAACCGCTAACCTGGTTACCGTCGATGCCTCACCTGCATGCTTACACGCATACGCTACCCCTTTCTTGCTCATACATCCAGCTGTTTCCATGCTCCTCGTCGTACCTTCTCCAACACACCCAGGTACACTCATTCCGCTCACAGACGTGGTCACACACCTGACCACCGAACACCTTGGCACACATTCGTCGCTCGCACACCTCACCAACACACCTCTTCGCGCCCCCTCCTCGGTCACCTCCTCTGTGACAATCACAGGTGTGCTCTCACTCGCACACCCAACCACGTGCCTCACGACCAACTCAAGTGTGCATTCCCACACACGCTCTACCATTCCAGGTGTGCATACTTCCATTCCAGGTGTACATCCTCGCTCACCTGTCACAACCAACTCACGCTCCGTGTCACTCTCACTACTTTCACCTCCATTCTTGACAGCGCACTCACCCTTACTCTCGACAGCGCACTCTTTCCTCATGCACCCGTCCATTACACACCTTTCTTGCGCACACTCTTTCGTTACTTCCTCCGTAACACTCACCACAGGTGTACACTCTTCCTTACTTTTGACAGCGCACTCTTTCCTCATGCACCCCAGAGTCGGACTTTCTCACACACCTCCTTTTTCGCACACCAGACCTGTCGCACACTTCACCAACGGCCTCTCACGAACACCCGGGTCCATCTCGACCCCCAAGCTTATTAAATCACCTGGCGCATCACACGCACGACCATATTGGTCACCACTTACACCGGGTCCTCTTTCTCTTCGCTTCTCCTCCATCACCTGCGAATCCCTCATCCGGTTAATGAGCACATCATCACGATCCGAACACAGACTTTGGACCAATTCTTTTACTTCCTCTTTTATCTCTTTCTTATCCCCTCTCCGTCGCTTCTTAATTTCGCTTACCCCTTCTTCCACTTCTTCTAATTTCTGCCTCACCTCTTTTATTTCCCGGTGCGTCTCCTCAAGCTCGTCCTCTAAGGCCCCCTTGACCGTTTCTATGTGCGTCCTCATCTGCCGGTCCTTCGTCTCCATTACCTCTACCACCTTGTTCATTTTCCTCGTCAGGTTCTCATGTACCGTCTGACACTCTTTTTTAATTACCCCTACGTCCTTTTTCATCTCCTTCTGTGTCGATTTTAAACCCTCTATTACCGCTGTGTTCTTCTTTACCTGGTCCCCCAACTCCTTTTGTCCCACTGTCAGTTGTTCTACTCCCAGCGTCAACTCCTCTATACCACCTTGCAATTTTAGAGTCCCCTTTCTCACCTCCTTCTCCATGCGCTCCTCACAGTGCCTCACCTCCTCGCGCACTCCTCCGACCTCCTCACTCACACCTCTTCTGATCTCCTCTCCCATCACTTGCATCTCCTGCCCAGACGCCACCCTCATCTGCTCCATTTCTTCCCTGTGAGCATCCAATTTAGTTTCTACCCCCATTCTGACCCCCTCTATCTGCTGCCCCATTTGTTTAACTTCCCTTTCCGCTTGGTCCCTCATGTCCCTCAATTTGCCTTCCATACTGTTTTCTAACCCCTCTAACCCCTTTTTCATCCCTTCCATTTGATTCTCTTGAGCGGCCATTCTGTTTTCTACCCCCGTTAACCCATGTTTCACCCCTTCTATTTGATTCTCTTGAGCGGCCATTCTGTTTTCTACCCCCGTTAACCCAGGTTTCACCCCTTCTATTTGATTCTCTTGAGCGGCCATTCTGTTTTCTACCCCCGTTAACCCATGTTTCACCCCTTTGATCCCATTGTCTAACCCCTCAAATTTAGCTTCTAGCCGTTCCCCCATTTCTCCCATTTTGCCCCCCATTTCTCCCATTTTGCCCCCCATTTCGCCCCCCATTACCCCCAATTGCTCACTCTGAGCCCTTATTTGCTCACTCTGAGCATCCATCCGGTTCCCCATTTCGCTCCCCAATCGCTCACTATCAGCCCTCATTACCCCCATTTGCTCACTCTGAGCCTCTATACTGTTTTTCAAACCTCCAATTTGGTCTCCCATTTGTCCCATAAGGGCCCTCATTTGCAGGAAAAAAAAAAGGTTCGAATCCACCAGCGGCGCTGCTACGGTCACGGGCGCGGTCGCCGTAGCCATGTGCGAGGCGCCATTTTGCGCGCCCATAACCTCGTGCGCGAGGACGCCATTTTGCGAACCTGCCGCCCTCACTGCTACGCTCTCCTCATGTCCCTCAATTTGGTCCTGGATCGACCCTGCCTCACTCTCCTCTACCGGAACCCAGCCGTCGTGATCTCCCATAGCGCGACTTTCAAAATTCGGGTTTTTTGTAAAACAAAATCAAATTTCGGTGACTTGGAATTTTGAGCGCGTTAAGTGCGCTTCGGGTCCGTATCCCACTCCTGACACCAATTGTTACGGACGCGGTTTAGATGTTATTTACCGAGCGGTGGTATTGCCGCGACCTAACAGTTCCCCCGATTCTTCCCCAACTCACCCGATTCACCCAGACGTTGACCAAATCGCGCTATGCCAAATCAATGATGGAAAGGACATGACGACTGGGAAAGAGGAAACGACGCAAGGGGTACAGTTCTCAAGACCTCTGGAGGAGGGTATAATTACAGTGGTGGAGAAAAGGGGGTAGATTACACGGCAGAGTGAGGTAAAAGACACAGAAGAGATGGGCACTTAAATACAATCTTATCTATTCCCGGACAGACCACAGACAAACGGAACAAGGCTGACTTACACAGGGATTGATGGCAGGGAGGGACAGGTAGTTCGATGGCACAAGGTGCACCTTGGCTCGGGGACAGGATAAAGCACGGTCCAGTCCAGAAGATGCGGGGAGGCCTCACAGCGCTCGGAGGTGGTCTTGCTTGCTCCAAGCTCAGCGCGCATCTGACGTCACCTCCCTCTTCCTGCGCATGCTCAGCGGGGAGTGACACGCCCTCGGCTGGTTGGCTCCGCCCCACTGGGGCCGGTCCGCCGCTTCCATTGGGTGCGGGGGTTACCGGGCTCCGCCCTTGACGAGGAGCTGACAGGGAGCCCCTATTTGGTAACCCCGTCGAGCACATGTTCGATGGCAGCTCGTTGGGGAGGCCTGGTGCCCTCCCAACACCCCCTACCAACCAAGCCGGAGTGAGGACGCGCACTTCCCGTGCCCGCCGCTGCCGTTGCTGTTGTTGTTGTTGTAGTTGCTGAACCGTGAGGAAGAGCTGCGGGGAGGTATTGGGAGGTCCTACACTTCCTAACGGTGCCATACAATCACATTCTGGTGCAACGAAGGGTCAGAATTAATGGAAACGAGTCCTTAACTGACATAGACTAAGAATAACTAGCAAGATGTCCTATAGTTGTCTTACATGAGATGCGGTGAACCTGGGCACGACATTTAATGGGGGAAATAGGGGGAGGTCGGATCTACAGAGTGTTGTTTACAGAAAATGGGACTGGGGAATGGGGGATTGGGGATAGTTGGGAAGTATTGAGGAAATAGGGGAATATTTACAAGCGGATATGGATGGATGCAAATCCCATATCCGCAACAATATGAAACAAAAAGTTGAAGGAATAATTGCGGGTCCCTGTTAGATCTGGACTCTGGGGTAGTTACCTCGCATGTCCTCTCCCCCTGACCATTCTACACATTTAAAAAAATATGTTTAAGTGACGGCCGCAGTAATTTCGAAAATATTTGTTTTACGTGGCAATTAAACTTTTGCCATCATGTGTTGCCTTCATTTCCTTGTTGAGGATTTTATTCGTTACATCAGTTCTTCCCTTTTTTGTATACAATTTTGCGCCTCATGTCAGAGCTAGAGCATGGAATGGATCAGAAAGTAACAGAACAAAAGGAACAGGATAGGTTGACATCCATGGGGAGGAAATTCCTCATTAGGAAATACCCCGCTAAGTGCAGTGAGAAAATCGACGCCATTGTTATGACCTCGCTGATACACAGAGTATCCCGGGAAGTGACGGCACGTCCCTCCAAGCTCAGTGACTCTGTTAAGTGTTTGTATCGTCAGTATGTCCATGTACAGTGCATTCAGAAAGTATTCACATCCCTTGACTTTTTCACGTTTTGTTGTTTATCCTGAATTTAAAATGGATTTCATTGTGATTTTTTTTTTGTCACTGATCTACACATATAATACTCCATAATGTGAAAGTGGAATTTTTTAAATTATAAGCTGAAATGTCTTGTCAATAAGTATTCAACCCCTTTGCTATGGCACTTCAAATTGAGCTCAGGTGCATCCAATTTCCTTTGATCATCCTTGAGATGTCTCTACAACTTTATTGGAATCAAACTGTGGCCAATTCAGTTGATTGGACATGATTTAGAAAGAAACATATCTTTCTATATAAGGTCCCACAGATGACAGTGCATGTCAGAGCAGAAACTCCACCATGAAGTCCAAGGAACTGTCTGTGGAACTCTGAGATAGAATGCTGAAGACGCATAGATCTGGGGAAAGGTATAAAACAATTACTAGTGTTAAAAGTTTTCAAGAGCACAGTGGGCTCCATCATTAGGCAATGGAAAGAATATGGAACTACCCAGACTCTTCCTAGGGCTGACCGTCTGACCAAACTGAGCAATCGGGCAAAAAGGACCTCGGTCAAGGAGGTCACCAAGAACCCAATGACCACGATGACAGAACTATAAAGTTCCTTGGCTGAGATTGGAGACCTGCTTCTGCAGCCCTTCACAAATCTAGGCTTTATGGGAGACTTCCGGTTCCCGTCTGATTTGTGGATGTGTGATTTTTCACCTCTGCCAACTTCCTCAAAGATAAGTCTTTCCCGGTCGTTTTTATTGCATTCTTACTGTTTATTTTGTTGTCTCTGTCTTTGCTGTGTGCTCTGAGTTCGGTTTTGTTTTCAAATTTCTGCCAATTTGTGAGTATTCGTTGAATTTTTTGAAGCGGATTATTTGAGGCCTAACTATTCCTAGTTTCAGTCCACATTGGCTTTTTATTGTCTTTTCTCTCTTCCACCCTCGGTCCTCTTGTTTTCTCCTCAATCCCCTTACTTCTCCTTCAATTTCTCTGAAATAACCCCGTTTTTTTTTTTTTTCAATTTCCTTACCTTCAACCTGAAACCTTATGGACCACCCTACTTCCTGCTCTCTACAATTTTTGCCGTTTTCCACTCGGCATTTCCCACTGTTATCATGAATGTTTTCATCACATAACTAAACTTTATTTCTTCAACCAGTTGCTTTTCTCCTCTTTTGCTTAACCATCAACATAAATAAATAATAATAATTGAAAAAAGGTATTTGCTCCCACCGTGCCAACCATTTACTTATATACACCACAACTAACCGAAATGTTATTCACGGTGCCTTCGCAATGTTCAAACTTTCTCTTTCTCCTGTGTTGAATTCTCTATTCTCTTACAATTCACTGTTCTTCTTCCTTTTCAAAAGTTTGCTTTCAAATAAAGCCTTCTATCATTGCAACACTTCCAGTTCTTCCTTTCTACATTATCTACACTCACCTTCATTCTACCCCTCCTCTAATGTTTTCAAACATATCTCTGACTTGAAAATCTCAAGAAACCCAGTTTGTAATAGATGTTCGATTTTTCATTAATCGTTCAAAACTTTCAAAACTCCTCCCCATCAAAACTCCCCCCTCACTCCTCCCCTTAACTCCTCCACTTCAAATCTCCCTCCTTGCCCCTCCCCTTCAAAACTTCTCCCTCACACCTCCCCTTCAAAACTCCACCCTCACCCCTCATGGAATCCATCATCGCTTCTGATATTAAATCCCTCCTCTTCTCCAACGGCTTCATCTCTGATCATCAATTTGGATTCAGACCAGGCCATTCTCCTCTGGACCTGCTGCTTCTGCTGTCTCAACAATGGATGGAGGTTCTCAATGCCAAACAGGAAATCAGAGAGGTCTCCCTTGACATATATCATTCCTTCGATACTGTCTGGCACCCCGCCCTGCTCACCAAACTCTCCTCTTATGGTATCCTTAGAAATCACCATGCATGGCTCGTGGACCTCCTCTCCCCTCATAGTCAAAGTGTGGCTCCAAATGGAATTCTCTCATCTCCTTTTTCTGTCCAGGCTGGAGTTCCTCAAGGCAGTGTTCTGTGCCCTGTGCCTTTTCTGGTCTTCATCAATGATCTCTCCACCTCTCTGGAAAATCCTCTCTATCTTTTTGCTGATGACTCCACCCTCTGCCACTTCATATCTCAACCCTCAGATCGGCAGTCTGCAGCCTCCTCACTCTCTGCAGATCTGTATAAAATCACAAACTGGTCAAACAAGTGGAGCATGCCTTTCAATCCTGACAAATCTCACACTCTCACTGTCTCTCCGAAAAGACCATCTGGACAACCCTCCCATCTACTTTCTCAACAATCCTCTCCAAGAAGTTCTGTCTCTCAAGCTTTTGGGTCTCACTATCTGCCATGATCTTTCCTGGGAAAACCATATTTCCAAGCTGGCCTACAAAGCCAGTCACCGACTAGGCAACAACATCCTTCCTTGGCACCTCTGAGCTCCTCACCACATACAAAGCTTTCATCCGCAGCTTGATGGAATAGTGCTCTCCCCTATGGGCTGGTGCTCCTGCCTCACACCTAGCTCGGCATCATGCGGTAGAAACCAAGGCTCTCAGCATCATTGATATCTCCTGCGACAAAGCTGATTCTGAGGGCCTTTAACTCGCTCACCACACAGGCAAGTTGGTGGTCTTTCTATCTTTTATCCACTCCTCATCGGCCTTGCACCCCTTGCTCCGTCTGTGCTCTGTTGCGCAAATATTCCTGCAGGATGCACAAGATCAGCCAGCAACCCTCTTCTGGTGAAACTCCCAAAACCAAGACTCTCTGCTTACCTTCACTCTTTCAATCCTCTGTTTTCCTACCTCTGGAACAAACTCCCACACTCTCTTCAATCCCACTCCTCCCTCCAGGTGTTCAAAACAGCTGTTCACCACCATCTCTTATGTCCTGTTGGAAGCCCCATCCAAAAACTTTGATCTTTTCTACCCCCGTTAATCCACCCTAAATCTACCTCCTTCAAATTCCATTTTCTTTCCTGAAAGTCCTTGTAGTGTCCATCTTGTTTATCCTGTTTACCACGCCGCAGCCCTCTCCCTTCCACAGATCTCCCGATGTCCATGTTCTTTCCTGTTGTTGTGTTTCCCTCTCTTTCTCCCCCTGTTGGCTCCTGCTCCCTTTATTATATGTTCTGTGTGTTAGCTCTTACATGACCCTTGACTTGTTATACAAAAAAAAAAAGTGGCCAGACGGAAGCCACTTCTGAGAAAAAGGCACATGACAGCACGCCTGGTGTTTGCAAAAAGGCACATGAAAGATTCTGAGCATGAGGCAAAATAGTCTGTGGTCTGATGAGACAAAAAAAGAACTCTTTGACCTGAATGCAAAGCACTACATCTGGTGGAAACTGAGCACAGCTCATCACCCATCTAACACCGTACCTACCGTAAAACATGGTGGTGGCAGCATCGTGCTATGGAGATGTTTTTCAGCAGCAAGGATTGGGAGACTTGTAAGGATTGAGGGAACAATGAATGGAGCCAAATACAGGCAAATCCTTGAGGAGAACCTGCTTCAGAATGCAAAAGACCTCAGACTGCAGCGATGATTTGTGTTCCAACAGGACAATGACCTTAAGCATGCAGCCAAAGCAACATTGGAATAGCTTTAGAACAAGAATGTGAAAGTCCTTGAATGGTCCAGCCAAAGCCCAGATTTGAATCCCATTGAGAATATGTGGAAAGACTTGAAGATTGCTGTTCACCGACACCCCCCATCCAACTTGACAGAGTTTGAGCAAATCTGTAATGAATAATGGGATAAACTCCCCAAATCCAGATGTGCAAAGCTGATACAGACATACCCAATGAGACTAAGCTGTAATCGTTGCCAAAGGTGCTTATTTGAAGTATTGACTTGGGGTTGAATACTTATGTAAATTAGATATTTCTGTTTCATTTTTAATAAATTTGTAAAAATGTCTGTATAAAAAATTCCACTTTGATATTATGTGTAGATCAGTGACAAAAAAAATCTCAATTTAAGCCATTTTTAATTCAGGCTGTGACATAACAAAATTTGAAAAAGGCAAGGGGTGTCAATACTTTCTGAAGGCACTGTACATACACACATCTTAAACTGGTGAGGCAGGAGAGACATGAGATGTCAGCCATTGGTGTGAAGATTGATGTTAAAGATGTGTATGCTGAACTTTCAACATTCTCAAGTCACCTTATAAGTTTGAGTTTGTCCTATATCGTTTTTGCTGATGATTCCACCCTCTGCCGTCAAAATGTGAAAAAGTCAAGGGGTGTGAATACTTTCTGATGGCACTGTATGTGTGAGTGGCAGCTTGATTATGAGACTCTGCCCTTGTATAAAAAGTACAAGGGGTGGGGGAAGGAGGGAAACATCAACGGCAGAGTTAAAGCATAAAATAGAAGGAGATATGGACAAATAAGGGAAGCCGGGAGGAAAGCAGGGTCGGGGAGGACACAGTATGGACAGGATGGAAACAGCCGCAAACTCTCAGAAAGGAAAAACTAGAAACTTAGAAGTGGTTTAAATCCCAATTGATGAGATGAGGCCATGGGAGAAAAGGAAGGATTTCATATTAACTGCGATGATGGATTCCATGACCTTGATGATGATGATGATGATTGGGAAGTAGCTCGGTTTTTGCTCCTTGCCTACGTAATGTGATTATGTTGACTGACTTCCAAGCAGATGGACCTCGGGCAAATGTTTGGGTGAAAAGAGCAGAAAGAGGATGGATGTGCAAGAGCAGCGGAGCAGTTTTCTTGGACACGTGAGCTGATGCCGGCCTGTCTAGTTGCAGAATCACAACTGAAGGTGCCAGAAACTTCTCCACGATACTTCACTTGCTTGAAGCGACATCTTAATGACCCTTTCACACTCGCATGTCCCGAGTCAGGATTAAAGGTCAGGAGACTGAATGAAGCCTTCTCCACATGCAATGCTTGCCCTGGTTGGTGATGGATTCGTGGCGGTTGTCTTGATGGGAGGGAGATGGCAGGCAGCATCATGGTTAGGCTTCGTGGCTCGATCTCAACTCACACGCGTACTTACAGAATCCGACTCTGGGACTCGCTTCTCCACCACCCTCTGTGTGACCGTACTCCACCGCTCCTTCCACGACTGTCCTTCACCACCCAGCATGTGACTTCACTTGCACATCACTGTGGTTATTGTGCTCACCGAGCTTGTCCCGTCCATCTCGCTTTTTATAACCTCAAGAGTGCTCGTAGCGGCTTTGAGTCTCCGAAGGGATTGCCACTTTGCAGGCTTGTCTCTTACATCTCTTATCTGGGACTTGCTTGTTGTGGAACTGCAGAGCGCTTTCTAAAAAAAAACAAAAAAAAGGACAGATTACAAAGGGAAACAATTTAAAGGATTAACAGAGCACGAGTGATGGAGGCTTGAGACACACTCCAGAAAGGGGGAGGGTGTTGTTCTGCCTGCACTTCAGGTAGGCTAATGCTGATAAATGTGAATGATATTTTGGCTACAAAAGTGTAGGTGACTTTGTACTTGATGCCCCCTAATATGGGTATTGGAGGAAATACCAGTCATTTGAATTCCCCATGGTCTGATGTCATACCTGGCATATCTATCATTGGAGGAAATAAAAGAAAACAACTTGTTTTTCATGTTTAGTCATTGTATGAATTATTTTTTAATTTTCTTTTCTTGCTAATAGCAGGCATGTTCTCACTGTCTCAGGCTTTCACCTTTGAAGGTTTTGACAGGCTGCGGGAGCTGTGGCTTAGCCTACTGCCTCCCGGAAGGAGTTTGGCCACAACGCTTGGCTCCCTGCCCTCGCTCTTGGCTTTGCACCTGTCTGACATTTCTCTTCCCCATCAGCCGACCTTCCTTCTTCGTTGGCGGACTCAGCTTGTGTCTCTGTCTCTCGCAAACTGTGACATACCTGTAGCATATCTACACATCATTCGTTTGCTCGAGCAATTGAGGTATGAGGAGCTAATCTGGGGTCTGGCAGTTATTCGGGCAGGTTTTCACCCTGGGGTTTAGTTTGAGTAAGTCTTCACCCTGAGGCTCACTCACTGTCTTTGTTTATTTTCTCCATTATTGTTCATTTACTTTAGTCTTGTTTACGTTTGGCTCGCAAACAGTGTAATAAAGCATTCTGTGAAACATCCGTCCTGCATGCCTCATATTTAAAACATTACTTGGTCTCCTCAGTCCCACACATTTGCAGATTCAAGAATGTACTGATACTGACGTCGTCGTCAATGAATGCAGGACGGATGTTTTGCATGTGAGCGTGCACATGCCTTTGCAACAATGGCAGGCCACCTCCCCTCCACCCCATTCCACAAATGTTTCTGGCTCACCAGGCATCATAAGTGCCGAGTAGATTCCCCCTCCCTAACCCTCCCTTCCCCTCCCCTACCCCCAAACATTTGAGCTGAAAGTTGTCCTGTGTGGACTTACCGTACATTGAATAATCACCAGAAAGGCTTTAAAAGCCTCCAGGCTGACAAATACTGTGGTTAGCTGTGTAGCAGCTGACACCGGGTGATTTTGTGTCTTTCTCTGAATGCACTAAGCCGGATGGTGGTGCACGTTAAGTTAAATATATTATTTCCCAGCCTCAATTCAGAAACCTTGTTGCCACAAAACCCTAAGGATCCTTAATCGATCAGTGAAACTCACAGGCGGGTGAACTCCAATCTTGAGATTATTTCAAAGTCAAAGCAAAAACAGTAACTCAAAACTCCAATGCTGTACGGTACACAACAAAGTACCTTTTTACTCAGCAACTATCGGGGATGCCTCTTTACGGTGCTTGTATGAGATAAGAGATAGGGGGGGGACTATGATCATCTCCTGAAGGGGGTGAAGACCAATGAGAGCTTTAAGAAGGTCATCCTGCCTGCCTTGGGCATGGTGCTGTTCTCGTTACTCCCTCCTCCCCCACCCCCTCCACCTTGCTTGTTCATTGTCCTCGTCTCATCACCTCTTTGTCGTCCTGATTTTCTCATCATCCCTCCTCATCACCTGCTTCATGACTGCCATCATCCTCTTCCGTTACCACCACCACCAGACAGGGATAAGTCACCCGGTTTTGTACCTTTCCCCATCTGTGCTTTTGACTGCAATGAGGCGCCTTAGTTACCTTCGCAAAAGCGGAAGGTTATGTTTTGATCGCTGTGTATTTATTTGTATGTCTGTGTGTGTGTATGTTAATCGCATAACTCAAAAAGTATTCAACCGAATTGCATGAAATTTGGTGGGATGATTGGTTATTATACGGGACACATTTGATTAGATTTTGGGAAACAGATTTGCTCAAATTCTGACTATTTTTAACTCGATCGTATTTCACTCAAAGTTATGAGCGACTGAAGAAGAAGATGTCCATCCAGGACGTCATCACTATAACGCGATCTCCCGCGATCATTTCAACCTCAAAAAAAATTATAATTGCAGATTTGACAATAGATGAGGCATATTAACAAACGAATGAAACAGATTTGCTCAAATTCTGACTATTTTTAACTCGATCGTATTTCACTCAAAGTTATGCGCGACTGAAGAAGAAGATGTCCATCCAGGACGTCATCACTATAACGCAATCTCCCGCGATCATTTCAACCTCAAAAAAAATTATAATTGCAGATTTGTCAAGAGATGAGGCATATTAAAAAAACGAATGAAACAGATTTGCTCAAATTCTGACTATTTTTAACTCGATCGTATTTCACTCAAAGTTATGAGCGACTGAAGAAGAGGATGTCCATCCAAGACGTCATCACTATAACGCGATCTCCCGCAATCATTTCAACCTCAAATGAAATTCAAATTGCAGATTTGTCAATCGGGGAGGCATATTAACAGACGAATGAAACAGATTTGCTCAAATTCTGATTTTTAAAAATCGATCGCATTTCACATAAAGTTTCACATCGCATACACTCCCATGCCAAGTACAGAACAGTAGCTGCGGCGAAGGTATGCGCTCTACCGAGTGCCCGGATTCTAGTTTTTATAGGATTTATTTTACCTCATTGTATATCGTTATTATTGAATTCATTTTCTGCTGCTTTTGTTGTTTGGGAATAGACCCGTTTGGTTTTCTAAAAGCTATAACTATAAGGTTCTCGTGATTCTCCTCAGTCCCGTGCGTGCGGGCATAATATTGCCATGAATTGAACAGAGCCTCGGAGGGGGTTAAAGTTTGTTTAGTCCATCCGTTCAGGGCAGTATTAACCGGCCCGTGAACACGATAGTGTGTGTGTGTGTGTGTGTGTGTGTGTGTGTGTGTGTGTGTGTGTGTGTGTGTGTTTTTTTTGTTTTTTTTTATATTGAAGGCTCCAGTCACTGACTATATAGCCCTCATCGAGGCCACGCCTTAAATATAAGGGCTGCATTGATAGAAATGTGAAGAAAGATAGACTAGTCCAAGAGTTTTTGAGGGAGTAAAAAAAAATCTGCGTTTTGAAAAGGGGAAAGTCGTATGTGTTTGGAAATACATGGGAAGGTAAAGAGTTCTATAGTTTGACAGTGGAGGGGAAGAAACGAATATCAAAATGACCCACCCTTGAGTTGCCAATGGCCACACAATAATCATGAGATGTAGTGGCTTGTCGAGTATTCCGTGGTCTCGTTAATGGCGGAGGTATACAAGCAGCAAGTTCTTGCGAACAGAAACTGAAGCAATATCTGTAGAAAAGAGAAAGAGAGCCAAATTTGCGGCGTAATTGAAGTGGGTCGAGTTTTGAGGTAAGATTGGGAGAGTTGATAAGTCGGATTACTTTGGATTCAATTCTGTCCAGTAAGTATGTGGAACTAGGACCTCCCCAGATATGAGAGCAGTACTCTATACAAGGACGAATCGATCCTTTATATAGTTGAAACAACTGTTGAGAAGAGAAGATTCTTCAACCTCTGAACAGACTCCTAGTTTCTTCGAAGCAGACTTAGCTATTTGTGTAATGTGTGGATTGCAGGATAAATTTGATGTTAGGGTAATACCTAGTAGGTTTATTGAATCGTATGGTGTAATTGTGGAACTTTCAAAGGAGATTGGAAAGTTGAGAGGAGTTTTAGAAAGAGATGGGAAGAAATTGAGTTTTAGAAGCATTAACGTTAACCTGATTACATTTGCCCCACTGGGTAATCTTCTCCAAATCTGAATTTAAAGAGGTGTCTGTGATGAAACAAGATGTAGATCGAATGAGGGAATATGGGGCAGATGGGAAAAATATGGAGGAATGTAATGTTGAGTCATCAGCATACGAGTGCATTTGGTTGTTTTTAGAAGAAAGAAGGTCATTGATAAAAAGAAGGAAGTGTGTTGGAGACAGGACAGAACCCTGGGGGACACTGATGTTGATGGGGAAGGAGGAAGATGTTGAACCATCAACAATTAGAGATAGAGCGGTCAGAGAGAAAGCTCAATATGAGAAAGCAGAGTGAAGGAGGAAAGCTGAAAGAGGGAAACTTGGATATCAGACCCCGATGCCAAACTCTGTCAAAGGCTTTTGAGATATCAATGCCTACAACAAAGGATTGCCCAAACTCTCTCAGAGAAGAGGCCCAGACATTTGTAATGTAAAAAAGGATATTACTGGTAGATCTTTCCTTGCAAAAGCCATATTGATGGTCAGATAGAAGACTGTGAGACTCAAGATGCTTGAGGAAATGGAAATTTTAAAATACAAGAAAACAAACATGACATAATAAGAATAACCCAAGGTTTTTGTGCTGTACTCCTCAAGGTAATTCACAGCAAGAGAAAGAGAAAGTCAAATGTTGTGCATATATAAGCATGTTTATGGAAGAGCGACACCGATTGGTTCATCAGTCATGACGTAATTGGTAATCTGAACACCCTTTGGTTGACTCAGTCTCCACTGTCCTGGGTTCCGATTGGCTGGAGCGGAGTTGAAAGCGATGACTCACCATTTGCACCGATACCTTGGAGGGGAGGGGGATATGACTCACCATTTGCAGACATACCATGGACAGTGGTCGGGGCAACACCTTTAAGCTATCCATATTTAAAGAGAATGAGAGAATGCATAAATTCCTTTTGATGACACAATATAGGGTCCTTCGAATGGAAGAAGGTTGCTTCTAACATACATACAGTCATGTGAAAAAGTAAGTACACCCCATGTAAAGTTTTGACTTTTTCAACATATTTCAACATATAGCTATTTGATCTTCATTTCAACAATATTGACAGTTAAAGGTGATATAATACAACAAATATCATGAAACATTTACATTTTGTAGTCCATTGTATAATTTAAATAATCATAAATGCAAATTTCGCATGTGGAAAAAGTAAGTACACCCTTGGCTCTAATAGGTGGTATTGCCCCCTTTGGCAGAAACAACCTCAAGTAGGCATTTCTTATAACTGTCTACCAGTCTCTGACATCGACTGGGAGAAATTTTTGCCCACTCCTCCATGCAGAATTCTTTCAGCTGTGCGATGTTTGAGGGGTTTCTTGCATGCACAGCTCGTTTCAAATCCCCCCACAACATCTCGATGGGATTTAGATCCGGGCTTTGACTTGGCCATTCCAGAACCCTCCATTTCTTTCTTTTCAGCCATTCCTTGGTGGATTTACTGGTATGTTTAGGGTCATTGTCATGTTGCAAGGTTCACCTTCGGTTGAGTTTCAACTTTCCGACAGATGGCCTCACATTATTCTCAAGCACTCTCTGGTACAATGAAGAATTCATCGTGGATTCTATGATGGTGAGCTGCACTGGCCCTGATGCAGCATAGCTGCCCCAAACCATAATATTTCCACCAACATGCTTTACAGTTGGTATCAGGTTCTTGTGGTCAAATGCTGTCTTTGGTTTTCACCAAACATGTCTTCTGGTACTGTGGCCAAATATCTCTACCTTTGACTCATTTGTCCAGAGCACATTGTTCCAGAAGTGCTGGTCTTTGCCTCGGTGTTCATTGGCAAACTTTAGTCTTGCCCTGATGTTCTTTCTGGACAGCAAAGGTTTCCTCCTGGCACACCTCCCACGTAGATCAAATTTGTGCAGCCTCTTTCTAATGGTAGACTCGTGCACTTTGACATCATCAGTGCCAAGAGCTACCTGTAGGTCCCGTGATGACATTCTGGGGTTCTTAGAGACTTCTTTCAGCATCTTGCGGTCTGCTCTCGGGCTGAACTTGCTGGGGCGGCCTGGCCTGAACAAGTTGGCAGTTGTTTGGAATCTTCTCCACTTGTAGATGATCTTCCGGACAGTCGAATTATTGATTTCAAATTGTTTGGAGATCTTTTTAAATCCCTTCCCAGAATCGTAGGCATCTATAACATTCTTTCTGAAGGCCTCAGAGAGCTCTTTTGATCTAGGCATGGTGACGCCGCACACTTCGACAACAAAGAGCAAACCAAACTCAATGTCTGAGGTTTAAATTAGACAGTTTCCTCCAAGATCCCCTCTAACGATGTTCTAATCATTTGCACCTGAGCTGGTGCACCTGATTCTAATTTTAGGTATTTGAAGTCGTGATAAATGTAGGGGTGTACTTACTTTTTCCACATGCGAAATTTGCATTTATGTTTATTTAAATTATACAATGAACTACAAAATATAAATGTTTCATGATATTTGTTATATTATATCAGCTTTATCTATCAATATTGTTGAAATGAAGATCAAATAGCTGTATGTTGAAATATGTTGAAAAAGTCAAAACTTTACATGGGGTGTACTTACTTTTTCACGTGACTGTAGATGTAATGTAGTCTGACAAACAACAACAACATGCATTTTAAAGGCCATTTTCCCTGCTAGAGCGGGGGTTAGCCTTGCGGTCGCCATGACAATCTTCTCCATTTTGCCCTATTTTCTGCATCTCTCCTTGTTAACCCCCTTGCCCGCATTTCTTCTTCCACCATCTTTAGCCAAGTCTTTCTCGGTCTTCCCCGTCTTCTACTTCCTTCTACATTCATTTCCATCACTCTTCTCAACCAGTCACTTTCATCCTTCCTCAACACATGACCAAACCATCTCAACCTGTTCCTCTTCACAGCATCCATGTTGGTGAGATCAACCAGATCAACAAACCCAAGAAACAACTTCTTCCTCTTCTCCATGTACTTCTCCTGCAACTGCCTCACAATGAAAAGCGCGTCTGTCGTTCCTCTTCCTGGCATAAATCCAAACTGCATTTCGTCGATCTTCACTTTCTTCCTTATCCTCCTCTCCAACACCCTTTCCAATACCTTCATTCCATGCTCCAATAACTTTATCGCTCAGTACGAGCCACACTCCAGAGGGTCACCTTTCCCCTTGTATAGAGGGACGAGGGTACTCAGTTCCCAAACCACTGGAATGCGGCCTTCTTTCACCACCAGATTACAGATCTCTGTCATTCTCTTCACACCCCAACTTCCTGCTGCCTTCAACATATCTCCCACAACTCCCGTCGGCCCTCCCGCTTTTCTACCCTTCATTGCTTTTATCGCTTCCTCAACTTCCTTCTCAGTTATCTTCTCTGCCGGTCCTAAAACTGGGTTACTCTCTATGTTGCCATCCCATTCATTCTCTGTATTCAACAGCATTTCCATATAGCTTTTCCATCTTCCTTTAATTCCATCTGGGTCGACAACGATTTGTCCCACTTCATCCTTCAAGCAGCCCACCCCCATCACATCACACCTCTCTTTCGCTATCTGCTTTGCAATCCTGAATACTGCTTTCTGACCCTCTTCCGAATCCAAGCGTTCTCCGAACATTTTCCTACATGCCTCCTGCGCCTTTGCTACCTCTTTCTTTGCAGCCTTCCTGGCTGCCTTATAACTTTCATGCTCTGCTGTTTCTGCTCCCGTACCCTTCGCCTTCTGCCACTCCTTGAACTTCTTCCTCTTCTCGTCAATCCTCTTTCCAACTTCATCATCCCACCACCATGTTTCCGAGTGCCTCGGTGGTCCTTTTGTCCATCCACATACCTCACCAACGGCTCCCAACAGACTAGCTTTCATTGACATCCAACCACGTTCAAGCTCAACCACATCATCCTCGACCCTACTCAGCCTCTCTTTTAATGCCTCCCTTACTGTCACCTCTTTCAACCTCCACACCTTCATTCTCGGTTGGTACTTCACCCGCCGAGCTCTCCTCGCACGTTTCACCCTTACGTCACAGACAACCAAGTGGTGCTGTGAAACAGCCTGCTCCCCCGGGATCACCTTTGTGTCTCGGAGGTGCCCCCTATCTCGCCTACGCACCATCAGGTAGTCAACGGTTGTCGTCGACCCACCTGACGTGTATGTAACGAGCTTATTATCCTCTTTCTGGAACTGAGTATTACAAATCAACAAATCAGCTCCATCAGCAAACTCCAAAATCCTTTCACCTTCTCCATTTCTCACACCATATCCGTAACCCCCATGAACTCCGTCAAAACCATCCATACTCCTTCCCACATGTCCATTTAGGTCTCCTCCTACCACAACAACTTCCTTATCTTTCACGTTTTCCATCAGCTTCTCTATCGCACACCAGAACTTGTCCGCTTCATCGCTCCGACCAACCTGCGGAGCATATCCCGAGATGACGTTCACCAAGAGCTTTCCAATCATCATTTTCACCATCATCAACCTATCACTCACTCTAGTCACACTCACCACACTGTCTATAAACTCCTCAGAAACCAGGACACCAACACCATTCACGCCCTCCAGGCACCCTTGCCACACAAACTTGTATTTCTGTCCCTGCCTACCCTTCACCATTCTCACACCACTTCCCTTCCATCTCGTCTCTTGCACACAACATATGTCCACTCTTCTTCTGACCAATACTTCCACCACTTCTCCTGATCTCCCTGTCATTGTCCCTACATTCCATGTCCCAAACCTCAGAAACCGATCACTTCGGGCTGTACCCTGCCCACATGTAGTTGTAATTGTCATGGTTCTCTTTTTGAGGCAATGTTTTTTATGGCCGGATGCCCTTCCTGACGCCAACCCTCTTAGTCGCCTCCTACGACACGCAGGGATACGGCGTACCTATTCTTATCCAGGGTACACACTGGGAAACGTTTTAAACATGGAAATCCTGGGGGGGGATCACCGCTGCGGTTTAAACATATTTAAATAAATATTTAAACAAAACCATGAAAACAATCTGGGAAAAGTCTCTAAGTGAGAACGTGGATTTGAGAAAGCAGGAGCAGAGGTGAAAGAATAAACGAGAATATAGGGGGCAGGGCACAAGTCGAGACGAGGAGGCCGCACGAGACACCAGGCCGCACGAGGCGCGGACAAAGAAACGACTAATTACACACAAATTTGCAACAACTACAAAACCAAAACCAAATAGAAACACACAATAACACATACACAACAAAATACGCAGCGGAAATTTGACAAAGAAACGAACGGGAAAACACTCAAACTTTGATGCCGTGGAGAGATCAAAGCAAGCCCCGTCGCTCGAGGGACCGGAAGCAGAACCTGTTAGTCTGACCTCCTCTCAATATCTTGAACATATCTGCATTGTACTGGTCTGCACATCCTAATGTGTACTGCATCCTAATGTGTACCGCATCCTAATGTGTGCCTTTATTGAACCTGTTAGGCACTTGGACCTGTCTGTGGAAAAGGACAAGACAAGGCAGCTACCACTGAATGCTGGCCTGTTCTCCGAGCTCTTGTCTCGGTTGCCTCATCTCCAATCCCTCGACCTCTCTGGGCAGTTGCTACGTGATGACTGGCTTGTAGCACCAGGGAAAGAGGAGCCCAGGTACTGATGACATGTAATTATGATTGTCCAGACATTACCCAAAAGCGCAATTGCAGGATAAGACAGTTGCACAAGGTTACATTCGCCGCTAAGCCATCTAGCCTGCATTTGAATCCCACCCAGCTGTAAGCTGTCACCTTGGTGTTTCGTAGGCAGGCGAAGCATCAGTGTGTCGACCCTTGGATGGACGTTAAACTGGGCGTCCCATCTGCCAGCATTAGTTGGTGGACGTGAAAGATCCCATGGTATTCGTTTTGAAGAGAATGTGAGCTATTGCTGTCACCCTGAGCAAATGACAAATTATTACCCAAAACTACAGGAAGCACTACATCTGCGGCCCAACTTTGGCCCTTTGAGAATGGAGCATGTCCGTGGGTCCATCTTGTAACTGACTCCTTGTGTAATATGTAAACATTGAAACAAACCACTAGTGAAAAACAGCAATTCTATTTGAGTGCACTGTAAGACAAAGGCCTCCCTCACCTAATGATGAGGAGTGTTTGGCATGCTTGTCATGCATAGTAAGTCCAAGTTGATGAGATTGTGTATTTGCAGATCCACACCAGCCATTGGAGAACGAAATGAAAAAATTTAACCACTCAACCACACTTTGTATGAATTACTTGGATTGATTCATAAATTTGTTGTGGAAGGAATGCGCCAGCTTTCTTTGGGATCCTCGGATGACACCTTAGATTGCCAGATGAAACTTACTGTTGTTCTCATTTTAAAGCATCTCATGTTGTCAACTAGGTATTGCATGCATCAGAAATGTTGGAACATTGTTCATATCTGCAACATCAGAGAGTGCGCTAGTACTCTGTAAGGATCGCGCGGAAATAAAAGTCAGTCCTATCCGCTACATAGAAAACTAAAGTTGGAGTATCTTCTTCAAAAAGTTGCTTAGGCTACATATGAGAGCCTATCTGGTCTGGTCAGCTGATTGTCTAGGCAGGGATCACTTTTCAATACTCCAGACCATAGCAAAAGCAAAAAAAAAAAAAAAAAACTGAGATCGGTAAAAACCGGGAAATCAACTCGTTCATCATAATAATAATCTTCAGACGGCGTATTTCCGAGCTGCCTCTCAATGGTAATGATCCTGGTACCACCCGACAGAGTTTTACTTGGTGCAGCATCCTTTGCTATCGTAAATTTTAGTAACTTGAAAGGATTCCCTGAAAAGTACGCAAACCTGCATTCCTTTGTAAAGGAATAGGAAGAAATCAGATGGGTGGACGAGACTACGACTGTCAATCAGCCGGATGGGTGCAGGGTCGCGAGACACATTTGCCCTAGGGCCAATCATACCTTATACAGATGTGTTTAACAGTGGAACATTATCAGGAAATCGGTAACAGTAACAACTCGCACATCTCCTATATGAATTAACAAAATGTTAGTTTGTGTGTTTGTACAGATGTCTGTCCCCCTTCATAAGGGTAAGTTTTAAAGGCCAATCTTTTAACACTAATGTTTGTTCACTACGGTCTATTTTTGAGGATAAAACAAACTCGAAAAAGATTTTCCATAAAAGAGTAATTATGTCTAATGGAATTGTAGACGGTGGCTTGAAAACCGAGCCTCGAGGGTGGTGTACAGAAGCGGTCTAAAAAATATATACCAATAAATACAAGGTGCAGGGAGGTGAAATTTGCTGTACATGATGTGCAAAGCGTGCAGAGTAAAACAAGCATTCATTTACATCCGTAGGATGTCTAATAAATAAATAAGATATAAGCACACCTGACACTAGGCCAAGGCTTCAGACTTTGGCATGCTAACAAGGCTCCACCCTCGAATAAACTGTTCCAACCCGTCATTTTTGACTGCCTTTTTTTTTTTTTTACTAGTATTTCTATAAAGGACGTACTCTTTAGAATATTAGATCGTCTATAAAATATGTACAGTGTAGCAGCTACCGCTGGGTATACACAATCGCCTTGCACCTACCGAGGACGCGGAGCGATCACCATGCCGGGCTCGTCCAGGACGCCCGGGCATGCCCGCTCTCGACTTGCCAGGCCTCGTCCGGGACGCCAGGGCATGTCCAGACACGCCCGGGCATGCCCGCTCTCGACTTGCCAGGCCTCGTCCGGGACGCCCGGGCATGCCCAGACACGCCCGGGCATGCCCGCTCTCGACTTGCCAGGCCGCGTCCAGGACGCCCGGGCACGCCCCCTCTCGCCTTTCCCGGGCAAACGCTCCCGGATAATGTGTATATACATTTCTGCCTGATAAACGGGCTTTTCAGAGTACCCGAGTTGATTTGACACAATAAAGAAACTCGGACGAATTCCAGCTTTTTGTCGCGTCCATTCTTTCGATTTACATTGGAGCATAGCTCCTACATTGGTGACCCTACATGGACACGGCAGTTGCCCTCAAACTGCCTACCTTCTGGGAGGCTCACGCGGCGGTTTGGTTCGCCCAGGCGGACTCCCTGTTCGCCCTGCGAGGCATCACGGCCGACGTCACCCGCTTCCACCATGTGGTAGCAGCACTCGGCTCAGCCACCGCGGCCCGCGCCCTGAGCCTCCTCGAGAGCCCGCCAGCCGCTGACAAATACGGCGCGATTAAAAAGCTCCTCCTCGACGCTTTCGCCCTCTCATCGGTGGAACGCGCACGGCGCCTGCTCGACCTGCCCGAGCTCGGCGACACGTGCCCGTCCGAGCGAATGGACTACATGCTTTCGCTGCTCGGCAAGCACTCTCCGGCATCCCTGTTCCGGGAGCTGTTCCTCCGTCAGCTGCCTAGCCCGGTACGCCTCGCCCTGGCAAGCACGACGATCACGGATCCCCGCGCCCTCGCCAGGGAAGCCTACAAGATCTCCGCGGCAGGCCAACGCATTGGAGCAGCGACCTGGAGCCCACCGCCGTCTGAAGCAACGCCCATGGCGCCCGAGCACCCGGCACGGTCGACGACCGAACTGCCGACGCAATTGGCGGCCGCGCCGACCACCTCCAGCACGACGACCGGAGCCTCCACCTGACCAGGCGTGGTGCTATTATCATGCCAGGTTCGGACAGAAGGCCCGGACATGCCGACCCCCGTGCACCTTCGGCAAGCCGGGAAACGGCCGGGCCGGCGTTCATTACCAGCCATGAGCGCCGGCCACACGGGCAACTTACTTTTCATCACGGACAAAGCGTCCAGACGGCGCTTCCTGTGTGACACCGGCGCCCAACTGAGCGTCATACCCGCCTCCGATCAGGACAGGCAGTCCACGGTTTGCGGCCCCTCCTTGGTTGCGGCCAACGGATCGGCCATCCACACCTTCGGCCCACGCAACGTCACCCTCTGCTTCGGCGGCCAACACTTTAATTGGACTTTTGTAACCGCAAGCGTGCCCATGGCTCTGCTAGGCGCCGACGTCCTCTGCGCACACGGACTGCTGGTGGACGTCCAACGGCGACGCCTCATCAACGCCGAGACCTTCAGCTCCCTGGCATGCACATTGAGCAGCTCCGCTCCGACCGAGCTGGCATGCGCCCTCCCGGCGGCGAACGAGTTTGCTCGCCTGCTCACGGAGTTCCCGGCCCTCACGCGGCCGACGTTTTCGGCCGTCGCAGTACGACATGGGATCGAGCACCACATACCAACCACGGGCCCGCCGGTCTACGGCAGAGCCCGCCGCCTCGACCCAGCCAAGCTCGCCGTGGCCAAAGCCGAGTTCGACGCTTTGGAACACCTCGGCATCGTGCGGCGCTCCGATAGCGCGTGGGCTTCGCCACTACACATCGTCCCAAAACCAGGGGGCGGCTGGCGCCCATGTGGCGACTACCGCCGCCTTAACGACGCTACCACCACCGACAGGTATCCGATCTCGCACATCCAAGACTTCTCCGCCCGTTTGGCAGGACGGGTCATTTTTTCAAAGATCGATTTAATACGGGGATATCACCAGGTACCTGTCAGGGCGGCCGGCGGCCCAAAAACGGCCGACCTCACGCCGTTCGGCTTATTCGAATTCCTGCGAATGCCGTTTGGCCTCAAGAACGCGGCTCAGGCGTTCCAGCGCTTGATGGACGGCGTGCTGCGCGACCTGCCGTTCCTCTTCGTTTACCTGGACGACATCCTCGTCGCCAGCACGTCCCGGGCCGAGCACCTCCTCCACCTCCGAACACTGTTCGGGCACCTCAGAGAGCACGGCCTCATCGTCAACCCGGCCAAATGCCACTTCGGCACGACGGCCGTTGATTTTTTGGGCCACCACATCACCAAGAACGGGGCCGTGCCGCTGCCAACCAAGGTCGAGGCCATCACCACGTTTCCGCGTCCCCGCTCCATAAAGGCCCTGCAGGAATTCCTGGGAATGGTGAATTTCTATCACCGCTTCGTGCCCCGCGCTGCTCAACTCATGCGGCCCCTCTACGAAGCCCTCCGGGGCAAGCCGGCCAACGACGTCGTCTGGTCTGCAGCAATGGACGCGGCCTTTAAAAGCTCAAAGCGGGCCCTCGCCGACGCAACACTGCTCGCTCACCCGGTGCTCAACGCTCCCATCGCCCTCACCACGGATGCCTCCGACTACGCGGTGGGCGCCGTACATGAGCAATGGGTGAACGGGGTTTGGCAGCCACTCACTTTTTTCAGCCGGCAACTCCGGCCGAACGAGCTCAAATATAGCACGTTTGACCGTGAGCTCCTCGGTCTACACCTGGCCGTTCGCCATTTCCGCCACCTCCTGGAGGGCCGATCCTTCACGGCGTTCGTCGACCACAAGCCGTTGGTTTACGCAATGGCCAAGGTCACGGAGCCGTGGTCGGCCCGCCAACAACGCCACCTCTCCGCCGTGTCGGAGTTTACCACGGACATCCGGCACGTCGCCGGCAAAGACAACGCCGTGGCCGACTGTCTTTCTCGGGCCAGCGCGAACGCGGTCCACCTCGGCGTGGACTTCGCGCTTATGGCGGCGGACCAAACCACCGACACCACGGTGCAAGCCCTCCGGGCGGCAGACACGGGCCTCCGCCTGGCCGACATCCCCTTCGCAGACACTGTCCTGCTCTGCGACGTCTCCCAAGGCCAGCCTCGCCCCATCGTGCCCGTTACCTGGCAACGCCGCATCTTCGCCTCCCTCCACGGCCTTTCCCACCCGGGCCGGAAAGCTTCCCAGAAGCTGGTGTCGGCGCGATTCGTCTGGCACGGCCTTCGACGGGACGTCCGTGATTGGACCAGCACCTGCACAGCCTGCCAACAGGCCAAGGTCCACCGACACACCCAGGCCCCGCTGGCACCTTTCACCGTGCCCGAACGACGTTTCGACCACGTCAACGTGGACCTGGTGGGCCCCTTCCCCCCATCACGGGGTTTCACACACCTGCTCACCATGGTGGACAGGACCACCAGGTGGCCGGAGGCCGTTCCCCTCGTCTCCACCACCACCGCCGACGTGGCGCAGGCTTTCATCTCCACCTGGGTCGCCCGCTTCGGCGCACCGGCGGACATCTCGTCGGACCGCGGACAGCAGTTCACCTCCGAGCTGTGGGGCGCGGTCGCCCGCAACCTGGGGGTCAAGCTCCACCGTACTACGGCCTACCACCCCCAAGCCAACGGGTTGTGCGAGCGTTTCCACCGCTCCATGAAGGCCGCGCTCATGGCCGGCCTTCAGGACGGCGGTTGGGCCGACCGGCTGCCGTGGGTCCTTTTGGGCCTCCGCACGGCCCCCAAGGAGGACCTTCGGGCGTCCACCGCCGAGCTTGTCTACGGCCAGGCGCTACGCGTCCCGGGCGAATTCGTGCCCGACGCTACCAGTCCCTGGTCCGCAGCTCACCAGCGCTCGGACCTCCAGGAGACCGCCCGACGGTTTGCCCCCGTGCCAACGTCCCACCACGGTGACCCCCAGTCCTACGTCCCCCCAGCGCTTCGCACAGCGGAGTACGTTTTTGTGCGTCACGACGCACATCGGGGGCCACTCCGGCCGCCGTACGACGGGCCCTTCCGGGTCCTGCGACGGGACGACAAGTCGTTCGTCGTCGACATCGGCGGCAGGTCGGACCGGATTGCGGTGGACCGCCTTAAGCCGGCGCACGTGGACATGACCAACCGTCACAGTTGGCCCTTCCGCCGCGGCGAGGCCGCCCCCCGTCCACAGTGCCCCCCACTCGACCGCCCACCACCACACCGGACCCCCCCCCCCCATGACCCACCAGGGGTCGCTTCGGCCAGGTCATCAGGACCCCCCTTAAATTGACCCTGCCGGTGCAAGTCGATTCTGGGGGGACGTGTGTAGCGGCTACCGCTGGGTATACACAATCGCCTTGCACCTACCGAGGACGCGGAGCGATCACCATGCCGGGCTCGTCCAGGACGCCCGGGCATGCCCGCTCTCGACTTGCCAGGCCTCGTCCGGGACGCCCGGGCATGTCCAGACATGCTCAGACATGCCCGCTCTCGACTTGCCAGGCCGCGTCCAGGACGCCCGGGCACGCCTCCTCTCGCCTTTCCCGGGCAAACGCTCCGGGATAATGTTTATATATATTGCTGCCCGATAAACGGGCTTTTCAGAGTACCCGAGTTGATTTGACACAATAAAGAAACTCGGACGAATTCCAGCTTTTTGTCGCGTACATTCTTTCAATTTACGTTGGAGCATAGCTCCTACAACAGTACCTTTACAATGAGCACGTCTATAAAGTTTGTACTACAACATTTGTAAATCGGTAGTACAACATCTATCTAAGTATATATTTCTAAAAAAGGAAAGAAACAAGTTGTAAAGCATTTTTTTTTAATGTAAAAGGATGTAGGGATGTTACTCCAAAAAGTATGTAAACAAGGTAGGGATGATCACAAGAAATTATTATGTGAAACCATCCCTACATCTTTCTTTGAATAATGGTTGTGCCTAGAAAAGACAAAGTTATGTCAAACACACACATTTACACGTGTTTTCTAACAGCTTGCAGTTAGATTATCCATCTACATTTTGTTTGTAGTTGTTTTTTGATAAAGTTTGAGATACAAATATTACTCGCGAGATACACATCAGATGAGATGAGGAATCTTGAAATGAGAATTTTAAGGGCAAATACAGATGTTTCAACAAATTACGGTGATAGTGATTTATTGTTACAAAGCATACATTTACCGCTTGCGTCATGTGAAAACCACATGTCCAATTCAATAATTCACATACTTAAGAACGATATTTAAGATCAAGATATTTAAGAAGAAGTAATAGCTTATTAATCTGTTGTTTGTGGATAATTGCTCAGCAATGAAATTCATTTAACTCAAAGTAAAAACATTGTAGGCGTTTCGATCATGTTGCATGTACTATGTTTTATAAAGAATATTGTGCTGGCAAAGCAAATGGCTGTACGAGCTTTTTCATTTCATGTTTTCACCAATGTCTGTCTGTCTCTCTGTCTGCAAACAGGATTTCTCTAAAAGTTATGGATGGAATCGGTTGAAATTCCGTGGCTAGGTTGGGTGTGTGACATGGAAGAAATGATTAAATTTTGGTGAAGATCTGGATCTGGATCCGGATATTAGAATTTGTAGTCATTATTCACCATTGATTATTCATTATTCACCACCATTGGTCACCTGGTATGGGTGCCACCTTGGAAAAAACGAAAAACTTTTGCACCTCTATATCTCCGAAAGCGCTGCGTAGAAAAATTGAGACATGGAACATTGTAAAGAATTCTCCATGTGCAATAACATATGTTAATGATGATGTCATAGGTGCCTCCATTATGACGTCATAATTCGACAAGTACAAAACTTCATCCGATGAAGATGAAATTTATTGAGCATCTTCGAGGGAGAAATTGGTGGAGGAAAAAAAAAATGTTGAGGTCATCGGTCACATGGTTTGGCCGCCGTATTTGTTTTAATACAAAGGCCTTAAAAAAAAAACACTGAAAACGCGTCCTGGCGAGGGTCTGCTATCTCTGATTGCTCTTTCTTGTTTTTCTGTACTTTGCTCTTTCTTTCCAGTTCCATATTGTGATTTTTTAAATCTACTTTATGTATTTGTGATCCTGATGGCTATTAATAACCACTAAATTATTATTTATTTCCCAGCATAGAGCCAGCGATGAGCAGTTTACTTCCTCTGCGCGTTCTTAAGAGGCCACTGCACTTTCTTGGCCTGTTCCACTCCAATGGATGTGAATTTCCACACCTCCCTGCACATGTGGTAGTGTATTGTTCATATTGCATTTTATACATCAATATTGCACTCGTCCATCTTGTTGGCCGGAAACTGACCTCTTCCTTGACTCTTACTTTTTCTTCTTCATACTTATTTCCAGGTGACAGGGGATGAGTGCGAAGTGCATATTCTGAATGCTCTGGACGCATACTCAAGCCTGTGGCCAAGTGTCACTGTTGCTGCGCTCAAGTGTTTATTCAACCTAGTTTGCCATGGAACCTGTAACCATCCCCACAGAGCCCTCATGGTATATAAAGCACCAACTACAACAGCAACCTTATCTATCACCTTTTCATCTTGCAATACCATATTTCCCTCAACCTGTGATGTCACAACTACCATTTATACTTAAATACAACATTAAACCCTTCTCTTCCACCTTAGCTGGTGATAACTGTCCTGCACCGGAACCATACCGATCCAGCAGTGCAAACTCTTGGCTCAGGTGTGCTGTACTACCTCACATGCTTGGAGTACCGTGCTGCTCAGGGGCCTATGGCACGCCGTGCTGCCCTAGCCACTTTACTCTCTGGCCTGAAGTATGCATCTGACATCATGGTAAGAAAAGGGGGCAGAACATTGAGATATTTGGGGATAAGACTACCGTGTGAAAGTGAAGAAAACTCAGTCTTCAATTAATACCTTTTGATGGTGTTATTACCTACTGATTACCTCCGCTATATAAGGTGGACGGAGGATATGTTTTCACCCCTATTTGTTTGTTTGTCTGTCTGTGACCAGGATAGCTCAAAATATAGGGATGGATTCAGACAAAACTTAGTGGACAGTTTGGGTTTGTTACAAGATCTCTGAAACTGCTGATGGTATTGTGACCAAACTTGGTACGAATGATATTTGGTATGTGGCAATTCAAGTTTGTTCATGGCAATAAAAATCAGGATCTAAGGGGTCTACTGGGGGGTCAAAGTGGATCCAGGTTTGACCCTCCCCCCAAAATAGGTATTTGCTTTCTTTTCTGAAACTACACACACTATTTTGATGAAACTTGACCACAACCTTCATCACCTGTGATGCATCAATGAGATTGTTCACGGCATTTAAAAAATCTGGGTTTAACGGATTGTGGGGGTGGGGGGGGATTATTCTACCAGGTGAGTGCCCAGTAGTATTGCCCCCATTTTTTTTTTTTAATGCTGGACGTGAAGCAAGGAAGCAGCACGTACTAGTGGTTGGTACGACTTTGCCTGGATTTGAATTGCTGATGTCCCAAACTCAGAGCGAATCCTCTAACCACGAGGCTCCTGAGTTTGGTTAAACAGATAATGTGACATGTCAAAATGATTTTTCTTTTAATGACAGCCATTCTCTCATCATGTTAACCTCTCTCTTTTTTATTATTATTTTTTCAACTTTCCAGCTCCAAAAGAACTGGTGTCTCACTCTCTGCAACTTCTCTATTTCGGATGAGCTGTGTCCGTGGTACGCACGTACGAGTACAGTGCTCCTTGAGGTACTTCGTACTGAAGGTTGTGATGCGGCCACACATCGCATAGCTGTGCACTTGTGCAATGCGCTAGTGTGCCAGTTGGACAGTGCACGCAAGTGCGAAGTCGGCCGCATGGGCTTTGTGCAGGTAAGGGATGGGAAGCATTGAGATCTGAATCTATCATCATGGAAGTCCTTTGAATAACAGAAGTCTTTATGGCAAATACTTTTTTTGGAAAGCAAATTTAAATAGAGTGTAAATCGTAATCTACTATAGAAGAGAGATGTCTGTCTGTCTGTCTGTGTCGCCATTTTTCTCAGAGATGGCTGAACGGATCTTCGTCAATCTTTCAGAGGTTCATCAGTGAGTGCTTGGGAGTTTTTTAGGCAAAAAAAAAAAAAATTATAAAAAAAAAAAAAAGATCGTTTTTTTGGAGTTAAAAAAAAAAACTTGATAGTGCTTCCCCGCTTCCCCCCCCCCCCCTTCCTCCTCTCCCCCCTCCACTCCCCTCCCCTCCCCTTCCTCCCCCTACCCCTTCACTCCCCTTTCCCCCCCTCCCTCTCCCTTCCCACCCTCTTCCCCTTTCACCCCCCCGCCCCCTACGCCCCATTCCCCCCTTCCCCTCCCCTTCCCCCTACCTTCCCACCCCCTCCCCCCCTGCCCCCGTCCTCCCCATCCCTTCCCCACCCGGCAACGCCGGGTACTTCTGCTAGTTTAATTATACAAGCAAGACCGTGGACCCCAACTACACTTTTTGTTGCGTTGTTTGTAGCTCAAATTTTTTTAAATTACAGAATTCTTAGAATGGGGAAGGTTGCCACAGCAGAAAAATATGTACCGTTGGAGCATATTGATGTCATTCGCCAGGAGCCAATCACAGTACACCAAGCATCACACAGCCAATCAATGCCGTCACTGTTTGACTTATTTCCAAGTCAACGTTTGCATTGTCTGAGCATTTATCGATGTGAATAATGAAAATGCTTTTGTCCAAATCAAAAAAAAAAAAAAAAAAAACCACCTGGCTGGGGCCTTGGCGAGTAAATATGGTGCCATTTTGAACTTTGTGTGACGAGTGGTTTTGGAGGAGATGCAAAAATGACACAGCCACTGGATGTTATTATATACATATGACATGAAGTCGTGCTGTGCAGGATGAGGCCTGGCTTGGTCAAAAGATTAAAAGTACGAAAGTTATTCTGTGAGATTTTGGTACATGTAACATTAAATTAGGACATCTGAGTTCAGCAAAGAAAGTAAGGGATTAAAGAATTGAAACAAAACTGACCTGAAGTAAATCACATTTTGTATCTCGTGCGTGTTTCGAATCAGGTGATGCTGGCACTGATCAATGGCCGACTTGAAAAAAACACGGTGAGGGTGCATTGTGATGATGCAAGCAGGGTATGTGGAATTGTACAGTGAGTGGAACATGGAGAGACTTCCAATTTGAATTTGCTCTGGTAGACGTATGTGATGGGTTGCTCTTACCTCTTGATGTTAAATGTTGCGCCTTTCTTGTGCCGCACCAGGATTAGTTTTTAGGAGCATTCACATCTTTGGGTTATGAAATGTATCGAAAGTATATTTGACTTGCTTTTTGTTGGATAGTTTTTATGCGAAGTTTGATGTTTGGTTACGGGTTGTGGTGCCAGTGTGACCATGTCATGGAATTGTCATGGAGTGCCCTGTGGAACATCACAGACGAGACGCCGTCTAACTGCGAGCTGTTCCTTCATCTCAGAGGGATGGATTACTTCTTGACTTGTCTTTCGGTGAGTTTGGCCGGAATGTGAATCGTCTGTCGTGCCAAGATGGGGGTCCATTTAATGTAAAAAGATGAAGAAAACCCATCGATTTATTTTTTCCTCCATCGTTTAATGACGTGAATAATGAAATTATTGTGAGTACATCACAGTTTTCCTTGAACTTGTGTCCAGACGTTTTTCACTCAATTTCTTCGTTCTAGAATCTAGACGAGGTGTTGGAATTGCGAGAGTCGACCCGATTATCAAATCTGAATACATCATCATTGCTTTGTCATTTTCGTCAGGTGTTTCCCAACAAGCCTGTGCTGCATACAAACTTGCTTGGACTTTTGGGTAATGTGGCGGAAGTTCATGAACTTCGACCTCATCTCCTCACAACACAGTACATCTCAATTTTTAGGTTTGCTTTTTTTGCTTGTTTCATTGGTTTTTGGTGACTTGTATATCGAATAACCTAGCGACATTTTGTCCTACTAACTCATTCGTTTCTAACCTCCACCCCCAAGATTATTTGATGAGACCAATTTTCTGTTTATCAAGCTGGATAGTCAGGAAGCTTTGCCTTCTGCTTAAACTCCCCTCTCATTCCTCAGCAAACTCCTTGAAAGTACGACTGATGGGATCGAGGTATCGTACAATGCCTGTGGAGTGCTTTCGCACATAATGGCGGATGGACCTGAGGCATGGCTAATCGAAGAGCCTTCTCGTCAAGCAGTGGAGGACAGGATGTGGTCAGCCATCACCTCGTGGGATGTGCATGCATCCCGAAACATCAACTACCGGTGAGATTTGCATGCAAGCATTTCCATGTTCGTGGAAGATTATGTGACCATTGTAGTAGAATTGTGTGGTGCCACCTTGTGCTGAATCAAAATCCTACCTTGGGTGAATTAAAATATCCATATGGTTGAGATGAAAACTTTTAGTGCACTATTGTTCAAGCTATACTGTGGAAATAGCTTTTAGTTCCAGCACGCTCTGAAACTACCAATCAAACACGTGCACCAAGTCATGTGCTCGAATGGAGGAGGATGGGGAGGGGTTAATGAAGAGAGTTGCTTATTATCCCAAACAAACGATGCTTTTTGTTTTTTGTTTGCAAGGTGGAACAAGACAAGACAAGTATCCTGAAAGGATCACAAATTCCTTTGTTCTATCCCAAAAACCAAAAACAAGATTTGAAGAATTTTCTTTGAAGTTTCCAATGCTTACAAGACAAATGTATTACATTGTTATTCCCATGCACCTGGACAGCCTGGATCATTATCGTACTCATCCATGAGCACATTTCATTAACTTTGATCCTCGATACAAATTATTGAGGGTTCCTTCATATTTTCCATCGCTTCACAATTCTAACAGCACTTCCTGGGGTCACACTTTCAGCACTTAACTTTATTTTTGCGCTTTTAGTAATAATTGTCCTCACCATCAAGGCAGGTCACCCGACCCCGCGGCCTATGTCGACGAGACGCTCCCTCCGCTCGTGCCGTTTCATAACATCGAATTTGATGTCCAAACTAATAGCTTTACGAGCCGTTTTGGCGGAGTATTTGCTAGTCGGTTTCCACTCGTGATGAAGGATTTTTGAAATGTTTGGCGAAAAACCGAGTGAGACCGATTGGAACATCCTCGACCCGATGCTGCCCTGGGCACACGGAGCAAAACATGCGCCTATTTGGTTGTGTGTGCAGCATGGGAAAGCAGCGTATATGTTGTGGTGCGGCTTGGCAAAGTTACACCGAGTGAAAATTGAAGCATAAATAGAAAAGTGTTCAGTACTTTGTTAATGGCATTAAGTTGAAAAACCATACACAGAATGAGCGTAAATAGAGGATTACTTGTTGTTTCATTGAACTAACTCATTTCAGATTGGTGGGAAGCAAAGATTCGAAGACCCAAGTGCATCTTTGGTGGTTTTCACCACCTTGCACCATCAGTCGTAACTCGTATTATTGAAAAGCGCTAGTTTACCCCGTTGATATTGGCCAAATGTTAATCTCTGATTTCTTCCTACTTCCATCAACGTTTCAATTCTACCAATTCCAAAAATAAATAATTTAGATCATTTTCACATGACTTCAGTCACAGTTTCTGACCTGTCATGATGGCCGAGAGCTACGCACACTCACCTCTAGGCTGTCTACCCTGGGTTAGAATTCCAAGCCCACCTATAAACTGTCATTCCGGTGTTTCGCAGGCAGGGTGATTCATCAATGTGTGTGTCGTCCCGCGGATGGACGTTAAACGGTCGTCCCATACAGCAGCATTCGTTGGTGGACGTTGAAGATCCCATCGTGTCCTTCTTGAAGAGTAGTCGAGCTATCGCCGGTGCAATGAACAAATTCCAGTTCGTGCCATAACCAGCAGAGGGCATTGCATCAGCAGCACAGCTACACCCTCATCCAATTATGCTGCCCCACAGCCTTGTGCTGCCGCATCCTCAGCCAATGATGCTGGCCCACAGCCTTGTGCTCCCGCACCCTCAGCCAATGATGCTGCCCCACAGCCTTGTGCTCCCGCACCCTCAGCCAATGATGCTGCCCCACAGCCTTGTGCTCCCGCACCCTCAGCCAATGATGCTGCCCCACAGCCTTGTACTGCCGCACCCTCAGCCAATGATGCTGCCCCACAGCCTTGTGCTGCTGCACCCTCAGCCAATGATGCTACCCCACAGCCTTGTGCTCCCGCACCCTCAGCCAATGATGCTGCCCCACAGCCTTGTGCTCCCGCACCCTCAGCCAATGATGCTGCCCCACAGCCTTGTGCTCCCGCACCCTCAGCCAATGATGCTGCCCCACAGCCTTGTGCTGCCGCACCCTCAGCCAATGATGCTGGCCCACAGCCTTGTGCTCCCGCACCCTCAGCCAATGATGCTGCCCCACAGCCTTGTGCTCCCGCACCCTCAGCCAATGATGCTGCCCCACAGCCTTATGCTGCGCACCCTCAGCCAATGATGCTGCCCCATAGACTTGTGCTGCCGCACCCTCAGCCAATGATGCTGCCCCACAGCCTTATGCTGCGCACCCTCAGCCAATGATGCTGCCCCACAGACTTGTGCTGCCGCACCCTCAGCCAATGATGCTGCCCCACAGACTTGTGCTGCATACGAATGAAGTGACAGTTTCTCACTTTCTGGCAAGAAGTTTTAAAATGCTATCCGAAAGTTCCATTGGGCATCGAATATATATTAATTATTTGACTCTCTCTTCAGACTGTTCATGACCGTCATTGGAGATGGACTTGTCTTACTTAGGAGAGATTCACAAAAATCTTGGATGTTTGAATTGAGGAAACGCATGCAAGATGCATATTAATGGCATAAAATTAAAGCTCAAGTTCATGAACATGTGGTTGTTTAAATTATTTTTCTAAATATGTACATTGTACAACCTTGTCATGAAGGTTTAGTTTAACATCTGAACACGATGTTCAGTTGCAAGGTATTGCCAAGAGGTAGAGCATGCAACTTGACCCCAGGTGAGGTCAAATGGCAGATCTAACCGACCCATTAACTGTTTCCCAGTTTGAGGCATTAATTGTGAAGAATCGCTGTTGAGCTCACCAAAATATCCAAATAATTGTGAATCTCTCAAGGCAATGTTTCACCATCATTCATGAACAATTGGACATGTCTAAGGTCTCAGCAAAATGTGTCTCCCAAAATCCCAGCAGTCACGATCAACAGCAATGGCTGGCAGCATGTCACGAGGTCCTCCTCAAACTCAAACAAACTGCGATCTGGTAATTGGTGACACAATGCAGCTTCACCATTGGCCTCATTGTCTCACCGTTTCACTCCGAAAGGATTGTCAAACTAACTCTCCTGCCTATTTCCATAGTCAGACACTGGAATAGGTTCAGTCTCTTGAACTTCTAGGTCTTTACTATCTGCCATGACTGTTCCTGGGCCAACCACATCGCAAAGCATAGCCTCAAAAGCCAGCCACAGACTGAGCATCCTCCGTCGATCCAAGTCTTTCCTTAAAGTCAGAGCTCCTCGGTCTACAAGGCTCCTGGGTCCCTGGGTCCTCGGTCTACAAGGCTCCTGTCCATAGCTCAATGGCATGATGCTCTCCCCTATGGGCTGACACTTCAGGGTCTCTCCTGGATTCTGTGGTATTTAATACCCTCAGCATTATTTAAATCTCCTGTGATGAGGCCGAAGCTCAAGGTCTGTTGTTCTCGCATTGCAGGCAAGTCGGTGGTCTCTGTTTTTTTTGTTTTGGTTTTTTTTCGCCTCTTCTCCGATATTTCTCCCTCTGCTGCTCTGTTCTCTAACCCTTCCCAGAAACTCTAGGATGCATATGTTCTTCCAGTAACTCCCTGCTAGTTAAACTTCCAAAGTCCAGGCTGAATGGACACTTCAACTCCTTTGTTCCTCGGTTCTCCTGTCGATGGAACTGCCTTTCGGAGACCATTCTTTCCCACTCTTCCCTACAGAGCTTCAAGCAGGCAGTTCACCGTAACCTCATGTTATCCCCATCCTAACCCATTATCTTCCCCCCCGCCCCCCTCCTCCTCCTGCACCATTAACCTTTCCTAAACCAACTCCCTTAACACGAGGAAGGCTGGAAAGTTTTCCTACCTGGAACCATTCCAGCAGTCATTTTGACTGTTCCGAAACCGCTCCATGGAAAAAATTTGAACATGGCTCATTGTAAAGAACTCTACATGGGAAATAGGTGTTGTTAACAATGACGTCATTGATACAGAAGGAGCAGCGCTCCTGCTTGAGACGGACGAAGTGACGGACAAGACACAAACTCGTCCGAGAAGATGTTTATTGTATAATCATCTCGGGAACTCTGAAAACCCGTTTATCGGGTTCGCATATATATACATATATCCAAACCAAAAAGCATACATCAGAACCAAAGCCCCGCCTCTCAGGCGAGGCACGCTTTGGTGGTCATGTGACCGACAGGTGCAAAGGATTATAACCTCGGCGCCGCGGTTTGGCCGCCGGTTACGTCACCGGCTTGGGCCAGGAGATTCTGTTGCTGGTCTCGAGCTTTGGGGGACCCATGGGTCTCTACACACGCCCCCCCAGAATCGACTTGGTCCAGGAAGGTCAACCTGAGGGGGGTCCGGATGACCCGACCGAAACGACCCCTGGCTGGTCGCGGGGGGGGGGGGGGGGGTCTGGTGTGGTGGCGGGTGCCCGTACGGGGGGTGCAGTGGACAGGGGGCGGCCACGCCGCGGTGGGAGAGCCAGCCGTCGCGGCTGGCCGACGTCCATGTGGGCCGGCTTGAGGCGGTCCACCGAAATCCGGTCCGCCCGGCCGCCGATGCTGACGACGAAGGACTTGTTGTCCCGTCGTAGGACCCGGAAGGGTCCGTCGTATGGTGGCCGGAGCGGCCCCCGGTGTGCGTCGTGGCACACAAAGACGTACTCCGCCATGCGGAGTGCTGGGGGGACGTAGGATTGGGGGTCGCCGTGGCGGGACGTGGGCACCGGGGCAAAACGTTGGGCGGCCTCCTGGAAGTCCATGCGCTGGCGCGCGGCGGACCAGGGGCTGGTGGCGTCGGGCACGAACTCGCCCGGGACGCGGAGGGCCTGGCCGTACACCAGCTCGGCGGTGGACGCCTGGAGGTCCTCCTTTGGAGCCGTGCGGAGGCCCAAAAGGACCCACGGGAGCCGGTCGGCCCAGCCGTCGTCCTGGAGGCCGGCCATGAGTGCGGCCTTCATGGAGCGGTGGAACCGCTCGCACAACCCGTTGGCCTGGGGGTGGTAGGCCGTGGTACGGTGCAGGGTAACGCCCAACGTGCGGGCGACCGCGCCCCACAGTTCGGACGTGAACTGTGGGCCGCGGTCCGACGAGATGTGCGCCGAAACGCGCGACCCAGGTGGCGATGAATGCCTGGGCCACGTCGGCGGTGGTGGTGGAGGCGAGGGGCACGGCCTCCGGCCACCTGGTGGTCCTGTCCACCATGGTAAGCAGGTGGGTGAACCCCTGCGATGGGGGCAGGGGACCCACCAGGTCCACATGGACGTGGTCGAAACGTCGCTCGGGCACGGTGAAAGGAGCCAGCGGAGCCTGGGTGTGACGGTGGACCTTGGCCGGCTGGCAGGGTGTGCAGGCGTTGGCCCAGTCGCGGACGTCCCGTCGCAACCCGTGCCAGACGAAACGTGCCGACACCAGCCTCTGGGACGCCTTCCGGCCCGGGTGTGAGAGGCCGTGGAGCGAAGCAAAAATGCGACGCCGCCAGGTGACCGGCACCATGGGGCGAGGTCGGCCTTGGGAGACGTCACAAAGCAGGACCGTGTCCGCGAAGGGGACGTCAGCCAAGCGGAGGCCCGTGTCCGCCACCCGGAGCACCTGCACCGTGCCGTCGGTGGCCTGGTCTGTCGCCATCAGGGCGAAATTGACGCCGAGGTGGACGTCGTTGGCGCCGGCTCGAGAAAGGCAGTCGGCCACGGCGTTGTCCTTTCCGGCGACGTGCCGGATGTCCGTGGTGTATTCCGACACGGCGGAGAGGTGGCGCTGCTGGCGGGCTGACCACGGCTCAGTGACCTTGGCCATGGCGAAAATCAATGGCTTGTGGTCGACAAAGGCTGTGAACGGGCGGCCCTCCAGGAGGTGGCGAAAATGGCAGACGGCCAGGTACAGCCCGAGGAGCTCTCGGTCGAAAGTGCTGTACTTCAACTCGTTGGGCAGGAGTTGCCGGCTGAAGAACGCGAGCGCCTGCCAGGCCCCGTTTACCCATTGCTCATGAACCGCGCCCACGGCGTAGTCGGAGGCGTCCGTGGTGAGGGCGATGGGAGCATGGGGTACCGGGTGGGCCAGCAGCGTGGCGTTGGCGAGGGCCCGTTTTGCGCCGGTGAAAGCAGCGTCCATGTCCGTGGACCAGACGACGTCGCGCTTCGCCGGCTGGCCGCGGAGGGCGGTGTACAAGGGCCGCATGAGTTGCGCAGCTCGGGGCACGAAGCGGTGGTAAAAGTTCACCATCCCGAGGAACTCCTGCAGCGCCTTGACGGAGCGGGGGCGTGGGAAAGCGGCGATGGCCTCGACTTTGGCCGGTAGCGGTACGGCGCCGTTCCGGGTGATGTGGTGGCCCACAAAGTCGATCGTCGCCGCACCAAAGTGACATTTGGCCGGGTTGACGATCAAGCCGTGCTCGCTGAGGCGGCCGAACAGTGTCCGGAGGTGGAGGAGGTGCTCGGCTCTGGACGTGCTGGCGACGAGGATGTCGTCCAGGTAGGTAAAGAGAAACGGCAAGTCGCGCAGCACGCCGTCCATCAGGCGCTGGAACGCCTGTGCCGCGTTTTTGAGGCTGAAGGGCATCCGGAGGAATTTGAAGAGGCCGAAAGGTGTAATAACGGCCGTCTTCGGGATGTCGGCCGGGCGGACGGGCACCTGGTGGTACCCCCGAATCAGGTCTACTTTTGAAAAAATGGTCCGCCCCACCAACCGGGCTGAAAATCCTGGCGGGACGGGGTACCTGTCGGGGGTAGTGGCGTCGTTGAGGCGGCGGTAGTCGCCGCATGGCCGCCATCCGCCCCCCGGCTTCGGGACGATGTGCAGCGGCGAGGCCCAGGCGCTGTCGGAGCGCCGCACGATGCCGAGGCGCTCCAGCGCGGCGAACTCGGCCTTGGCGACGGCGAGTTTGGCTGGGTCGAGACGGCGAGCTCGGGCGTACACCGGCGGGCCCGTCGTGGGAATGTGATGCTCGATGCCGTGACGCACCGCGACGGCCGAAAACATCGGTCACGTGAGGGCCGGGAACTCCGCGAGGAGACGCGCGAAGTCGTCTGCCAACGGGAGGACGCAGGAAAGCTCGGTGGGCGTGGAACGGCTCAAGGCGCACGCCAGCGAGCTGAAAGTTTCGGCGTTGACGAGACGCCGACGTTTAACGTCGACCAGCAGCCCATGGGCGCAAAGGAAATCGGCCCGAGCAAAGCCATGGGGACGTCCGCCGTCACAAACTCCCAGCGAAAGAGCTGGCTGCCGAAGCGGAGGGCGACGGTGCGTGGGCCGAAGGTGCGGATGGCGGAGCCGTTGGCCGCGATTAAGGAGGGGCCGCAAATGGCGGCCCGCCTGTCCTCCGCCGAAGCGGGAATGACGCTCAGCTGAGCGCCGGTGTCGCAGAGAAAACGCCGCCCCGACGCTTGGTCCGCGATGAATAGCAGGTTTCCGGAACGGCCGGCGCTCATGGCTGGTAGTGAGCGCCGGCCCGACCGTTTCCCGACTTGCCGAACGTGCACGGGTGTCGACATAATCGGGCCTGCCGCCCGAACCTGGCGTGGAAATAACACCAGGCCGGGTCCTGCGGGGGCTCCGGTCGACGCGTCGGGACCGGGCGACGCGGCGTCGCCGCTGCCAGTCGCGCCGGCCCGGCAGCCTCCGGGAAGGAAGCTGCGTCGCGGGCGTCGGGCGGGTGGGCGGGAAACTGCGCCGCGGGTGCCGACTGGGCGGCGGGCGGGCTCCCGGCAGCCACCCCGACGAGCTGGCTCGCCGCTCCGACGAGCTGGCTTGCCGAATCGATGTTGTCGGCCTCCCTGGCGAGGTCGCGGGGGTTTGTGATGGTCGTGCTTGCCAGGGTGACCCGGACCTGGGCCGGGAGCTGGCGGAGAAAAAGCTCTTGGAAAAGGAAATCCGAGGGATGCTCGCCGAGCAATGCGAGCATGTAGTCCATACGTTCGGACGGGCGCGTATCGCCGAGCTCAGGAAGGTCGAGCAGGCGTCGTGCGCGTTCAGCCGGGGAGAGGGCGAAAGCGCCCAGAAGAAGTGCCTTGATGGTGTCGTACTTGCCGTCAGCGGGCGGGCTCTGGTGGAGGCTCAGGCAGCGGGCGGCGGTCACGGAGCCGAGCGCGGCGACCACGTAATGGTATTTCGTGGTGTCCTCCGTAATGCCACGCAGGGCGAACTGGGAGTCCGCCTGAGCGAACCAGACGGCGGCATGTGCTTCCCAGAAAGTGGGCAGTTTGAGGGACACTGCCGTGTCCATCGCGTGTCGTAAACTCGGGGTCACCAGTGAAGGAGCAGCGCTCCTGCTTGAGACGGACGAAGTGACGGACAAGACACAAACTCGTCCCAGAAGATGTTTATTGTATAATCATCTCGGGAACTCTGAAAACCCGTTTATCGGGTTCGCATATATATATCCAAACCAAAAAGCATACATCAGAACCAAAGCCCCGCCTCTCAGGCGAGGCACGCTTTGGTGGTGATGTGACCGACAGGTGCAAAGGATTATAACCTCGGCGCCGCGGTTTGGCCGCCGGTTACGTCACCGGCTTGGGCCAGGAGATTCTGTTGCTGGTCTCGAGCTTTGGGGGACCCATGGGTCGCTACAATACCTTAATTATGACGTTATAATTCAACAGGGACAACATCTGATCAGTTTGAAATTTATTGAACGTGATCTACACAACAATTATATCAGAGAATATAAATTTATGATGTCATCCTACACATGGTCTGGCAGCCATGTTGGATCAAAGTTAAAATGCCTTCAAAAACAGAAGAGTTGGCTCGCACCAAGTGAAGCATTCTATGAATACCATCTAGTTGATTAACATAATCTTGTGTTTTTGGGCTTCCGACCTCAATTTTATTTCTCGACCGCACCATGCCATCTTTAGAATCTTCCATATTATAACTACTACTGCAACATCAACTTTTACTGCAACGTTTCAGATCGAGTAGATTTTACCGAATGTTGTGTTGATTTTTGTTTCCCAATACTTTTTATGTGGTATCTGTCTCCAGACTTTTGACTTCGTTTACCAAAGTGCTTTAGGTATCCCAGAAAACCTGGAGTCCCAGAATAATGAGCTAAGTGTGTATATGGGACCACTAAAAAGGCAAATCCAAAAAGGCATTGTGACAGAGTTGGCCTGTAATAGAAATGTAACTGGAACTCGTATTGATTTATTTCACCCCCTCTTCCTCAATATGCTGAATGTGTGTGTTTTGCAGTTCTTTTGAGCCCATCCTTCGCCTGGTCCCTCACATGGTTGCCCCCATTGCCCAGCACTGGGCAACATGGGCTCTGCTTAACCTCACCATTGTTGACCGTACGTCACGAGGGGAGCCACAGCTCCATAGCTATGGGCATTGGGATAACTAAGTGGGAGTTACTTACCTTCTTCCACATCCAATGTTGCATTTAAACATTTATATCTCCGTCATTGTCTGTCTTTCAAATAATTTGCATGTTTTGTGTTTAAACTTGTAGCGATTAAGCTTTTTGCAATACATACTCACAGGAGGAAGGAATTACTTCACATTGAGTGAAGTGTCTGGAAGTCTGGATGTCATAGAGTATGAGCAATGCATAGTTAAACCAGGTATACATACATGCTGTTTGCTGCGGGTATGGACACCACTCCAGTTCAAATGTATTACACGGAGGCATTCACATATTTTGCATCTATCTTGTGCTCTGTCTCCAAGAGGTGGGGGGAGGGTGGGGACGGAAGCTGGCTAATGCAGTTTCTTGGTCTCCAACCAGTTTCATCAGAGGGGACTATAGGTTTGCTCTCCGTCTGTCCGTCCGTCCATTTGTCCATACCATATGTGGTTTTCCAGACTTTTCCCCCTTAACCCTTTAACACATTGACCTGAAACGTGGTACATGGCATTATTATGATGATAAGTTTCAGAAACTGCAACTTGTTCTGTAGATTTGCATACCTAAAAAACAATTTGTCTTATGGCTCACAATTGCTGAGTGCTTGGAACAATAACATTCATTTGGGACCAGTTTGGGGACATGTATGACAAGGCAATTCTCCCTCTAGTTTTGTTTGGATTAGCAAATACCTCCTAGGTACACTTGATCTATATATTAAAGTAGCGGCAGTTTTGTGTCCGTCTGTCATGCTGCGTCATTATGTCTATGATGTCATTACAACGTACGACGGCTGACTCCACCAACCGCCATGTTAATCAATATGCCATTCAGGCCGAACACGTCGTCAAAGCGGTCAAACCTGTTATATATCACAATCGCCATGCGCTACCTTTATGTTTTTCATTCAGTGTGAAACACAAACAAAGCGATTGTTGAAATTATCATCAAATATTGAAAGCATAGGTGTTACGGGTCTTCCAACGACACAGTATGTATAGGCCTTAGGCTTCGTGCCTTCATGCCTCACCTTCAGGCCACTTCGGAAAAATTATGCCCAGGTTTCTTATACAGTAGTATTGTTTTCATAATAATAATAATAATGTTAACAACAATAATAATAATAATAGTAAATATAACCATAACACTTTAATCCCAATGTCGTGAATGCAAAGTTACCGGATTGAAGTGGTGTATGTTTCATGAATCGATGATAAACGGTGTATGGTACTGATAACTGTGGGAGTAAGGAATTAGCCCAGGTTTCTTAATACAGTAGTATCGTTTTGGTAATAATAATAATAATAATAATTTTAATAATAGAGTAAATCTAATCGTAACACTAATCCCTTTGTGGTGACTGCAAAGATACTGGAGGTTAAAATATATCATATATCACAATCGCTATGCTCTACCTTTTCATTTTTCATTCAGTGTGAAACACAAACAAAGCGATTGTTAAAATCATATTGAAAGCATATGCGTCATGGGCCTCCCAACGACACAGTACGTACAGGCGAATAATACTGTAATAACTAAAGTTCATTATTAAAGGGGTGTATTTCAGAACCCACGATGTTATCTCCCATGGCCAAGAAGGACTTTTATCGTTGAAGATAATATATCGTACCGCAATGACGTATTAATACTATACGAATTGCCTAAACACTGCCCAAACAAAGGGAGGGTTCTCCGTGGAACTCTGTTCCACGGGTCCTTGCTAGTTTGCTAATAAAGCCGTGATCCTTCAGAAAGGCATCTTTGGCCCTGAATGTAAATATTGGCTCTGGAAAGACTTTCAGTACAATACCGACAGAGCGTTTGAAACGCTACCAGGTGTGCTCTGCACCTTGCCACGGTGAAGTGAGTGCATCCACAATTAGACTGAACTTGAATTGGGAGAAAAGTGTTCCCATTCTGTGTGTGGTTACAGAGTGACAAACCTCTATTTGACACAGCTGTAGCGGTTACCGCTGGATGCACACAATCGCCTTGCACCGGCCAGAACACGGCCAGACGCGCCTCTCCCGGGCATGCCCGGACTCACTGTTCCCGGGCACGCCCGAACCTCCCGGGCACGCCCGGTCTCGTCTTTCCCGGGCATGCCCGCTCTCGCCTTTCCAGGGCTCGCCCAGAGCGTCCGGGCATGCCCGCTATCGCCTTTCCAGGGCTCGCCCAGAGCGTCCGGGCATGCCCGCTATCGCCTTTCCAGGGCTCGCCCAGAGCGTCCGGGCATGCCCGCTATCGCCTTTCCAGGGCTCGCCCAGAGCGTCCGGGCATGCCCGCTATCGCCTTTACAGTGCTCGCCCAGAGCGCCCGGGCACGCCCAGCCTCGACTTGCCAGGCCGCAGCCAAACACGCCCGGGCAGGTCCAGACTCGCCTTTCCAAGGCTCGCCCTTGATACCCGGGCATGCCCGGTATAGCTTTTGCCGGGCAAACTTCCCGACATAAATGTGTATATATATTGTGCCTGAAAAACGGGCTTGTCAGAATACCTGAGCTGTTTTGTTTCAATAAAGCAACTCGGACGAATTCCGTCTTTGGTCGCGTCAATTCTTTCGACTCGCGTTGGAGCGCAGTTCCTTCATTGGTGACCTACCGACATGGATACGGCAGTGACGCTTAAACTGCCTACCTTCTGGGAGGCTCACGCGGCTGTTTGGTTCGCCCAGGTGGACTCCCAGTTCGCCCTGCGAGGCATCACCGCGGACGACACCCGCTTCCACCATGTTGTGGCGGCGCTCGGTCCCGCCACCGCGGCCCGCGCCTTGAGCCTCCTCCAGCACCCGCCGGCTGCTGACAAATACGACGCGCTGAAGACGCTCCTCCTCGGCGCTTTCGCCCTCTCACCGGCAGCACGCGCACGGCGCCTGCTTGACCTGCCCGAGCTCGGCGACACGCGCCCGTCCGAGCGCATGGACTATATGCTCTCGTTGCTCGGCGAGCACTCTCCGGCATTCCTGTTCCGGGAGCTGTTCCTCCGTCAGCTGCCTAACCCGGTACGCCTCGCCCTGGCTGGCACGTTGATCACGGATTCCCGCGCCCTCGCCAGGGAAGCCGATAAGATCTCCTCGGCGGGCCAGCACATCGGCGCGGTTACCTGGAGCCTGCCGCCGTCCGAGGCGACGCCCGAGCACCCTGCGCGGTTGGAGGCCGAACTGCCGGTGCAACTGGCGGCCGCCACGCCGCACCGCCCGCTTCCGACACGACGGCCGGGGCCTCCACCTGACCGGGCGTGGTGTTATTACCACGCCAGGTTCGGACACAAGGCTCGGACGTGCCGGCCCCCGTGCACTTTCGGCAGGTCGGGAAACGGCCGGGCCGGCGTTCATTCCCAGCCATGAGCGCCGGCCACTCGGGCAACTTGCTGTTTATTCGGGACAAAGCGTCTGGACGGCGTTTCCTGTGCGACACCGGCGCCCAACTGAGCGTCATACCTGCCTCCGAGCAGGACAGGCTGGACGCAGTTTGCGGCCCCTCTTTGGTCGCTGCTAATGGCTCGGCCATACGCACTTTCAGCCCACGCGTCGTCACCCTCTGCTTCGGCAGCCAGCGCTTTCAATGGACTTTTGTTACCGCCAGCGTCCCCGTGGCTTTGCTGGGCGCCGACTTCCTCTGCGCGCACGGGCTGCTGGTCGACGTCAAACGACGTCGCCTTGTCCACGCCGAGACCTTCAGCTCCCTGGCATGCACAATGAGCAGCTCCGCGCCGACCGAACTGGCGTGCGCCCTCCCGGCAACGAAAGAGTTCGCTCGCCTGCTCGTGGAATTCCCGGCCCTCACGCGGCCGACGTTTTCGGCCGTCGCGGTGCGGCACGGGATCGAGCACCACATACCCACTACGGGCCCGCCGGTCTACGCCAGGGCCCGCCGCCTCAACCCAGCCAAGCTCGCCGTGGCAAAGGCCGAATTTGACGCGTTGGAGCACCTCGGCATCGTGCGGCGCTCCGATAGCGCGTGGGCCTCGCCACTGCACATCGTGCCAAAGCCGGGGGGTGGATGGCGCCCGTGTGGCGACTACCGCCGTCTCAATGACGCTACCACCCCCGACAGGTACCCGATCCCGCATATTCAGGACTTTTCCGCCCGTTTGGCGGGACGGGTCATCTTTTCGAAAATTGACCTGATACGGGGCTACCACTAGGTACCTGTCCGGGCGGCCGACGTCCCGAAGACGGCCGTCATCACGCCGTTCGGCCTGTTCGAATTTTTGCGGATGCCGTTTGGCCTCAAGAACGCGGCCCAGGCGTTCCAGCGCTTGATGGACGGCGTGCTGCGCGACCTGCCGTTTCTTTTCGTCTATCTGGACGACATCCTCGTCGCCAGCACGTCCCGCGCCGAGCACCTCCTCCACCTCCGAACACTGTTCGGTCGCCTCAGCGAGCACGGCTTAATTGTCAACCCGGTCAAATGCCACTTCGGCGCGACGACCGTTGACTTTTTGGGCCACCGCATCACCAAGACCGGGGCCGTGCCGCTGCCGACCAAGGTCGAGGCCATCACCACGTTCCCGCGTCCCCGTTCCATCAAGGCCCTCCAAGAGTTCCTCGGCATGGTGAATTTTTATCACCGATTCGTGCCCCGCGCTGCTCAGCTCATGCAGCCCCTTTACGAGGCCCTCCGGGGCAAGCCGGCCAAGCATGACATTGTTTGGTCCGCGGCCATGGACGCGGCCTTCGCCAGTGCCAAACGGGCCCTCGCCGACGCAACGCTGCTGGCTCACCCGGTGCTCAACGCGCCCATCGCCCTCACTACGGACGCCTCCAACTACGCGGTGGGCGCCGTCCATGAGCAATGGGTGGACGGGGTTTGGCAGCCACTCGCTTTTTTCAGCCGGCAACTCCGGCCGAACGAGTTAAACTACAGCACGTTCGACCGCGAGCTGCTCGGGCTATTCCTGGCCGTTCGCCATTTCCGACACCTCCTGGAGGGCCGCCCGTTCACGGCTTTCATCGACCACAAGCCGTTGGTCTACGCAATGGCTAAGGTCACGGAGCCGTGGTCGGCCCGCCAGCAGCGCCACCTCTCCGCCGTGTCGGAGTTCACCACGGACATCCAGCACGTCGCCGGCAAAGACAACGCCGTGGCCGACTGCCTTTCGCGGGCCAGCGCGAACGCGGTCCACCTCGGCGTGGACTTCACGCTCATGGCGGCCGACCAGACCACCGACGCCTCGGTGCAGGCACTCCGCGTGGCGGACACGGGCCTCCGCCTGGCCGACATCCCCTTCGCGGGCACCGTCCTGCTCTGCGACGTCTCCCAGGGCCAGCCTCGCCCCATCGTGCCCGTTTCCTGGCAGCGCCGCATCTTCGCCTCCATCCACGGCCTTTCTCACCCGGGCCGGAAAGCTTCTCAGAAGCTGGTGTCGGCGCGTTTCGTCTGGCACGGCCTTCGACGAAACATCCGCGACTGGGCCAACGCCTGCACGGCCTGCCAGCGAGCCAAGGTCCACCGCCACACCCAGGCCCCGCTGGCACCTTTCGCCGTGCCTGAACGGCGTTTCGACCACGTCCACGTGGACCTGGTGGGTCCCCTGCCCCCCTCGCGGGGGTTCACCCACCTGCTCACCATGGTGGACAGGACCACCAGGTGGCCGGAGGCCGTGCCCCTCACCTCCACCACCACCGCCGACGTGGCGCAGGCGTTCATCGCCACCTGGGTCGCGCGCTTCGGCGCACCAGCGGACATCTCGTCCGACCGCGGCCCACAGTTCACGTCTGAGCTTTGGGGCGCGGTCGCCCGTTCGTTGGGGGTCACGCTGCACCGCACCACGGCCTACCACCCCCAAGCCAATGGGTTGTGCGAGCGGTTTCACCGCTCCATGAAGGCCGCACTCATGGCCGGCCTTCAGGACGACGGTTGGGCCGACCGGCTGCCGTGGGTCCTTTTGGGCCTTCGCACGGCCCCCAAGGAAGACCTCCAGGCGTCCGCCGCCGAGCTCGTCTACGGCCAGCCACTCCGCGTCCCGGGCGAATTCGTGCCTGACGCTACCAGTCCCTGGTCCGCCGCTCGCCAGCGCTCGGACCTCCAGGAGGCCGCCCGACGATTTGCCCCCGTGCCGACGTCCCGCCACGGTGGCCCCCAGTCCTACGTCCCCCCGGCGCTTCGCACAGCGGAGTACGTCTTTGTGCGTCATGACGCGCACCGGGGGCCACTCCGGCCGCCGTACGATGGGCCCTTCCGGGTCCTGCGACGGGGCGACAAGTCTTTCATCGTCGACTTCGGCGGCCGGCCGGACCGGATTTCTGTGGACCGCCTCAAACCGGCGCACATGGACGTCGACCGACCACCACGGTTGGCCCTTCCTCCGCGGCGAGGCCGCCCCCCGTCCACAGTTCCCCCCGCTCGACCACCCACCACCACGTCAGACCCCTCCCCACGACTCTCCAGGGGTCGCTTCGGCCGGGTCATCCGGACCCCCCTTAAATTGACCCTGCCGGTGCAGGTCGATTCTGGAGGGGCGTGTGTAGCGGTTACCGCTGGATGCACACAATCGCCTTGCACCCGCCAGAACACGGCCAGACGCGCCTCTCCCGGGCATGCCCGGACTCACTGTTCCCGGGCACGCCCGAACCTCCCGGGCACGCCCGGTCTCGTCTTTCCCGGGCATGCCCGCTCTCGCCTTTCCAGGGCTCGCCCAGAGCGTCCGGGCATGCCCGCTATCGCCTTTCCAGGGCTCGCCCAGAGCGTCCGGGCATGCCCGCTATCGCCTTTCCAGGGCTCGCCCAGAGCGTCCGGGCATGCCCGCTATCGCCTTTCCAGGGCTCGCCCAGAGCGTCCGGGCATGCCCGCTATCGCCTTTCCAGTGCTCGCCCAGAGCGCCCGGGCACGCCCAGCCTCGACTTGCCAGGCCGCAGCCAAACACACCCGGGCAGGTCCAGACTCGCCTTTCCAAGGCTCGCCCTTGATACCCGGGCATGCCCGGTATAGCTTTTGCCGGGCAAACTTCCCGACATAAATGTGTATATATATTGTTGCCCGAAAAACGGGCTTGTCAGAATACCTGAGCTGTTTTGTTTCAATAAAGCAACTCGGACGAATTCCGTCTTTGGTCGCGTCAATTCTTTCGACTCGCGTTGGAGCGCAGTTCCTTCACAGCCATATTAACCTTGTAATCCAGTTTTGCATATTTATGGGAAAAACGTTTAGTTATGCTGAGCATTTCACAACCTTGTATTCTCTCTTAAATCGAACCCATCCTCTCTTTCAATATCACATTTTCTCGAATTCCTACAACTCCATGATTTTTATGAACATGGTACATGGGCATCAGGTTGGTCCTTATGAGGGGGTACAGACATCTATATAAATGTACAAACACACACTGTTTTATATGGTAGATTTGTGAAGCTTTGTTGGTCTTTTTTTTCTTTTTTTCTTTTTTCTTTTTTTTACAAACTATCATTGTCTATCGCTACATCCTGTAGTTATGCTCATTGCCAGTGAAAATGATCATGCTTCAATCTTCATACAAAAAGGAGCCAATTCCCTATGTGTTATATCGTTAAAAAAAATAATGTGAAGATTTCTGCTTTCCTCTTTCACAAGTGATTTGTCATACAATGTCCCCCTACTGGATAAACAGATATCCTTCTGTTCCATTATGTCCAACATTTGATGCATCGAATGCAGAGGGCACAATCCTAAATACCCTTTCAAATGCGTGGTTGTAGCTTTATCCATAAAGTTTGTGATAAAAGTTATATATCAATCCAAGGTGGCATGATTCATGTCAACAACTGAATTTATTTTTGTCTCTCTTTTCTTGCCCTGATATTCTTTTCCAGCTTCCCGTTACTGTCCTTTGCTTGTGAGAGAAGGGGGGACAGAAATTCTACAAAGCTTGCTGGAGAATCCCGGAACCCACCCTGAAACACGAGACATGGCAGCGTAAGCTCACTCGTCATCCCTCGTTAGGCCTAAAAAAAGCAATGTTGAGTTTACGGTAACCCAACCTACCCCAATAATTCCTGACCTCAATTATCATTATTATTATTATTATTATTATTATTATTATTTTTGTGAGGGCCAATTTCTGGGTGGCCATTTTATCTCAAATGTCGAGCATTCAGAATGGCATTACTCTGTGCCATTGTTGACTGCTGTGGTCTCAATAGAGAAAATCAGCGGCTGTTTATTTCAGTTAAGGGGTCAGAAAGTTTTATCGACATTTTAAAAGCATTGCACAACCACCTGCCAATACATCGATGGTGTCATGTTCAAAGTTGGAAAATGGACCCTGGATAGACATTCCCGACCTGATGACAGAAGTCATGGCTGCCGGGCAGACATTTAGTGTTCCTTTTGTTCACTTAAAGTGCCGATGTGGTCACCGAGATGCACAAGATGTCAGACCCTTGAGGTCTGCATTTGACATAGTGTTCTAAAAAGACCTGGACAATTTTGGGTGTTAATATATTTAGTACCACAAATTATACAATACCCTTTGTTTTATATGATACAGAAACTCAAAGGTTTCTTTATTTTCAAGTCCTGTGGTTTCATGCAAAATAAAATGGCGACTCCATTAGGAGAAAGCGAGCCGAGATCTGACATGTAAGTTCAGCGTAATTTCCATACAAGGTATGGAAGGAATCCGCTATTGCGGACTAGTATCAGAGAGTTGTACAAGTGATGTAACCAGACTGGAAGTTGTCAGAAACAAACGGAAAAGTACTGGTCGACCAAGCACAAGTACAGCAGACGCAGACGAGTGCGTGAATATTTTCAACAAAGTCCCAGAAAATCAATCAGACGCACATCCTGAGAACTGGAACTAACAACCACCACTGTGCACAGGATTTTACATAAAAGACTGAAGCTTTATGCCGATTATGGTGCAGATTCTGCAGGAACCCAAACCAAATGATGGACCCAAATGCAAGGCGTTTGCCTTGGAAATGCTCAGTTACATAGAGGATTACGAAAAATACCTGAAAAAGGTAGTGTTCACAGACAAAGCTTCCTTTCCTGTATCGGGGAAGGTCAGCTGGCACAATGTGAGAATCTGGGGATCTGAAAACCCCCACATGGTCATTGACCACACACATGACAGTCAAAAGATCAATGTGTGGGGTGGCCTTCTCCATCACCGCTAGGTAGGTCCGTTTTTCTTTGTGGAGGACACAGTGACCTCGACAATTTACATGAACATTTTGGAAGGATTCACTTTCCCATAGATGGAAGACCTGTAACCCGATATAATTTTTCAAAAGGACGGCTCTCCCCTTCATTAGGCCTTAGTCATTCGAGCCGTCCTGAATGAAAAATTTCCAGGTCGCTGGATTGGCCGAGATGGACCAACCATCTGGCCCCCACTATCACCAGACGTAACCCTCCTTGATTTTTTTTTTCTTTCTGCGGGGGTTTGTCAAATATGTTGTCGACAACACCAAGGTAGCAAACCTGCAGGATCTTCGTTCTTGAATTCATACGCACTGGTGGACACAAACATGCTCGGTGTTTGGACGGCATGACGTGAGAGAGCGAGAAAGTTCGGGATCGTAAAAAGGAGAGTTGGACAAAAGAATCGGGTGCTCCGTGGTTTTTGCTTGAGGAGGAAGGTTGGCGATCTTTGGTTTGCGCCTGTTGGAAGGACTGTTGTGCTGTTGGAAGGAAGGACTGGAGGGCTGGCCTTTTTGGGACACTGGTGAAAAGAGGTAGGCTCTCATGCTGGCTCTCAGGGAAGGCGGTCGCTTTTTGTCCCTGGCCTGGCGGTTCTTGGCTCGTGTGCGATCGTGGAAGGAAGGAAGGAGGAGAAGGAGTCTGTGGCTCTGACTCGGTCTCTTTGCACAAACAAGAAGGGCGCCATTTTCCTTTGTTCGTGCTGGTTCACGCTGTTGAAACCAAAGAAACCGGCTTCACGCTGTTGAAACCAAAGCTTTCAGAATAATTGGAATCTCCCGCGATGAAGATAACTCTGAGGGCCTTTCACTCACTCACTGCAGGCAGGTAGGTGGACTTTCTGTCTTCTACCGACTCCTCTCCAGCCTTGCTCCCCCAGCTCTCTCGATGCTTTGTCCCCCAAATATTCCTGCAGGTCGCACAAGATCTGCCAGCAACCCTCTTATGGTTAAACTGCCAAAATCTAGACTCTCTGCTCACCTTCACTCTTTCATTCCTCTTTTCTCCCACCTCTGGAACAAACTCCCTCACTCCCTTCAATCCCACTCCTCCCTCCAGGTCTTTAAAACAGTTCACCACCATCTCTTATCTTCCCCCATCCAAAACCTTGATCCTTTCTACCCCTGCTAATTCACCCCAGATCCACTTTTTTTGAAATTCCAACTTCTTTCCTGGAAGTCTTTGCAGTGTCCATATGTTTTATACCTCTCCCACCCTCCCCCCCTTCCCATGCCTCCTCCCCCCAGGCCCTCTCCCTCCCACAGATCTCTCGATGTCCCTGCTCTCAAATGTTGTGTTTGTGTCCTTCCCCCTCTCTCCCCATCTTGTCTACCGCTCCCCTTATTATATGTTTTATGTGTCGGTTTGACTTTTTGTGTGATTAATGTTAGCTCTTTCACGAGCCTCGATCTTGTATACAAAAAAAAAACAAAAAAAAAAACGATTTTGCCCATGGCCTCGAGCAGGGTGCTAGCCATTGTTGTTTTTTTTTTTTTTGTTTTTTTTTTTTTGTATACAAGATCGAGGCTCGTGAAAGAGCGAACATTAATCACACAGAAAGACAAACCGACACATAAAACATATAACATCGGGAGCGGTAGACAAGATGGGGAGAGAGGGGGAAGGACACAAACACAACATTTGAGAGCAGGGACCGAGAGACATGGAGACATCGAGAGATCTGAGAGAGGGCGAGGGCTTTGGGGGGGGGGGGGCATGGGAAGGGGGCGGTGGGAGAGGTATAAAACATATGGACACTGCCAGGACTTCCAGGAAAGAAGTTGGAATTTCAAACAAGGTGGATCTGGGGTGAATTAGCGGGGGTAGAAAAGATCAAGGTTTTGGATGGGGGAAGATAAGAGATGGTGGTGAACAGCTGTTTTAAAGACCTGGAGGGAGGAGTGGGATTGAAGGGAGTGAGGGAGTTTGTTCCAGAGGCGGGAGAAAAGAGGAATGAAAGAGTGAAGGTGAGCAGAGAGCCGAGATTTCGGCAGTTTAACCATCAGAGGGTTGCTGGCAGATCTTGTGCGACCTGTAGGAATATTTGGGGGACAGAGCACAGAGAGAGCTGGGGGTGCAAGGCCGGAGAGGAGTCGGTAGAAGACAGAAAGACCACCTACCTGCCTGCGGTGAGTGAGTGAAAGGCCCTCAGAGATAGCTTCATCGCGGGAGATTCCAATAATTCTGAAAGCTTTGGTTTCAACAGCGTGAAGCCGAGCTAGGTGTGAGGCAGGAGCACCGGCCCATAGGGGAGAACAGTATTCCATTGAGCTGCGGATGAAAGCCTTGTATGTGGTGAGGAGCTCAGGTGTGCCGAGGAAGGACTTCGCACGACGGAGGATGCCCAGTCGGCGACTGGCTTTGGAGGCCAGCTTGGAAATGTGGTTTTCCCAAGAAAGATCATGGCAGATAGTGAGACCCAAAATCTTGAGCGACAGAACTTCTTGGAGAGGATTGTTGAGAAAGTAGATGGGAGGGTTGTCCAGTCGATCTTTTCGGAGAGACATAGTAAGAGTGTGAGATTTGTCAGGATTGAAAGACATGTTCCACTTGTTTGACCAGTCTGTGATTTTGTCCAGGTCTTCAGAGAGTGAGGAGGCAGCAGACTGCCGATCTGAGGGAAGAGGAATGGAGCGGCAGAGAGTGGAGTCATCAGCAAAGAGATAGAGAGGATTTTCGAGAGAGTCAGAGAGATCATTGATGAAGACCAGAAAAAGCACGGGGCCCAGAACACTGCCTTGGGGAACTCCAGCCTGAACAGGAAGAGGAGATGAGAGAAACCCATTCAGGGCCACACGTTGACGACGACTAGAGAGGAAGTCCGCCAGCCATGCGTGGAGATTTCCATGGATACCAAAGGAGGAGAGTTTGGTGAGCAGAGCGGGGTGCCAGACCGTGTCGAAGGCACGTGATATGTCGAGGGAGACGGCTCTAATTTCCTGTTTGGCATTGAGGACCTCCATCCATTGTTGAGACAGCAGAAGCAGCATGTCCAGAGTAGAGTGACCTGGTCTGAAACCAAATTGATGATCAGAGATCAAGCCATTGGAGAAGAGGAAAGATTTCATATCCGAAGCAATGATGGATTCCATGACTTTGCTGATAATTGGGAGAAGGCTGATTGGTCTGTAGTTGCTAGGATCTGTTTTTGCACCTTTTTTGTGCAAAGCGGTGATGTTGGCTGATTTCCAAGCAGATGGCAGTTGACCTTGAGCAAAAGAGAGGGTGAAGAGAACAGAGAGAGGGTGAGATAGAGCAGCAGAGCAGGATTTTAGGACCCGTGGGCTGATGCCGTCGGGTCCAGTTGCAGAATCAGAGTCGAGGGTTGACAGAAACTTTTCCACCTTGTCAGGAGGAAAGGACACGGAGTCCAGGAGCAGCAGGGTACGACTGGGTATGGTGGGTACAGAGAGGGATGGGTTTGGGACACAAGATTTAGAGGCAAACACAGAGTTGAGGCATTCAGCTTTTTCACGTGCGGAGTCAGCTGTGTAGCCGTTTGAGGTAAGGGAGGGGATGGAGGGGGAACAAACACCAGAAACGGATTTGACCAGACGCCACCAGGATTTGGAAGAGGGAGACAGATAAGAGAGTTCGGTCTTGAGAACGGAGAGATATTGTTTCCTGGCTCTCCTGAGGGTGGACACACACTTGTTTCGGGCTTTGTGAAAGGAAATGAGATTTCCTTCCGTTGGATTTGCTTTCCAGGAGACGAAGGCAAGTTGTTTCTGGGCAACAGCCTCACCACAAGATTCCGTGTACCATGGACGGGAGGAAGGGTATGACAACTGAAGACGAGATGGGATAAATCTGTGCATGAGAGAGAGCAATTTACTTTGGAAGAATTCCCAGGATGAGTTGATGTCAGAGGTGGTAGAGATGGGAGACCAGTCCAGATGATTGATGGCTGCTTGAAGACCGTGCCAGTTGGCCTGAGTGAAATGCCAGACTCGTCGACGCTGAGCAGGCTCCCTGAGGATGGTCAGAGAGATGTCCACTTTAACAAGGACATGATCAGATGATCCGATCGGAGCAGAAGAAGAGCAGCAGACATTTTCAGGGAAGTTAGTCATAACCAAGTCCAGAAGAGAAGATGTTCCGTTGACTGAGATCCGGGTCGGGAAATTGACAGATTGTGTCAGTCCCAGTGAGTCGCAGAAGTCCTTTGCTGAAGAGCCATGGCTGGTGAGAGAGGTACCCACACCCAGCCAACTGGCATGGTGACAATTGAAATCACCACATATGAGGAAGAGAGAGTTGGGATGAGTAGATAGAAGTTGGTCCATATCATCAGACAGCGAGATGTAGATGGAGTCATCACTGTTTGGTGGACGGTACAACACACATATGAACAAGAGGTGGGAGCGAAGGGGAAGCCGTAGCCAGAGGTATTCCTGGGGGTGAGGTGGAGAGAGTGCAGTGCAGGGCGAGTGAGGAAGAGAGTTTTTGATAAAGATAGCAACCCCGCCTCCAGGACGAGGCTCAGGTCTATCATACCGGAGGAGGGAGTAGCCCGGGAGAGATACTATGGAATCAGAGACATCATAAAGGAGGAAAGTTTCTGTTAAGCAGATCACGTCTGGTTTGACAGAAGCAACCTGTATGGAGAGATCAGTTAAGTTTGAACGAAGGCCCCGGATGTTTGAGGTCCATACCGTTAATGAAGAGGAAGGGGGAGCATCAGATACAGAACAGGGGGGAGGAGGGGTAGGGTAAGATGTGGAAGAGGTGGAAGAGATAGGGAGAGCTGTTGAAGGTGTGTCAGAGATTTCAGAATAGCTCGGAGAAAGGGAAGGATGGGGCGGACAAAAGGTTTGATGGTGATTGGGTGAGCCACAATGAGGTGTTATTTGAGGAGGGGGAAGAGCGAGGCAGAAGGTTGGGGGAGATGGAGGTGAGAGTTTTAAGGGGGAAGAAGCGGGGAGGACGCTTTGAGGAGGGGGAGTAAGAGGGGGGAAATTGAGAAGCAATGAGGGTGGGGAGATTTGAAGGGGAGGGGTGAGGGGGGAGTTTGGGAGGGAAGGGACAAGGGGAGGGATTTGAAAGGGATGGGATATGGGGGAGATTTGGAGGGGAGGGGTGAGGCAGGAGTCTAGGAGGGGAGGGGCGAGGGGGCGTCTTGGCGGGGAGGGGTGAGGGGGTAGTTTAGGAGGGAGGGGGCAAGGGGGGAGATTTGAAAGGGATGGGTGATGGGGAAGATTTGGAGGGGAGGGGTGATGGGGAAGATTTGGAGGGGAGGGGTTATGGGGAAGATTTGGAGGGGAGGGGTGAGATTGGATTTTTGAAAGTGTACGATTTATGGGAAACGAACATTTATTGCAAAATGAGTTCCTTGTTTGGCTGAGTCGTGGTTTTGTGAGCTTTGACGAGAAAGGAAGAAGAAGAAGAAGCACATCTATCTTTCTTATGGTCCTGGCTTCATGTCTGACGGTCGTTTTTTGTACTTCGGGTCGTTCGGCTGTGGCTGTTCTGGTTCAGTGCACTGGTGCTGAGAAAGAGCAGTGTTAGCCTTCGTGGCCGGCTTTCAGTTTGACCGTGAGGAGAAGGTGGGGCCGATAGTTTGTGGGGCTCTTGGCGCTTCGGACCATGTGGGGAGCGAAGGAGGAGCACCCGCCCGAATTACCTCATGTACGTGGCGCTGCCGAGAGCGACTCTACGCCATTGTTGGAGTGGTTCCCGCGTGAACGGTTTCAGGCCACCTAGAACTGCCATTTCATTCCATGACCTTATTGAGAGAGATAAATGCCGGCACGATACAAAAGGCCATTATTTATTTTATTTTATTTCCCCCCCCTGTCTGCATATGAGTCGGATTGGAGACGTCTCGCATTAGGATATTAGTTTTTACCTCACCATTCATTGTTATTGCATTTACTTTTATTCAACCCATTACTTATTGCGTTTCTTTGTCATTCCTGTATATTCGTTTCTGTGTCTGTGGGGATTGGATAACCCCTGCGTGCTGGCCGTCTGATCAGATAAGGCTTCGGGCCCTTTCCCGCATGCGCGAAAAGATAATCCCACCAAGTTTGAAATACGCCTCAGAGTTGAAGCTCGTTTGGGTCACCCGGGGGTTTTAATCCCCGGCGACGCAACAATATGCTGCTTTATATAGTACATACAGTCACGTGAAAAAGTAAGCACACCCCATGTAAAGTTTTGACATTTTCAACATATTTCAACATACAGATATTTGATCTTCATTTCAACAATATTGATAGATAAAGGTGATATAATAGAACAAATATCATGAAACATTTACATTTTGTAGTCCATTGTATAATTTAAATAAACATAAATGCAAATTTGGCATGTGGAAAAAGTAAGTACACCCTTGGCTCTAATAGGTGGTATTGCCCCCTTTGGCAGAAACAACCTCAAGTAGGCGTTTCTTATAACTGTCTACCAGTCTCTGACTTTGACTGCGAGAAATTTTTGCCCACTCCTCCATGCAGAATTCTTTCAGCTATGCGATGTTTGAGGGGTTTCTTGCATGCACAGCTCGTTTCAAATCCCCCCACAACATCTCGATGAGATTTAGATCCGGGCATTGACTTGGCCATTCCAGAACCCTCCATTTCTTTCTTTTCAGCCATTCCTTGGTGGATTTATTGGTATGTTTCGGGTCATTGTCATGTTGCAAGGTCCACCTTCGGTTGGCTTCAACTTTCCAACAGATGGCCTCATATTATCCTCAAGCACCCTCTGGCACAATGAAGAATTCATCGTGGATTCTATGATGGTGAGCTGCCCAGGCCCTGATGCAGCAAAGCTGCCCCAAACCATAATATTTCCACCACCATGCTTTACAGTTGGTATCAGGTTCTTGTGGTCAAATGCTGTCTTTGGTTTTCGCCAAACATGTCTTCTGGTACTGTGGCCAAATAGCTCTACCTTTGACTTATCTGTCCAGAGCACATTGTTCCAGAAGTGCCTAGGTGTTCTTTGCCTAGGTGTTCATTGGCAAACTTTAGTCTTGCCCTGATGCTCTTTCTGGACAGCAAAGGTTTCCTCCTGGCACACCTCCCATGCAGATCAAATTTGTGCAGCCTCTTTCTAATGGTAGACTCTTGCACTTTGACATCAACAGTGGCAAGAGCTACCTGTAGGTCCCGTGATGACATTCTGGGGTTCTTAGAGACTTCTTTCAGCATCTTGCGGTCTGCTCTCGGGCTGAACTTGCTGAGGCGGCCTGGCCTGAACAAGTTGGCAGTTGTTTGGAATCTTCTCCACTTGTAGATGATCTTCCGGACAGTCGAATGATTGATTTCAAATTGTTTGGAGATTTTTTAAAACCCCTTCCCAGACTCGTGGGCATCTATAACCTTCTTTCTGAAGGCCTCAGATAGCTCTTTTGATCGAGGCATGGTGGCGCCGCACACTTCAACAACAAAGAGCAAACCAAACTAAATATCTGAGGTTTAAATAAGGCAGGTTCACATAACCTCCAAGATCCTCTCTGACGATGTTCTTATCATTTACACCTGAGCTGGTGCACCTGATTCTAATTTTAGGTATTTGAAGTAGTGATAAATGTAGGGGTGTACTTACTTTTTCCACATGCGAAATTTGCATTTATGTTTATTTAAATTATACAATGGACTACAAAATGTAAATGTTTCATGATATTTGTTATATTATATCACCTTTCTCTATCAATATTGTTGAAATGAAGATCAAATAGCTGTATGTTGAAATATGTTGAAAAAGTCAAAATTTTACGTGGGGTGTACTTACTTTTTCACGTGACTGTACATTTTGTGCTATCCAGATACATATCCAACAGAAAGGGTAATACATTCATTCACCTTTATATTGTGATGCTCAGTGGGGAAATGGATGCAATCACCAGAACGTTGATCGAGGTATCCTAAACTCCGTGGAAAGCGGGAAGCTAACTTTTCGGGCGTTAACCCTTCAAACAACAACAAAATGAATTTTAAGGCCATTTTCCCTGTTGGGGCGGGGGTTAGCGGTTAGTTAGAAGGGCGTTAACCCTTCATCGGAGCGAAAAGAGTTCCTCACTTCCGAAGGATCTTTTGCTCTGACAGTGGACCAATGTCCAAAACGTCAACTTCTCGCTTTCTATGGTGGTTAGCATACCACTATCGACGTTCTGTTTTCACCCATTTCTCTACCTGGCTGCTGACGCAGATTGATCACAGATTATAACACATTGGTTCGCTACTCAAAACAATCTGGACTCTTGTTTTTCAACCTTGTGATTGGAAAGACCGTGGTGGTTTCACTTTGATTATGGTACGGTACATAATTCATTTCCATGGGCCTAACGTTGCACCATGCTTGCCTTGTCTTCTTTCCCCCTCACTACTAACTCTATCCCCTTCCATAGGCGGGTGGTGGATGCGTGCAAGCCATTCTCTAAGGACTTTTGAGAGGGAGGGAGTGACTGCTTCTTGATGATGGCGTTTATGAGGAAATAAACTGAGATGATGGTGGGATACAAATACGTTGTGAATTTTGTGCGTGAGATTGGATGAGGACGGCGAATAAGATAGTTCTCGGATCGATCACAGGGAAAAAAGCAATGTGTGGCAGGAAGAGCAGCAGCAAAAGGTTTTAAGGGTACAGATGGTTTCGAAAAAGAAATATTATACATAAGACTCAGTAAAATCAGGAAGCAGAGGGGTTTTGCATCAAGCAAACTTTTTCTGAAATAAAAAAAACAGATGTAAATACACACATACACATCTGTAATCTCTCGTGTTGAACAATTTATTCAGTACGTTAAGGCGACTGCCTCTTGTATCCATGGTGTCACTGTGAAGAGCTTGCTCTCCAGTGAAGTTTGATGGAATGTAAAGGAATTTATTGCGTATGATTAACGGCCAAGTTATCTGAACTTTTTATAGCACTGTACCATCTGCAAAATGCTTCCCTTGAATGTTTCATTGAGTGAGCTGATGGTCGGGTTTCTCCAGAATTATGTTATATTTGCTGTGCATACATTGTATTTGTTGTGTATAAACTTTTATCGGACATACTTGCTGTTGCTCCTCTTTTTGTAGAATTTAATCACTGTTTTGTGGCGTTACCACTAGAACTCGGTATTTAATCCAGTTCATGCATTCTTGTCATAAGCTTTACGTTGATGGCCCAATAAATACTTCCAGCTTTTCAGTTATTGAGTTTGACAGGTAGTCATTTAAACAGACAGTTTATCTCTCACGAAAGACAGTGTTCGTGAGAATTGCAGAAATTATATTGTTGGATGAATTTCATGCGTTGTGGTTGTTGTTGTTGTTGTGCATCACCATGGAGTTCAGTTCTCGTTGTTTGAAGCTTTCTGCCAAGATTCCGTCCTTGGTACGGCGGTAGTTCACATTATTTTTATTTCCTGAAATAAATGGTGTGAAGACCACTCATTTTGCTTCAGATGCATATCTCAACCCTCAGATCGGCAGTCTGCAGCCTCCTCACTTTCTGCAGACCTAGATAAAATCACAAACTGGTCAAACAAGTGGAACATGTCTATCAATCCTGACAAATCTCACACTCTCACTATGTCTCTCCGAAAAGACCGACTGGACAACTGGAAAACCCTCCCATTTACTTTCTCAACAATCCTCTCCAATAAGTTCTGTTACTCAAGCTTTTGGGGCTCACTATCTGCCATGATCTTTCCTGAGAAAACCACATTTCCAAGCCGGCCTCCAAATCCAGTTTCGACTGGGCATCCTCCATCTTTTGAAGTCCTTTCTTGGCACACCAGAGCTCCTCACCATTTACAAAGCTTTCATCTGCAGCTAGATGGAGTACTGCGCTCCCATCTGGGATGGTGCTCCTGCATCTCACCTAGCTTGTAGTCCATAAGCTAGGGGGGCCCACCTAGCACCCCCAACCCATCAATCAACGAAACTATATTTTTTTAACCTTTGAAATGTAGTTTGAGAATTTTTTTTTTTTTTTTTTTTTGTATACAAGATCGAGGCTCGTGAAAGAGCTAACATTAATCACACAAAAAGTCAAACCGACACATAAAACACAAAATAAGGGGAGCGGTAGACAAGATGGGGAGAGAGGGGGAAGGACACAAACACAACATTTGAGAGCAGGGACATCGAGAGAACTGTGGGAGGGAGAGGGCTTGGGGGGAGGTGGGAGAGGTATAAAACATATGGACACTGCAAGGACTTCCAGGAAAGAAGTTGGAATTTCGAAAAAGTGTATCTGGGGTGAATTAGCAGGCGTAGAAAAGATCATGGTTTTGGATGAGGGAAGATAAGAGATGGTGGTGAACAGCTGTTTTGAAGACCTGGAGGGTGGAGTGGGATTGAAGAGAGTGAGGGAGTTCGTTCCAGAGGCAGGAGAAAAGGGGAATGAAAGAGTGAAGGTGAGCAGAGAGCCTAGACTTTGGCAGTTTAACCAGAAGAGGGTTGCAGGCAGCTTTGAAATAATCTTAACGCCCTTGGCTGGCGTTATAGCCTTTATCGACTCCTGCTTCAATTTATTTTTTAATTATACAATGGACTACAAAATGTAAATGTTTCATGATATTTGTTATATTATATCACCTTTATCTATCAATATTGTTGAAATGAAGATCAAATAGCTCTATGTTCAAATATGTTGAAAAAGTCAAAACTTTACATGGGGTGTACTTACTTTTTCACGTGACTGTAACTATAACGGCACTCAGTAGAGAATAAACCTCCGCCTGGTTGACCATATCACTCAATGGTGAAGAATCACTATAAAAATTCTAGTAGACGGATCCGAATCCGGATCTTCACCAAAATCTAATCATTTCGTCCTTGTCCCATGCACTACCTCTCTGCCAAATTTCGTCCGAATCCGTCCACAACTCCGAGATATTTTGTTTCACAAATGGACAGACATGGGTGAAAACATAACCTCCATCCACCTTCGGTGGCAGAGGTAATAAAGGAAGCACGATACAAGAGGGGGAAAGAGAGAGGGAAGCACACAAGCAACAGTAGAGCAGGGATATTGGGAGAGCTGTGAAAGGGAGAAGGCTGGGGGGGGGGGGGGGCAGGGGAAAGGTACAAAACAAATGGACACGAACAGGAATTTCAGGAAAGAAGTCGGAATTTGAAAAAGGTGGATTTGGGGTGTATTAGCGGGGGTAGAAAAGATCAAGGTTTTGGATGGGGGAAGATGGTGGTGAACAGCTGTTTTAAAGACCTGGAGGGAGAAATGCGATTGAAGGAGTTTGTTCCATAAGCGGGAGAAAAGAGGAATGAAAGAGTGAAGGTGAACAGTTTTTTTTGGCAGTTTAACCATAAGAGGGTTGCTGGCAGATATTGTGCGTTCTGAAGGAATATTTGGGGGACAGATCACAGAGAGAGCTGGGGGAGCAAGGCCGGAGAGGAGTCGGTAGAAGACAGAAAGACCACCAACCTGCCTGCGGTGAGTGAAAGGCCCTCGGAGTTAGCTTCATCGCAGGAGATTCCAATGATTCTGAAAGCTTTGGCTTCAACAGCGTGAAGCCGAGGTAGGTGTGAGGCAGGAGCACCGGCCCTGAGGGGGGAACAGTATTCCATTGAGCTGTGGATGAACGCCTTGTATGTGGTGAGGAGCTCAGGTGTGCCAAGGGAGGACTTCGCACGACGGAGGATGCCCAGTCGGCGACTTGCTTTGGAGGCCAGCTTGGCAATGTGGTTTTTCCAAGAAAGATCATGGCAGATAGTGAGACCCAAAAGCTTGAGCGACAGAACTTCTTGGAGAGGATTGTTGAGAAAGTAGATGGGAGGGTTTTCCAGTCGGTCTTTTCGGAGAGACATCGTAAGAGTGTGAGCTTTGTCAGGATTGTAAGACATGTTCCACTTGTTTGACCAGTCTGCGATTTTGTCCAGGTCTGCAGAGAGTGTGGAGGCTGCAGGCTGCCGATCTGAGGGATGAGGAATGGAGCGGCAGATAGTGGAGTCATCAGCAAAGAGATAGAGAGGATTTTCCAGAGAGTCGGAGAGATCATTGATGAAGACTAGAAAAAGCACAGGGCCCAGAACACTACCTTGGGGAACTCCAGCCAGAACAGGAAGAGGAGATGAGAGAAACCCATTCAGGGCCACACGTTGACTACGACCAGAGAGGAAGTCCACAAGCCAAGCGTGGAGATTTCCATGGATACTATAGGAGGAGAGTTTGGTAAGCAGAGCGGGGTGCCAGACCGTATCGAAGGCACGTGATATGTCGAGGGAGACAGCTCTGATTTCCTGTTTGGCATTGAGGACCTCCATCCATTGTTGAGACAGCAGAAGCAACATGTCCAGAGTAGAATGACCTGGTCTGAATCCAAATTGATGATCGGAGATCAAGCCATTGGAGAAGAGGAAGGATTTGATATCCGAAGCAATGATGGATTCCATGACTTTGCTGATAATTGGGAGCAGGCTGATTGGTCTGTAGTTGCAAGGATCTGTTTTTGCACATTTTCTGTGTAAAGCGGTAATGTTTGCTGATTTCCAAGATGCTGGCAGATGACCTTGAGCAAAAGAGAGGGTGAAAAGAACAGAGAGAGGGTGAGATAGAGTGGCAGAGCAGGATTTTAGGACCTGTGGGCTGATGCCGTCTGGTCCAGTTGCAGAATCAGAGTCGAGGTTTGACAAAAACTTCTCCACCTTGTCAGGAGAGAAGGAAACAGAGTCCAGGAGCAGTTGGGTTCGACTGGGTAAGGTGGGAACAGAGAGAGATGGGTTTGGGACACAGGATTTTGAGGCAAACACAGAGTTGAGGCATTCGGCTTTGTCACGTGTGGTGTCAACTGTAGCCATTTGAGGTGAGGGATGGGATGGAGGGGGAACAAACACCAGAAACGGATTTGACCAGACGCCACCAGGATTTGGAGGAAGGAGACAGGTTTGAGAGTTCATTCTTGAGTGTGGAGAGATAGTGCTTTCTGGCACTCCTGAGGGTAGACACACACTTGTTCCGAACTTGGTGGAAGGAAATGAGATTACCTTCAGTTGGATTTGCCTTCCAAGGGGCAAAGGCAAGTTGTTTCAGGGCAACTGCCTCACCACAAGATTCAGTGTACCATGGATGGGAGGAAGGGTAAGACAACTGAAGACGAGATGGGATAAATCTGTGCATGAGAGAGAGCAGTTTGCTTTGGAAGAATTCCCAGGAAGAATTGAAGTCAGAGGCAGTCGAGATGGGAGACTAGTCCAGATGATTCGTTGACGCTGAGGAGGCTCTCTGAGAATGGCCAGAGAGATGTCCACTTTAACAAGTATATGACCAGAAGAGCCAATGGGAGCAAAAGAAGAGCAGCAGACATTTGCAGGGAAGTTTGTCATAACCAAGTCTAGAAGAGAAGATACTCCATTGACTGAGATCCGGGTCGGGAAATTGACAGAATGTGTCAGTCCCAATGAGTCACAGAAGTCCTTTGCTGAGGTGCCATGGCTGGTGAGAGAGCAACCCACACCCAGCCAGCTGGCATGATGGCAGTTGAAGTCGCCACATATGAGGAAGGGAGAGTTGGGATGAGTTGATAGAAGTTGGTCCATGTTGTCAGACAGCGACATGTTAATGGAGTCATCACTGTTTGGAGGACGGTACAGAACACATATGATCAAAAGGGGGGAGCAGAGAGGAAGCCGTAGCCAGAGGTACTCCTGGGGGTGGGGTGGAGAGAGGGCAGAACAGTTTTTGAGTTTTTGATAAAGATAGCAACCCCACTACCAGGACGAGGCTCAGGTCTATCATACCGGAAGCCTCTCCTCAGTGAAAGACACAGAAAGCTCGCTTGGAGTTTGCAAAAAAGCACTTAAGGGACTATCAGACTGTGAGAAACAAGATTCTGTGGTCTGATGAAACCAAGATTGAACTGTTTGGCTTCTGTCTGGCCACTCTGCCATAAAGCCCAAATCGGTGGAGTGTTGCAATGATGGTTGTCCTTCTGGAAGTTTCTCCCTTATCCACACAGGATCTCTGGTCCCGGTGTGTACCCCGATTTAGAATAGGTACACCGTATCCCTGCGTCTCGTAAAAGGCGACTGAGGGTTGGCGTCAGGAAGGGCATCCGGCCATAAAACATTGCCTCAAACAGGGAACCATGATTGTCATGGGGCCCGCAAGGCCAACCCACGCTCCAGCGGGGAAAATGGCCTTAAAACTCAATGGCCTAAATTCATTCATTCATTCCACACAGGATCTCTGGAGCTCAGCCAGAGTGACCATCGGGTTCTTGGTCACCTCTCTTACCAAGGTCCTTCTCCCCCGATTGCTCAGTTTGGCCGGGCGGCCAGCTCTAGGAAGAGTCCTGGTTGTTCCAAACTCCTTCCATTTAAGAATTATGGAGGCCACTGTGCTCTTGGGAACCTTCAATGCAGCAGAATTTTTTTTTGTAGGCTTCCCCAGATCTGTGCCTCGAAACAATCCCGTCTCTGAGCTCTGCAGGCAGTTCCTTCGACCTCATGGCTTGGTTTTTGCTCTGATATGCATCGTCAGCTGTGAGATCTTATATAGACAGGTGTGTGCCTTTCCAAATCATGTCCAATCAATTGCATTTACCACAGGTGGACTCCAATCAAGGTGTAGAAACATCTCAAAGATGATCAAGAGAAATGGGAGGCACCTGAGCTAAATTTCAAGTGTCATAGCAACGGGTATGAATACTGACGTCAATGTGATATTTCAGTTTTTTCTTTTTAATAAATTTGCAAAACTTTTTAAAATCCTGTTTGTCAAAATTCTCTTTGTTCCAAATTTGTTCCAAATTCTTTGTTCCAAATTCCAAATTTTTTTTGTTCCAAATTTGTTCCAACAAATTTGTTCCAAATTCTTTGTTCCAAATTCCAAAATTCTCTTTGTCATTATGGGGTATTGAGCATAGATTGATGAGGGAAAAAATGAATTTAAAGGATTTGAGCATAAGGCTGCAACATAACAAAATGTGAAAAAAGTAAAGGGGTCTGAATACTTTCTGAATGCACTGTAGTTAAAAGCCGCCAGTCAGCCATCTTTGGTTGGATTAAAAAACAAAATCCTCTGCTTTTGTAAAGCATCGTGTATAACCATCATGACATCCAATATAACCAATATACCATCATAACAGAGGAAATAGCAACTTTCAGTCTCTCAAAATCCATACTGAGTCCCAATTTATCGCATGTTAACATATAATTTCTCAAACAGTACATTTCAAAGTTTAAAAAATATATAGTTTCGTTGATTTGTGGGGGGGAGGGGGTGCTGGGTGGGCCCCTCTAGCTCATGGACTATCGGCTTCACGCTGTGGAAACCAAGGCTTTTAGGATCATCGGTATCTCCCGCGATGAAGCCAACTCTGAGGGCCTTTCACTCTCTCACGCAGGTAGGTCTGTGGTCTTTCTATTTTCTACCGACTCCTCTCCGGCCTTGCTCCCCATGCTCTATCTGTGATCTGTCCCCCAAATATTCCTTCAGAACGCACAATATCTGCCAGCAACCCTCTTATGGTTAAACTGCCAAAAAAAACTGTTCACCTTCACTCTTTCATTCCTCTTTTCTCCCGCTTATGGAACAAACTCCTTCAATCGCATTTCTCCCTCCAGGTCTTTAAAACAGCTGTTCACCACCATCTTCCCCCATCCAAAACCTTGATCTTTTCTACCCCCGCTAATACACCCCAAATCCACCTTTTTCAAATTCCGACTTCTTTCCTGAAATTCCTGTTCGTGTCCATTTGTTTTGTACCTTTCCCCTGCCCCCCCCCCCCCCCCCAGCCTTCTCCCTTTCACAGCTCTCCCAATATCCCTGCTTTACTGTTGCTTGTGTGTGCTTCCCTCTCTCTTTCCCCCTCTTGTATCGTGCTTCCTTTATTACCTCTGCCACCTAAGGTGGATGGAGGTTATGTTTTCACCCATGTCTGTCCATTTGTGAAACAAAATATCTCGGAGTTGTGGACGGATTCGGACGAAATTTGGCAGAGAGGTAGTGCATGGGACAAGGACGAAATGATTAGATTTTGGTGAAGATCCGGATTCGGATCCGTCTACTAGAATTTTTATAGTGATTCTTCACCATTGAGTGATATGGTCAACCAGGCGGAGGTTTATTCTCTACTGAGTGCCGTTATAGTTACAGTCACGTGAAAAAGTAAGTACACCCCATGTAAAGTTTTGACTTTTTCAACATATTTGAACATAGAGCTATTTGATCTTCATTTCAACAATGTTGATAGATAAAGGTGATATAATATAACAAATATCATGAAACATTTACATTTTGTAGTCCATTGTATAATTTAAATAATCATAAATGCAAATTTCGCATGTGGAAAAAGTAAGTACACCCTTGGCTCGAAGAGGTGGTATTGCCCCCTTTGGCAGAAACAACCTCAAGTAGGCGTTTCTTATAACTGTCTACCAGTCTCTGACATCGACTGGGAGAAATTTTTTCCCACTCCTCCATGCAGAATTCTTTCAGCTGTGCGATGTTTGAGGGGTTTCTTGCATGCACAGCTCGTTTCAAATCCCCCCACAACATCTCGATGGGATTTAGATCCGGGCTTTGACTTGGCCATTCCAGAACCCTCCATTTCTTTCTTTTCAGCCATTCCTTGGTGGATTTACTGGTATGTTTAGGGTCATTGTCATGTTGCAAGGTCCACCTTCGGTTGAGCTTCAAATTTCCAACAGATGGCCTCACATTATCCTCAAGCACCCTCTGGTACAATGAAGAATTCATAGTGGATTCTATGATGGTGAGCTGCCCAGGCCCTGATGCAGCAAAGCTGCCCCAAACCATAATATTTCCACCACCATGCTTTACAGTTGGAATCAGGTTCTTGTGGTCAAATGCTGTCTTTGGTTTTCGCCAAACATGTCTTCTGGTACTGTGGCCAAATAGCTCTACCTTTGATTCATCTGTCCAGAGCACATTGTTCCAGAAGTGCTGGTCTTTGCCTTGGTGTTAATTGGCAAACGTTAGTCATGCCCTGATGTTCTTTCTGGACAGCAAAGGTTTCCTCCTGGCACACCTCCCATGTAGATCAAATTTGTGCAGCCTCTTTCTAATGGTAGACTCGTGCACTTTGACATCAACAGGGGCAAGAGCTACCTGTAGGTCCTGTGATGACATTCTGGAGTTCTTGGAGAGTTCTTTCAGCATCTTGCGGTCTGCTCTCGGGCTGAACTTGCTGGGGCGGCCTGACCTGAACAAGTTGGCAGATGTTTGGAATCTTCTCCACTTGCAGATGATCTTCCGGACAGTCGAATGATTGATTTCAAATTGTTTGGAGATCTTTTTAAATCCCTTCCCAGACTCGTAGGCATCTATAACCTTCTTTCTGAAGGCCTCAGAGAGCTCTTTTGATCTAGGCATGGTGACGCCGCACACGTCAACAACAAAGAGCAAACCAAACGAAATGTCTGAGGTTTAAATAAGATAGGTTCCTCCAAGATCCTCTCCAACGATGTTCTAATCATTTGCACCTGAGCTGGTGCACCTGATTCTAATTTTAGGTATTTGAAGTCGTGATAAATGTGGGGGTGTATCTACTTTTTCCACATGCGAAATTTGCATTTATGTTTATTTAAATTATACAATGGACTACAAAATGTAAATGTTTCATGATATTTGTTATATTATATCACCTTTATCTATCAACATTGTTGAAATGAAGATCAAATAGCTCTATGTTCAAATATGTTGAAAAAGTCAAAACTTTACATGGGGTGTACTTACTTTTTCCACATGCGAAATTTGCATTTATGTTTATTTAAATTATACAATGGACTACAAAATGTAAATGTTTCATGATATTTGTTATATTATATCACCTTTATCTATCAACATTGTTGAAATGAAGATCAAATAGCTCTATGTTCAAATATGTTGAAAAAGTCAAAACTTTACATGGGGTGTACTTACTTTTTCATGTGACTGTATATGTCTCTGTTTATGTGTTATGTGTTTTTTTAATGTTAGCTCTTACACGAGCCTCGACTTTGTATACAAAAAAATACCAGTTGTCAAGGCCATTGGGCACAATTCTGGATGCATCAGACATCCGATGCAGGATACTCGAATGGCTCATTCTTCTCTGTGAGCTGGTACTCATTTTTCCGACCTCGGAAGGATTGCAGCCCGAGTCAAATCACCTGCTGTGAATTAAACGGAATGACAGGAGCTTAAACTCAGGACCCTGAGATCTCAAGCCAGCCATCTTCACCGTTAAGCCAACACCAGGCTTCAATAATGTGCCACTTGATATTTACTATACATACAGGTAAGAGACGTTTTGGGGGTATTTTTCAACTGATAATGTTACAAATGCGATGATGGAACTTATCGCATGACTTATAATTCAGAATATTCAAGAAATAATTGACATCATTTGTAATTGGTGTGACAGGAGATCTTAGGAGCATGCACATTGCACTTGATATATTCATTCAGTAGCCGAGGTACCTGGCTCTGGATTGGGACGTCACCTCTGGATTCCGAGAGGACGGCGGATCTAAGAGACCACGATGGCCAGTCGCCCCAGAACTTCTCATAGGATCCCACACTCAGAATGGTGTTCTCATACGCAAAAGCCTGAGTGCGAGCGGCTACCTTGTCGGCGGTTACGCAACACACTTTAGTCAGTCGGTGGAGTGGAACCAACGGCACATAACCACATCTGAGGATGAACTTGGATAACGAATCTGAGCTGGCTAAATGCCTCAACAGTCTTATGCCACCATCAGAACGACTAAAATAAGTCAGGACCCGGGTTCTTAAATAAATCGCCTTGTATTTAGTGGAATTAATAAAAATGCCGGCATTCGCAGGGGATATGTTCCTGGAAAATACCGCAATATTAAATTCGCAAATGTGGGGGCATTGTTTCAATGGGAAAAGGGGGGATTGGTTCCTGGTGGTTCCTGATTTGTGGAAAATTCCACGAATGTCGAGGAACAACGGCGAATATGCCAGCGAAAAACCGCGAATACACCCACGAAGGAAATGTCAAATTGCGTGGCTGCGCAGGTGGACTGCTTTATGCATGGAAGATGCTTTTAGAACTAATGTGCACACCTGGTGGAAGATGGTTTATGTGTGGCTGCAAGCGGTTTATGTGAAGCGTGCAAAATGATTTTAGAAGTGTCATGTGAGAGGCTGGTGGGAGATTTCTTTTTTTTGCACCTGCAAAAAACTGCGAATATGCTGGACACAGGACCGTGAATGTAGAAGCAGTTCACAATTTATCAACCACGAATATGCTGGACACAGGACCGTGAATGCAGAAGCAGTTCACAATTTATCAACCACGAATATGGAACCCATGAATGTTGGGACCGAGAATGTCGGGGTAAGACTATAAATTTACAATGTCAGGCAAACAGGTATTTACAAGCAGAGAAAACTGGAATGATATATGTACAACAATTAATCAAAGTCGGCCTACGTGTTCATCCCCCCTTAACCCCTACGCGACAGACCCGCTTACGGAACCTTATCAATGACTTAACACTCTACAGTACAATATGCACTCTACACTGTGATCATGCATCTGATGTGGAAGGGAGATGGGAGATTGGCAAAGAATGATGGGATAAACAAAGAGAAATAGATGGGGACAGAACGGACCCCCTGCACACCTTTACACTTGTTGACTCTGGCTCCCACGTCGTGAGTGTAAGTGCGCTCCCCTCCTGCTCGCACTCCGCTCCCCTCCTGCTCTTTGCACAGCTGCAACACCAGTGTTTCCCTGTGGGGTAGTGGTGTCACTCCATGCACATATTTAATGCATTTCCTGGCAGGATGCTTGGGTTCTGTAGATGAGGCAGAGGGTCCAGCAACGCAGCTATCGGACATGGGAATGCAAAAGCAAAGGTGTGCAATGCAAATAAATGAGGAAGAGAGTGAAAGGATGGCGATGGAAGATGCAAGAAAGAACTAGAAGGTATTCATAGAATACTTACCTTGGGCAGTTAACTTGGTGCAAGCCAACTCTTCTGTTTTTGAACGTTTTTTTTCTTTCATCCAATATGGCTGCCAGACCACGTGAGTGATGACATTATAAATTTATAAATTTATATTCTCCAATATAATTATTGCGTAGATCACGCTCAATAAATTTCAAACTGATCAGACTAAATGTTGTCCCTGTTGAGTTATGACGTTGTGGCGGACACGATGGCGCTGGCGCGGTGACATCATTCCGCGCACCAAGAGGGTGTCGGCCACGCTCGAGGGGTAGGCGTGGCCTCGGCATGTACACGGGGCGCGCAGCCCCGAGCACCTCAGTGCTATAGTTGAGCTTTGTTATAAAGACTCTTTTTGGTTACCTGCGTTGTTGCTTCTCTTCTTGGCTAACAAGTCGTGCGCATAGCACCGCACTTCACTGGTGACCTCGACACTGGTTCAGCCACCGCTGACCAACAGAACGCACCATGGCCAACAACGCGGTAGCGGTGAAGCTCCCCGAGTTTTGGGAAGCTCAGGCCGAAGTATGGTTCGTGCAGGCCGAGGCACAGTTCCGACTTCGAGGCATAATGGCAGATGAGACGCGGTATTACCACGTCATCGCCGCCTTCGGGCCCGGCACAGCCGCCCGAGTCGTGTCCGTCCTGCGGAACCCACCAGCCGACCACAGGTACGAGGCGCTCAAGCGCCTCCTCATCGCCACGTTCGGCCTCACGGAGTGCGAGCGGGCCGACCGCCTCCTGGACTTTCCCGAACTCGGCGACACACGACCATCGGTCCGGATGGACCACATGCTTTCGCTACTGGGTGACAAAGCCCCGTTTTTTTTATTCCGGGCGCTCTTTCTACGCCAGCTGCCGGCACAGGTACGCCTCGCGTTTGCCGGTTCCAAAATAAAGGAACCCCGCGCGGCTGACAAGTTTTTCGCGGCTTGTGAGACGCGGGCGAGCTTCGGTGCGGCCGTCGCGGATCTCGAGGCTGATGCGCATGCACACCTCGTGGTTCCCGAGGCGGATGCCGATGCACACCGCGTGGCCGCCGCCACGCCCCGCCCACTGCCACCGCGAAAACCGCGGCCTCCGCCTTCGCCGCAAACCTGGTGCCGTTTCCACGCCAGGTTTGGCCACAAGGCTAGGAATTGTTGCCCGCCGTGCTCGTTTGGCAAGTCGGGAAACTAGCAAGCCGGCGCTCGGTAGCGGCCCTGAGCGTCGGCCATTCCGGCAGCCTCCTTTTTGTCATGGACACCTTGTCCGGGCGTCGCTTCCTCTGCGACACAGGCACACAGGTGAGCGTTATCCCCGCCTCCACGTCCGACAAGCGAACCGGGGGCCGGGGCCCCGCGTTGCTTGCAGCCAACGGTACACCCATACGCACATTCGGGAAGCGCTGCCTCTCCCTGCGGTTCGGAGGGCAACGCTTTCAATGGATGTTCGTAACCGCCAGCGTGCCCATGGCATTGCTCGGTGCGGATTTCCTATGTGCAAATGGGCTGTTGGTGGATGTGAAGAACAGATGCCTCGTCCAGGCAGAAACGTTCAGCTCGCTTGCTTGCACGCTGAGCAGTTCGTTGGGCAGCTCCCTGAGCGGCTCACCGAGCGGCTCGCCAAGCGGCTTGCTGAGCGGTTCGATCCCGGCGAGGTTGGTCTGCATGCTTTCGGCAGCGGACGAGTTCACCCGCCTCCTCGCCAGCTTCCCGGCCCTCACGCGGCCCACCTTCTCGGCGGTGGCCGTCAAGCACGGGGTGGAACATCACATCCCCACCGTCGGGCCACTGGTCTACGCCCGGACACGCCGCCTCGAGCCGACGAAGCTCGTGGTGGCAAAGGCGGAGTTCGCTATGCTGGAGCGGCTGGGCATCGTACGGCACATCGTGCCGAAGCCCGGCGGTGGATGGCGGCCGTGCGGGGACTACCGCCGCCTCAATGATGCCACCACCCCCGACCGCTACCCGGTCCCTCACATTCAGGACTTTTCCGCCCGGTTGGCGAAAATGTCCTTCTTTTCTAAGGTGGACCTCAGCCGCGGGTACCACCAGGTCCCCATCAGGCCAGAGGACGTACCGAAAACGGCCGTCATTACACCATTCGGCCTCTTCGAGTTTCTTCGGATGCCCTTCGGTTTGAAGAATGCGGCTCAGGCGTTCCAACGATTGATGGACAGCGTCTTGCGCGATTTGGATTGCATGTACGTCTACCTGGACAACATCCTCGTCGCAAGCGCGTCGTGCGAAGAGCACCTCCGCCACCTCCGCACGCTCTTCGAACGCCTGGGCCAGCATGGCCTGATCGTAAACCCCGCCAAGTGCCGGTTCGGCGTCGCCGAAATCGATTTGGGGCACCGCGTCACCAGGCACGGGGCCACCCCCTTGCCGGCAAAGGTGGAGGCGGTCAAGGGGTTTCCGCGCCCCCACACGATCAGGGGGCTCCAGGAGTTCCTGGGCATGATAAACTTTTACCACCGTTTCCTGCCCCGCGTCGCCCAGCTTCTGCGCCCCCTGCACGAGGCCCTCCGGGGGAAGCCGGGCAAAGGTGACATTGTTTGGACCGAGCAGATGGACGCGGCGTTCGCGGGCGCGAAGCTCACCTTGGCTAACGCCACCATGCTCGCGCACCCGGCGCTCGATGCACCGATCGCCCTCACCACCGACGCGTCGGACTACGCGGTGGGCGCGGTGCACGAGCAATGGGTGCGTGGTGCTTGGCAACCGCTGGCCTTTTTCAGCCGGCAGCTTCGCCCGCACGAACGCCGGTACAGCACCTTTGACCGCGAGTTGCTCGGGCTCCACCTGGCGGTCCGGCACTTCCGCCATCTGCTCGAGGGCCGTTCGTTCACGGCCTTCGTCGACCACAAGCCCCTGGTCTTCGTGATGGCCAAGGTCGCCGAGCCATGGTCGGCCCGGCAGCAGCGTCACCTCTCGGCCGTGTCCGAGTACACGACGGACATCCGGCACGTTGCGGGAAAGGACAACCCTGTGGCGGATTGCCTTTCCCGGTCCGTCGCCCACGCGGTCCACCTCGGGATCGACTATGCCCAGATGGCGGCGGACCAGACCGCCGACCCCGACGTCCAGGCCTTGGGGACCGCCGTCACGGGCCTCCGCGTCACCGAGGTGCCGTTCGACGGCGTGGGCACGGCCCTCTTGTGCGATGCCTCCCTCGGGCGGCCTCGCCCCATCGTGCCCGCGGGCTGGCAGCGCCGGGTTTTTGACGCCATCTACGGCCTGTCCCACCCGGGCACGAAGGACTCCCAGAGGTTGGTCGCCGACAAGTTCGTCTGGCATGGCCTCCGGAAGGCCGTCTGCGATTGGACCATGACGTGCCTCTCGAGCCAGCGTGCGAAGGTGCACCGCCACACCCAGGCCCCGTTGGCCCCGTTCACGGAGCCCGAACGTCGGTTCGACCACATTCACGTGGACTTGGTGGGACCTCTGCCCCCCTCGTGGGGTTTCACCCACGTCCTCACCATGGTGGACCACACCACCCGGTGGCCGGAGGTCGTGCCTTTGGCGGCGACGACGGCGGCGGACGTCGCGCAGGTGCTCATCACCACCTGGGTTGCCCGGTTCAGCGCCCCCTCGGACATCTCATCCGACCGCGGCCCCCAGTTCACCTCGGAGCTCTGGGGGGCCGTCGCGCGGGGGCTCGGCATCCAGCTGCACCGCACCACGGCCTACCACCCCCAGGCCAACGGCCTGTGCGAGCGCTTCCACCGCTCCTTGAAGGCTGCGCTCCGGGCCACCCTCCACGACGGCGGCTGGGTCGACAGGCTCCCCTGGGTCCTGCTGGGCCTCCGGACGGCGCCCAAGGACGACCTGCGCGCATCTGCGGCGGAGTTGGTCTTCGGACAACCGCTGCGGGTGCCGGGCGAGTTCCTCTCCGAATCCATGGCACCATGGTCCGCGGCGCAGCAGCGCTCCGCACTGAGGAGACCGCCCGGAGGTTCGCCCCGGTGCCGACGGCGCACCACGGGTGCCCGCCAACGCACGTCGCCCCGGAGCTTCGCACGGCGGAGTACGTGTTCGTCCGCCACGACGCCCACCGGACACCGCTGCGGCCCCCGTATGACGGGCCCTTCCGCGTGCTGGAGACCGGGGCGAAACACTTCACCCACGACATCGGCGGTACTCCTGACCGCGTTTCCGTGGACCACCTCAAGCTGGCCCACCTCGACGTGGACCACCCCCCGCCAGTGGCTCGGCCCCCGCGGCGGGGCCGCCCCCCGGCGGGCGGACCGCCGGCACCGCCTGGCCCCGCCGGCACCCCCCCCCCCCCCCCGTGCCTGCACCCATCCCAGGTGCCGCCGGAGGCATCCCAGATGACATCCCGGCATCCCAGCCGCCGCCAGCCGCCAGAGGGCGCTTCGGCCGGGTCATCCGTTTGCCCCGCATACTGACCCTTCAGGTGCGTGGGAATTCTGGGGGGGGGGCGCGTGTGACGGACACGATGGCGCTGGCGCGGTGACATCATTCCGCGCACCAAGAGGGTGTCGGCCACGCCCGAGGGGTAGGCGTGACCTCGGGATATACACGGGGCGCACAGCCCCGAGCACCTCAGTGCTATAGTTGAGCTTTGAAATAAAGACTCTTTTTGGTTCCCTGCGTTGTTGCTTCTCTTCTTGGCTAACAAGTCGTGCGCATAGCACCGCACTTCAACGTCATAATTAAAGCACCAATGACATCACCATTAGCAACACTTATCATTCATGCGGAGTTTCTTTTTTTTACAATGAGCCACATTTCAGTTTTTTCCATGCAGCGGTTTCGGAGATATAGACGTGCAACGTTTCTCAGTTTTTACAAGGTGGCGGCTGTACCACGTGACCTATGATGTCATACTTACCATTAAAATATTTTACAGGAAGAGATGATCCAATGATGAAAATTTCGTGTCCATCAGACGAACAATTACAGAGAAAAAAAAATCATACTGAATGGATCAAGGGTTGTACTTGTTGAATTATGACGTCATAATTAAGGTACCAATGACATCATCATTAACATATCTTATTACCCAAGGGGAGTAATTGACAACGGGCCATGTTTCAATTTTTTCCATGGAGAGGATTTGGAAATATAGAGGTGCAACGTTTTTTTATTTTTCCAAGATGGCGTCTGTACCACATTACCTATGACGTCATACTTATCATTTTAAAATAATCTACAGGAGGAGCCGCTCATATTCTGAAAATTTCGTGCCAATCGAACGAACAGTTGCAGACGAATTTTTTTTTCATACTGATCAGATCAAGCGTTGTACTTGTCGAATGATGACATCATACTGAAGGCACCGATGACATCGTCATCAACATATCTTATTCCCCATGGGGAGAACTGGACAATGAGCCTTGTTTCAATTGAGTGGTTTCAGTGATTATAGAGGTGTAACGTTTTTCAAGGATGGTGCCCGTACCACGTGACCGAAGACGTCATTATTGTGAATACAAAAATTCTACAGGGAGACGTGCTCTTATGGTAAAATTTCGTGTGAATCAGACCAACGGTTGCCCAGGAAATGAATTTTAAAAATGCAAACACACGTATGTACGCACCCGATGGCCTAACCCTGTTTTTGCTTCGCGTAAAGTGCAAAGGAGAGTGAAAGAAAGTACCCAGCAAAGTGAAGCGAAAGGAATGACAGAAAGACGCAAGGAGGTAAGGAAGAGAGCGTTCATGCCATTAATAATAACAGAGCTTCCAACAGATTAATCAAACTTCGAATCTCTGAAAATCTCTTTCACCACTTTCTCCTCCCTTCCTCCCTAACACCCCCTCCCTTCCTCCCTAACACCCCCTTCCTCCCTCCCTCACACTCCTACCTCCCCTCCCTAACAACTCTCCCTCACACTCCTCCCTCCCTCATACTCCTCCCTCCCTCATACCCCTTCCTTCCTCCCTCATACCCCTCACTCCCTCCCTCATACTCCTCACTCCATTCCTCCCTCCCTCATACCCCACCCTCCCTCACACTCCTCCCTCCCACATATTGCTCCCTTCCTCATACTCCTCCCTTCCTCACACCCCTTCCTCCCACATACCCCTCCCTCCCCCTCCCTCATAGCCCTCCCTCCCTCTCCCTCATACACTTCCCTCTCCCTCATACTCCTCCTTCCCTCTCCCTCAAACTGCTCCCTTCCTCGCCCTCGTACTCCTCCCTTCCTCTCCCTCATACCCCTCACAAACAAACAAACAAACAAACAATGGAAAAATCTATCAGACACCGAAGACTTGCCGGATTGTACTTTTTTATCGGCCATGTTGGATCAAGTTTTTCGGTTTTTCCAAGATGGCGGCCGAACCACCTGACTGATGAGATCATCATTGTTTTATTTTCTCCACCAGTTTATGCCGACATGGCGCTCAAGAAATTGCATCTTGATTGGATGAAGTTTTGTACTTGTGGAATTATCGAATTATGATGTCATAATGAAGGCTTTGGACCTCGAGAGTTAATAATTGGGCACAGTCTATTCCAGGGCAAGACAAATATGTGTGTAAAGTATGGCGATTCTATGTGCAACGGTGCAGACATAGTACTGCGCACAAACAGACAGACAAACAGACAGACAGACAGACAAACCAACCGACCAACATACTTGCCGGAATCTTTTCCGGCAAGTAACAGACAGACAGACAGATGAAAAATCGGCCAGAGACCGAGGACTTGCCGGAATTCACTTTTTTTAAATCGGCCATTTTGGATCAAGTTTTTCGGTTTTTCCAAGATGGCGGCCAAACCACGTGATCGATGACATCATCATTATTTGTTTTCTAAACCAATTAATTCCTAGATTATGCTCATTAAATTTCATCTTGATCGGATGAAGTTTTGTACTTGTAGAATTATGACGTCATAATTGAGGCACCTATGACATCATCATTAACATATTTTATTCCCCATGGAGAGTTCTTTACAATGAGCCTTGTTTCAATTTTTTCTATTCAGCACTTTAGGAGAAATAGAGGTGCAAAGTTTTTCGGTTTTTCCAAGATGGCGGCCGAACCACCTGACCGATGAGGTCATCATTATTTTTTTTTCTCCACCAGTTTATGCCGACATGGCACTCAAGAAATTGCATCTTGATTGGATGAAGTTTTGTACTTGTCGAATTATCAAATTATGACGTCATAATGGAGGCCTTGGGCCGAGAGAGTTAAAAATTGGGCACAGTCTATTCCAGGGCAAGACAAATATGTGTGTAAAGTATGGCGATTCTATGTGCAACGGTGTAGACATAGTACTGCGCACAAACAGACAAACAGATGAAAAATTGGTCAGAGACCGAGGACTTCCCGGAATGTACTTTTTTATTGGCCATTTTGGACAAATATGGCGGCCGAACCACGTGACCGATGACGTCATCATTATTTGTTTTCTAAACTAATTTATTCCTTGATGATGCTCAAGAAATTTCATCTTGATCGGATTAAGTTTTGTACTTGTCGAATTATGACGTCATAATGGAGGCACCTATGACATCATCATTAATATATTTTATTCCCCATGGAGAGATCTTTACAATGAGCCATGTCTCAATTTTCTCTATTCAGCACTTTTGGAGATATAGAGGTGCAAAGTTTTTCGGTTTTTCCAAGATGGCGGTCAAACCACGTGACCGATGACGTCATCATTAATTTTTTTTTCTCCACCGGTTTATGCCGACATGGCACTCAAGAAATTGCATCTTGATTGGATGAAGTTTTGTACTAGTCGAATTATCAAATTATGACATCATAATGGAGGCCTTGGGCCAAGAGAGTTAAAAATTGGGCACAGTCTATTCCAGGGCAAGACAAATATGTGTGTAAAGTTTGGCGATTCTATGTGCAACGATGTAGATGTAGTGCTGCGCACAAACAGACAAACAGCCAAACATACAAACCAACCGATCAACATACTTGCAGGAATCTTTTCCGGCAATTAACAAACTGACTCAAATGCAATACCCTCTCCTCTGGCGAGGGTAACAAGAAAAAGAGCAATCAGAGAATGCAAATCCTCGCCGGGATGTATTTTCAGTGGTTTTTAAGGCTTTTGTGTTGAAACAAATATGGCGGCCAAAACACGTGGCCGATTACATCATCATTATTTTTTTTCTAAACTAATTTAGTCCTCGATTATGCTCAATAAATTTCATCTTGATCAGATGAAGTTTTGTACTTGTCGAATTATGATGCATAATGGAGGCACCTATGACATCATCATTAACATATTTTATTCCCCATGGAGAGTTCTTTACAATGAGCAATGTCTCAATTTTTTCTACTGGCAACGGTACCCACCCTACGGGCGGTGTTTCAATTGGGAAGCCGCAATGAAAATGCAAAATATCAGAAATTGAAGGCAGAAATTTTTTATTTTAAACGATTCATATAAACATCCGTTAAATCATATCACACGTAAATCATCAAAATCAAAAGAGTGTCTTTAGAATTTCAATAAAAGCCACATCACTGTTCATATCACTGTGAATTGTGATTGTGTTTCATTGTGATATTTGTGCGGCGATGGGCGGTGTGTACAAAGGGCAGGGACTTAATCAACGTGAGCTGATAAATTTGCGCTTACTGGGAATTCCTCGTTCGTGGGACACTGTCTCAAGCCCCAGTCCCCATCACGGATGGGGCTCAGCGGTTTACCCGAGCCTGACAGCGAAGGGCAAGGTACACACTGGCCCGTCCAGTGTAGTGCACGTGCGGCCCCGGACATCAAAGGGCATTAAACGTTCATTAAACATTCAAAGGTCATTAAAGGATTACGAAACGAAAAACATTATGAAATTACGTTCACACCGTCACGTCAAACACTACCGTGAACACATATATCGTCACAACATCGTCACAATGAGAACAACGTCACAATGAACGTTATGCGAACGCGAATGTTATGCGGGAGTCCAAACCTGAGAATGCTGGAGACCAAAGCTGAAATTGGGAAAACTAAATAGCCTATTTTACTCCCAGGCGTCCCAGGATTACCCGCCCAAAATATCTTTGCGATCGGTTCAGAAGTTTTTACGGTACCTTCGAACAGACAGACGGGCATTTGGTGAATTATAGTAAGATTCAGCACTTTCGGAGATATAGAGGTGCAAAGTTTTTCCAAGATGGCGGCCGAACCACGTGGCCGATGACGTCATCATCATTTTTTTTCTCCACCAGTTTGTGCCGACGTGGCGCTCAAGAAATTGCATCTTGATTGGATGAGGTTTTGTACTAGTCGAATTATCAAATTATGACGTCATTATGGAGGCCTTGGGCCGAAGGAGTTAAAAATTGGGCATAGTCTATTCCAGGGCAAGACAAATATGTGTGTAAAGTATGGCGATTCTAGGTGCAACGATGTAGACGTAGTACTGCGCACAAACAGACAAACAGACAGACAGACAAACCAACCAACCAACATACTTGCCGGAATCTTTTCCAGCAAGTAACAAGAAGACGTTATGCAGAGCATGATACTTGTACGATACCCCCTGCCCCCCAAACAACAAACAAAAGGTTGCCATTAATCCAGCAAATTGTCCATTTCATCAAAATTTATATTGATGATCTTGATCAAATCTTGAGTCAATAGGATGAAACCGTTACGAAAAATACGATTTTTCAAATGAAAATTGATTATTTTAGAAGTTTCACCTTGAGTTGACCTTTTACCTGAAAACTAGTATGTTTCCCAATTTAGTGACTCGATATGCAAATGCTGTTCAATTTTCAAATCAATCAGTTGAAAATTGATGCTTTTCAGATGAAAATTGATTTTGAAAATTTGACCTTGAGTTGACCTTTGACCTTTTGACCTAAAAAAATAGTTCACTTCCCAATTTTGCGACTCAATATACAAATGCTATTCAATTTTCAAGTCAATCGGATTTAAATGGCGATTTCAGGAATTTGACCTCCAGATGACCTTTGACATCAAAATCAATGGGCTTCTCAATTGGGACGACCCAATTGGGACAATTGGGACAACTTGGTGAAGTTTCGTGACGATCAGTTTAGAATTGTGACCTGTAGGCCGGTGACAAACAAACAAACAGACAGAAACACAAACGCAACTGACCAATATACTTGAAAAATCTTTGATTTTGCAAGTAACAAACAAACCTTCTTATCTTTATCTTCTTCTTCTTCTTTCGTGTATCATCAGATAGCCAGCTCAGTGTTGTGCAGCCATGCCCTCGTCTCTGGTCCTACGTCGAAGAGGCCGGCTTCTGAAGGTGGTCTGAATAGGGGGCAGGTGGTAATTATGTGTTCGGCAGTCTGCTCAGGCTCGCCGCACTCGCACGCGGCGCTGTCTGCCAGGCCCCACATCTTCAGCGATGATTTGAAGCGGCCGACCCCGTACGTAGATGGTTCAGCAAGGTCCATTGCAGGCGTGGTAGGTCTTTTCCTACGACACCACATCCTGAGTCCCAGATGTAGCGGTGGATGCGGGTGGGCCCGACCGTTTCCCACACCTGCTTCCAAGATGCCGTCAGCCATGCGCTTCTAGACAGGTCCTCAAGGATAGAACTGAGCATCTCTTGTGCCGCCTTGTTGTAGGGATGGCGCGACTTGAGTCTGCTTGGAGGTGCCACTATCGTTGTGGTGTTGTGCAGGATGTGCCAGTCGTGTTTCTGGGCATTCCTTGCCAGGGCGAGGGTAGCAGCCTCCCGTCGGAGGCCGGCCGGGGCAATTCCCGCTAGGACTGGCAGGTGGAATGCCGGGGTGGGCTTCAAGCAACCAGCTACAATGCGGAGGGCGTTGTTACTGGCAACATCAACCTTTCTCATGTGTGGGCTTCTGCTCCATGCTGGGGCGCAGTATTCGGCTGCAGAGAAGACCAGGGCTTGCGTGGATATTCGTAGAGTCTTGGCGGAGGCTCCCCAGGTCGTACCAGCGAGACGTCGGATAAGCGAGACCCTTGAAGTCACCTTGGCCTTAACTTCTTCTCGGTGTTGCTTGAAGGACAGTATCCGATCTAGGCATACACCGAGGTACTTTGGGGCCTGCTGGAACTCCAGGCGTTTGTTGTCAACGAATACGTCCAGTTCCCTTTTTGCTTCTCTGTTGTTAAGATGGTATGCCGCTGACACTGTCTTACCAATGCTGAGCTGCAAACGCCACCTCCGGAGGTAGGCTATCAAGGTGCCCATGTCTTGGTTGATACCGTTTTCCATCCCCTTCCATGTTGGTCGTCGCAGCATGATGGCCAGGTCGTCCGCGTAACCGTACTTTCTGGATGTTGTATCTGGCAGGTCGTAGATGTAGATGTTAAACAGCATCGGTGAGAGAACAGAACCCTGCGGGACACCATTCCTCAGTCTTCTGAGCCTGCTGTGCTGGTCGTCGCTGGTCTGTAGGACGAAGCTGCGGTTTGACAGCATCTCCATGATGAAGTTCACCATATGCCGGTCCGGGATTGTCCTCAGCAACTTCAGGTGGAGTCCACGGTGCCAAACGGTGTCGAATGCAGCTGTCAGGTCCAGGAACATTACGCCAGCTTTCTCATTGTCCTGGAAGCTGTCTTCAATATCTTGTGTGAGTAATGTTACCTGGTCCACTGTTGACCTGCCATGACGGAAACCGGCTTGTTCCCGCGGGAGCTGTGGGTCCACCACTGGGTCGATGCGGCTGTGGATCATCCTCTCCAGAATCTTAAATGGGACGCAGAGCAACGAGATCGGTCTGTCGGACTTGGGATCTTCTGCAGGTTTGTTCGGCTTCGGCAGGGCTATGACGGAAGCACGGCGCCAGGTCTTCGGGAGATTGGACCTCTGGAGGCACGACGAGAAGAACAAACACAGCCAACCAGATGTTGTTGTGCTCTGGTGGATGACGAACTCCGGATGGATGTTATCACGGCCTGGTGACTTACCCGGCTTGAGTTTGCTCATGGCCGCGCTGAGTTCGGCTGCTGTGAAGTCTCCAGGGAGATTGGCATCCGCGCTGGCCGCCCTCGAGAGAGAAGACACCTCACGCAACGTCAGGCGGGCAAAGTTTTTGTCTGCATCCGGGAAGTGACCGTTCTTCAGGAGCTGGGACGCAATGGCGTCTGCTGTCACCGGGCACCTGAATGGCATTGTATTTCTGCCTGTCAGCTGGTTGATGGTCTGCCACGCCTTGCGACTAGAGTGGGTAAAATCGATCGACTCAACTATTTCAGTCCATCTGGTCCTATGGGTGGCGTCCAGCTTCTGGAGTAGTGCTGTTGCAGTCGAGTCCACTTCTTCCCTGGAGCTAGCCTGCTGATGGTCGCGCAGGAGATGGCTGCACTCCTCGTCCCAACCCGGGATGTAGTTCTTATTAAAGCCACGCGGGATGTTTTTCTTTGCTGCACCTAGGAGAACCTTACAATAGGCTGCGTATGCGGCATCCACATCAGCAGCTTCTGGGTTCGGGAGACCGGCTGTTCTTCTTTCCGTCTCTGCAGCAAACGACTGCTAGTTAGCCTTCCGGAAGTTCCATCTCTTGACAGGTCTGCCGGCTACCGACTGCACCAGTGATGGCACTTTGATGATGGACGGTCAGTGGTGTGAGCGGGGGAACCTGTCAATGACGCGTCTCTCAGGCTTTGGGTCGTTGGTGCGGCACACGGCAAAGGCAAGGTCCAGATTGGTGTAGGTGTTCCAGCACGCAGAGAAGAAGCTTGGAGGCTCTTTTGGGTCAAACAGCAGCAGTGCATCGGTGTTGGAGGCCCAGTCGCTCAGCACCATTCCGTCTGGTGTTGTGTAGTTGTAACCCCAGTCTGTGTGTTGACAGTTGAAGTCACCTGCATAGATGGCGGGTGCAGTAACGGACGGGAGTGATGACGCCATCAGCACTGATGGAGGAGGCTTATATACGTTGACGACCGATGTTTCCTGGATTTTGGTGACTAGCCACTCGATGTTGGAGCCTGGTGGAGATTGGCTAATGGCTGTCCAGCTTAGTTCAGTCCTGACGAAGGTTGCCATTCCGTGCTGTTTACTGTGGATGGACCCAGCGAGAAGGAACCCAGGCAGCTTGAGGTTATCATCAGCTGCACAGTGTGTCTCTTGTAGGAGAACGACTGCTGCCTTGTTGAAGTCGGCGAGGTGTTGTATGACCTCGAGCTTGGCGGTGGTGAGGCCCTCGACATTGAGTTGGAGCACTGACAGGCCTTGGTTTTCGACGGTCGGAATGGCCGCCCGTCCTGAAAAGGACGTTCTATGCCTTGGTCTTGGTCTTGACCTTGGCTTGTACCTTGGCCTGCCAGCTCGATCATCATCATCATCATCATCATCATCATCATCTTTATCTCATCTTGTCTTCTCTCCTTCTTCTCTTTCTTTGACTCCAACACCCTTGTCTCCCAGAAGCTTTTTATACACGGCCTTTTATAGACCCTCAAATCCCCCCTAATTTCGCTTTACCCCTCCCCTTGTTCATGGGAGGAGCTGCCTTCAAGCTGTGGCGCGATATCCCTTTGCAGGCGCTCGCGAAACCTGCTTGAAGCGGTTTTCTAAAGCACATTTTGAGAGAATAAACTTGAGCTTTTGGTTTTTTTAGCAATCTTTTGTCACTGGCTTTCTTGAAGCGCTTTGAAACGATTTCTGGGGCTGTGAGGATAAAGTGTTCTTGTGTGAGGAAAATAATCGGCAGATGGTTTATAGCCGGCGAAGCCGGTGTTCTGAATAAACGTGTACGTATTATGTTGAAAACCAGATTATGCTGGATCCCTTGGCTTGAGAATTCCGAAGCTGTGACACACCAAATCGCTCAATGGAGGCCGCCATCTTGCTGATGCGGAAGTATGCATAACAAATTGAAAAAAGTTCAATAGGAGTTTGTTTCACCCGTCTTTGTTTGATTCACAATCCTCTGCACCTCTAATTTGTAATTAAAATACTTTAAGACCTTCCTCGGCCCGCACGGGCCTGGTTATCTTCAACGAAAATTGTCACCAAACACCGGAACCAATGAGATTCGAGCATTGAAAAAATATTTCAGAAACCAAATCACTCAATGGAGGCCGCCATCTTCCGGATTTGGAAGTATGCATAAAAAAATTGCGAAAAAGTTCAATAGGAGTTTGTTTCACCCGTCTTTGTTTGATTCACAATCCTCTGCACCTCTAATTTGTAATTTAAATACTTTAAGACCAACCTCGTTATCTTCAACGAAAATCGTCACCAAACACCGGTGACGGACAAACCAATGAGATTTGAGCATTTGAAAAAATATTTTTTAAAGCTTATTACGCGTTTCGGAGGGTGAAAACGGCGTCAAATATTCTAAAATTGACGAAGAATTTTTTTTTTTTAAATCTCGCGGCCGTAGGAGATAGTTTTTCACGGCCGGAAATATCCGAAGTCGAGACGGAATTCACCGAATTAATCAAGAAGTAAATTTTATCAATTTTAATCTCATCCAGAATGCAAATGGTACCTACTACACCTACTACACCTACGGTACCTACTACACCTATGGTACCTACTACACCTACCTACTACACCTACCTACTACCAACTACCTAACCTACTGATGCCATAGTGATGGGTAAAATAGTGGCAAGAGGCTTTGGCTTTGCCGGCTCATTGCGGCTTTGCAGTCGGGTACTAGTAGAAAGAATATGGAATGAAATAAATGACACAGATGGGATTTCTAACTACATAATTGCAATGCAGATCTATCAACACATACTTTAGATAGTCAAGTTTAACAATATAACAATGAAACACGAAGAAACATGAAATGTCAGCCCCTCATGTATTGTGATTTTGCCAAGTTTGAACAAAATCGGTCCATGCATGTCTGACAAATAGTTGGGCACACGTTTAAGTAACAAAACGGCCACCAGTCGGCCATATTGGATCTGATCGAAAACAAACAAACAGAGATAGGTGAAATGGCTCATTTTCTTGTTGGAGGTCAGTTTCTTGATATTCAGACGTACAAACACATAATCTAATCTAATCTATATAATAATACCGTAAGGACTCGACTTTGTTATCCCTTTTACGCCGTACCCAGTGACCCGATGCCCACGGCACTAATGGATTTACGATCTACGAACCGCGCTCTTTGTTTATCACGTACAGGCATACTCGAAAAATCTGAATTAGCTGACGTTGGGGCCCAAAAGCATCCGATTAACTGCCGATACGACGCCATCTTACGACGCCATCGTATTGGCGTCTGCTGGGCGAAGGCGAAGCAAGCCGTCCGCTGATTGGACAGGCGAAGGCGAAAGCAAGCCGTCCGCTGATTGGACAGGCGAAGGTGAAAGCAAGCCGTCCGCTGATTGGACAGGCGAAGGCGAAAGCAAGCCGTCCACTGAGTGGACAATCCAGACTCCAGAGCATGCATTTGTGCCGGTGTCGGCGATCGTTGTTCATATACGCACTCTTCATTCTCATCTTTCTTCCTAACTCTTACTCAGACAAGCAAATCCCCTATGCCATCCATAATGGTACACTCTATCCATACACCACATCCTCCCTTCCGTGGATGTTCCACGGGTTTCGGCGAGTAATTAATAATTAATAATAATGTACGCTTGTTCGTGTGTGTATGTGTATGTAACAATCCTTCGTTGGTTGGTTGGTTTGTTGGTTGTTTTTGGCCAGCTGACCTGGCTCCATCCCCAATTATAACTTTGATTGGTATTTAATGTTTCACGAAGAACATCATTAATTTACCGTAATTTATTAACACAATTAGGCTACTCATAATCACTTATTAAAAAAATTACACGGATAGGCAAACGACCAACCAAAATAACCATGACCTTGCGGACATCCGCTTCCTGTTTCGATTGCGTTTTTCGTGACGTCACTAATGGCTTAAGGTAATGAATAAATATGTAATGTCGATATAAAAATTTACTCATTTGCTTTGTTAATACTTATTCGTCAATGTTGAAAAAGCTTCCGACCGTTGTAATTATGATCGTGTGATTGCTTGGTTGGTTTTATTGGCCCCGATAGTGTAGTTAGCTGTGGTGGTGCAGGTTTTGACTCGATAATTTTTAGTAATATGTAGTATATAGTGCCTTCTTTTTTTCATACTTAACGATTGAACTTAACGGTTAATGGGGAATGTAAGTTCCTTTACGATTAATTTATTTCTTTTTTTCTGTGCATATTTGCACGTAGCAGCTCCACTGATACTGTTATTACTGTACGTCAAATTTCAGTTCTTCACTTCTTCACTACCGGCCAACAAATGTACAACTTGTGGTTTCCCGCGTAATTTGGCCTTTTCAAGAGGTACTGTTTCTATGTTGAGATGTTAATTGTTATAATACGTGTCCGCGTGAGCGAGCATTACCTCATGTTATATTTTCTTTACTACACGTTTTAGGATCCAGACCATTTGAAAAGGATTTTGCCGGAGTTCAAACTTCAAATCCCACCTGTAGCGGATGTCTCGCACGTGTTTTACCTCGATGGAGGAAGGCCAAGTCAAAGTCATGGAAATCTACGAAGTCGATATTCTCTCGGTATGCATGCTTGTTTTGTGCATTATATATAAAGAATATATGTGTAAATTATTTCGACAGACGACGATCGATTGTTGCACATTTATTGACTCTGCAGATACAGGCCCGCCCGATTCACCTCGGCGCCATCCGAGCTGGGCCGTAACTTCCGGAAACGGAAATAAACTCGCGGTGGCGGGTCGAACTGTTGTTTTGACTGTGACGATGCTGCAGGCTCTATCGACTCACAGTGACGGTAGGTTATGTGGTCCTGATGTCGACGAATTTCGCGGCCGTCCTGCAGGCGAATCACGCAGGACAGTGGACCTGGCTTCTCGATGATGTCCCCCGGTAGCCACGTCGCACCTGCACCAACATTTCAGGGGAAACACTGGATCTCCGATGTTGATACAGCGACTGTTGGACGACTTATCGTGGACCAACTTTTGATTAAGCTGGCTCTGATAAACATTTGATGATATGTCTGGTTTGAGATTGTCAAGTGTCGATCTCAAGTGTCGTTTCATCAATAACTCAGACGGAGCTGCACCGGTTGTTGATTGTGGCGTGATGCGGTATTTGAACAGGAGACGAGAAAGCTTTGTTTCCAGGGTTCCCTCCTGAAGTTTCTGCAATCCGGATTTGATGATTCCCACGGATCGTTCGGCCAAGCCATTTGAAGCCTGGTGATGTGGGCTGACAAACTTATGTTTGATGCCGTTCCGACGTGTGAACTCGGCAAACTCGGACCTGGAAAAACACGAACCGTTATCACTCACGATCATCCTGGGCAGACCATGAGTGGCGAAACAGCGTCTGAGTCTTTCGAGGACAATGGCTGACATAGTACCACGCGTCACATAGGCATCAATCCATTTTGTGTGCGCGTCCGTAATTATTAGAATCATGCTGCCGTTAATAGGCCCGGCATATTATCGAGATGCAGGCGATGCCACGGTTCGCTGGGCCATTCCCAGGGATGCAGTGGCGCTTTCGCAGGTGTGTTCCGGGTGCTCTGGCAGGGGTAACAATGTCGAACATGATGTTCGATATCGGCATCAAGATTCGGCCACCACACATAGTTTCTAGCGAGTGACTTCATCTTCACAATCCCGGGGTGGCAGTCATGCATTTCATCTGAAACGCAGATTTTCCGGGATCACGACACGACATCCCCAGAGTAGGCAACCATTTTCCACGCTGAGTTCGTTTTTATGTGCTTTAAAAGCCGCAAAAGCTGGGTCACCCTCGGGTAGCAAATGCCATCCAAGCTGCACAGCCTGGACAGTTCTGGATAGAACGGGGCCTCGTCGAGTATGGGTGTGGATCTGGCCGGCGTCGACAGCACAATCTTCCAGATGGTCCATCAGTGTGACAATGGATCCGGATGTAGGCGAATTGTCAACGGATTCTGGAAGGGGTAACCGACTCATGGCGTCTGCATTTGTGATAGACGAACCAGGCTTCTAACATATGATCCACCACTCGGTAACCCGGGTTGCCTCGTGATTTTAAATCATTTTACATAATTAATCTATTTTAGGGGGAGTGTAACCCGGGTTCGCGTGATAGGAAAATCCTTTGTGACACACAAAGGATTTTCCTATCACACGAATATCAGTTCCCGGAACCACTTTAACGCTCTTAGCTCGGAATGGTAGTGCTACGCTGGGCGGTTGCTGTCGATAACCTACTACGCAAAAAATTTTTTTGGCTTCTTTGCTTAACAATGGTTAGGAGATGCTCAAAAAAATGAAAAAATATTGTTACGGATCTCAGAGACGCCATTCCCCTTAACAAGGGGGGGGGGGGGGGGGGGTTAATCCCCTTGGCCTGTTGAGCCGGCCATCTCTGGTCCTGGTACTTGTAACGCTCTTTTGCGGGGTGGGATTGATCAGGGTTATTGGTCCATGTGTTATCCCGAATACCTTTATCAATCCCTCCGCAAAACAGTGAGACAAGTACCGCTCGAACCACGGACAAGATGGTATTTGCCGAGCGGTTTAGCAATCCGCGGTTCGAGCCGTTATCAGCAGACTAAACCCGATTATCAAGCGGTTGACCAAATCGTGCCACGTATATTCAAATGAAAGAAGGGACGAAAACGATCGAATGAGAAAGAAACCAAAGGTAAGAAGGAACACGGGTTTATTACTATCTATAAGAGGAAAACGAAAGAAGGGCATTTACAAGGAGAAGAAGAAGAAGATACACAGGGCAGCCTTAAACAGTCTTAATTATTGAACCCCAGACAACAAAAAGGACAGACAACGGACTTATACGACAAAGGGGAATTTTTATTTTTTTTATTTTTTTTTGTATACAAGATCGAGGCTCGTGAAAGAGCTAACATTAATCACACAAAAAGACAAACCGACACACAAAACACAAAAAACAAGGGGAGCGGTAGACAAGATGGGGAGAGAGGGGGAAGGACACAAAAGAGAGGGGGAAGGACACAAACACAACATTTGAGAGCAGGGACATCGGGAGGACTTGGGGGGAGGTGGGAGAGGATTAAAACATATGAACACTGCAAGGACTCTGGGGTGAATTACCGGGGGTAGAAAAGATCAAGGTTTTCGATGGGGGAAGATAAGAGATGGTGGTGAACAGCTGTTTTAAAGACCTGGAGGGAGGAGTGGGATTGAAGGGAGTGGGGGAGTTTGTTCCAGAGGCGGGAGAAAAGGGGAATGAAAGAGTGAAGGTGAGCAGAGAGCCTAGACTTTGGCAGTTTAACCAGAAGAGGGTTGCAGGCAGATCTTGTGTGACCTGAAGGAATATTGGGGGGACAGAGCACAGAGAGAGCTGGGGGAGCAAGGCCGGAGAGGAGTCGGTAGAAGACAGAAAGACCACCAACCTGCCTGCGGTGAGTGAGTGAAAGGCCCTCGGCGTTGACTACATCGCAGGAGATTCCAATGATTCTGAAAGCTTTGGCCTCAACAGCGTGAAGCCGAGCAAGGTGTGAGGCAGGAGCACCAGCCCAGAGGGGGGAACAGTATTCCATTGAGCTGCGGATGAAAGCCTTGTATGTGGTGAGGAGCTCAGGTGTGCCAAGGAAGGACTTCGCACGACGGAGGATGCCCAGTCGGCGACTGGCTTTGGAGGCCAGCTTGGAAATGTGGTTTTCCCAAGAAAGATCATGGCAGATAGTGAGACCCAAAAGCTTGAGCGACAGAACTTCTTGGAGAGGCTTGTTGAGAAAGTAGATGGGAGGGTTGTCCAGTCGGTCCTTTCGGAGAGACATTGTAAGAGTGTGAGATTTGTCAGGATTGAAAGACATGTTAAAGACATGTCTCAATTGCAGGCAGGAATGGCTGGACGAAGGTTTGGAGGAAAAGCTCAGGGAGGAGGTCCGCTTCAAATCCACGCTCCGGGCTGGAAAACGAGCAGCCGGTGGCGGCCCCCCGTATCTGGTTTCAGCGGCGAAAACCCGGCAGGCAGCGCGGTTTATGTTGCCGCTGTCTTGGCGATCCTAGCGCACCGACTCTTCCACTCCAACGATGCTCGTGCTCAACAAGCTGCTCGGTGCTCCTCTCTCCCTCCTCTCTCATGAACCTCCTCACGCGTCTCTCATGAACCTCCTCACGCGTCTCTTTGAAGCAGTCCCTTGCAGTTGCTTTTATTGCTCTCGTCGAAATCAAGCCGCCAGCTCTGAGAACACGCCTACCGGTTTTCTCACCGCGGTGCTGGTTGGCTGGTTAGGGCTTACCGACCATGCCCCTGGCGGGTTGATGACAGGGCCATGCCTCTTCCTTGGCGTTCCGCCCCCTTTTTCCTGTCCTTGGCCTCGTGCGTAATGGAGTTCTGGCTTGCTGGTAAAAGAACCCTTACTGCCATCGAGGATAGAAAACCATTCGCATTGGTGTTGTAGAAAACCATTCGCACTGGTGTTGAAGGGAACGAAAGGGACCTATCTTATGTGATTAATGCAACGTAGATTCAACTATTGGAAACACAGCCTTACCTGAAACACATAATAATGAAATAACTACGAAGAGGGCCTATGGTTTGCTACGTGTTGTTCATGGACTAACTAGGGGACGACCTTTGACCTTAACAATGAAATGGAGGTATTTACAAAGGGTATTATTTACAAAGGGTATATTTACAACAATTTACTCAGTGCAGGGTTCTCAAAACCCCAACAATATCATATCCAGATCTTCACCCAAAATCGAATCAATTGATTCTTGTCACACACCAAACCTGTCCACCAAGTTTTGTCATATTCCATCCAGGGGGAAAAAAAGATATAAGCCCTCAAAGTAAATCTAACATGCATTCTAGGTGACATAGTTTAACCCACTGCACAGTAAAATATCTAATTTACATTATTGAAAATCACTATGTAATACATTGAATTGTAATCTTTGTAATGGTCATTATTCCAGGTGAAAGGCCCTGGAGAATTTTGGGTTCGGATACCAGAATGTGAGCAGCAATGGCCATATGCTGCAGGTTGTGTGGTGGAGCCTCAGCTGTGTTCTGTGGAGTGGCTCAAGTCTCAAACATTTTTGCATGGAGCAAAGATGAAACGAGGGCAGGTATGTGCCATTTCCACTACGGACGTAGAATGAGTTAAGTGACACATAGAATGAGTCATTGCTTTTTTTTTGGTCGTTTCCCTCCTCTTGCCGAGTGCAGAGTGCCTTTGATGCTTGTTGTTTGGTGTTTAATCGAAGTGGATTTTGTTTATTTTAATTCGGCCTTATTTGCGTTACTTATCTTTGAAATAGATTTCCAAATGCATAATCCATTGGGGAAATTATAATTTTGGTGAGGTGGTATGCAGTTTATTGCAGCAAATTTAAATGACTGCCAATTGGTAACGAGCAGTTTTCATTTGGTTTGATATAGACTATTCTCAGCCATGAGTGAGGTGGCATGGCATAACAATTGTGCATTTCTTAAAAAAAACTAGAACGGCACTCGGTAGAGTGCATACATCTGCCAAGCTGAACAGTTTGTTTTGTACAGTGCATTCAGAAAGTATTCAGACCCCTTCACTTTTTTCACATTTTGTTATGTTGCAGCCTTATGCTGAAATCGTTTAAATTCATTTTTTTCCCTCATCAATCTACTCTCAATAACCCCATAATGACAAAGAGAAAACAGGATTTTAGAAAGTTTTGCAAATTTATTGAAAAGAAATAAACTGAAGTATCACATTGACATAAGTATTTATACCCTTTGCTATGACACTTGAAATTTACCTCAGGTGCCTCCCATTTCTCTTGATCATCTTTGAGATGTTTCTACACCTTGATTGGAGTCCACCTGTGGTAAATTCAATTGATTGGACATGTTTTGGAAAGGCACACACCTGTCTATATATGGTGTCACAGCTAACAATGTATATCAGAGCAAAAACCAAGCTATGAGGTCAAAGGAACTGCCTGCAGAGCTCAGAGACAGGATTGTGTCGAGGCACAGATCTGGGGAAGCTGACAAAAAAATTTCTGCTGCATTGAAGGTTCCCAAGAGCATAGTGGCCTCCATAATTCTTAAATGGAAGAAGTTTGGAACAACCAGGACTCTTCCTAGAGCTGGCCACCCGGCCAAACTGAGCAATCGGGGGAGAAGGGCCTTGGTAAGAGAGGTGACCAAGAACCCGATGGTCACTCTGCCTGAGCTCCAGAGATCCTGTGGAAATGGGAGGAACTTCCAGTAGGACAACCATCACTGCAACACTCCACCGATCTGGGCTTTATGGCAGAGTGGCCAGACGGAAGCCTCTCCTCAGTGAAAGACACATGAAAGCCCGCTTGGAGTTTGCAAAAAAGCACCTAAAGGACTCGCAGACTGAGAAACAAGATTCTGTGGTGCCGGTGACGCGTGGATTGGAGGAGAACTGCCGGTGACGTCACGAGACGGCCAATAAAAGAACTGGCTGGCCGGCATTTTGCTCCTCTAGTTTTGGATTCCTTCGTGCCTGGACCTCTTCCCATAACAAGATTGCCAATTTTCTTGTCCCTACCAATAAGCGAGAATTGCTTCGGTATCTCGGTACGTCCGGGTTCAACAGGAAATTTTATGCGAATTACAGCTCTCGTGGTACCCCAAACCAACCTGTTGAAGAAAAATGCAAAATTTGTGTGGTCTGAATCGTGTCAAAACGCTCTTATGACAAATTGAAAGCTATTCTAGCCAATGAACCAGTATTGGCCGCTCCCGATTTTGGTAAGCCATTCAAATTAGCTAAAGACGCGAGCGATGTTGGTGTGGGAGCTGTACTCTTTCAGGATGATGCGTCGGGTATTGAAAAGCCTGCGTTATGTTTGTGGGGGATAGGTAATGAAATACCTTGGTCCGGGTATAATTGTATAGAGGGGTGTGCTACGAATGTCGTGAAGAAGAAGAAATCTTTCTGTAATTAAGTAGGTCCGGATGTCTCGTAAGTGTATATTTGTCTCCATGCGAGTGGTGGAGCTATGTTAATTAGTTTGGGTATAAGGGTAAATTCCCTGTGTGTAGTCCTTAGTCCTCTTCCCCCCCCCTCCCCCTCCCTCTTCGTTCATTATGACACTTACACCACCAGCCATGTGATCAGCGCCTACAATGAAATAAAGCAATCGCTGACAGGATCCGAACACTACCACCGACCCCACCCGCTGAGTCATCTCGAGGGGCATCAAGAAAGGCCGTGAGGCCCTGCTCTGAGGGGAACAATTGGTCAGGATGGCCATAGACTGATGCGATGGCGCTTGGTGATTGGAGTGCGGGTGACATTAGAAAACATTCTAGTGCCAGGGACAAAAAGGACACGTCCCGCCATTTTCTCTCTCTCGGTTCGGGGTTTCATAACAAGCAGTCACACGTGCCTGTCGCTCTCTTGGTTCCTACATTCAGTATGAACAGTCACATTTATTATTTGCTCTCTCTTGGTTCCTACATTCATTGCACTTCTCTCTCTTCTGCGCTGGCTTCATGACGGCTGCGCTTCGTGCCATGTGCGCCTGAGAGAAACATTGGAGTTTTGGGAGCATGGATAAATTGGAGAGGAAGGGAGTTTGGCCGTTGCTTCGGGGGTCGTTGGCTGCTTTGGGCATGACTGCACGCCATCTTGTGTGGTTCCCACGTGGTGGTTCAGGGACCGGTCAAGGACGCCAGGCGGAGTATCAGCAAATGCACCACACTATACATTTATTTTTACTTTCATTTATTTCTCCCTGTGTCTGTATTTGAGTCTGCTGGAGGGTCCCTTGGTTAGGTATTTTTGTTTACTGTACATTTCTTTGTTATCCTGGCATTTATTTTCATTAAATCCTTTGTTGTTGCATTTCCAATCTCGTCCTGTACGTTTGTTTGTGGGTTCAAGGACTATACCGCCGTCGCATCCGTCCGTTCAATTAAGACCACGAGACCTCCGTTCCCTCGCGCGCCATAAAGAGATAACACCACCATAGTATGGGTATACCTGTTATATATATATACCAGGTATACCTGGTGGTATACCAACACCATAAGCCTGGTGTTGGCTTAGCGGTTAGGGTGCCGGCTTTGGATCCTAGGATCCTGAGTTTGAATCCCGGTCGTTCGCTGAATTAACACCAGCTGGGTTGACTCAGCCTGTCATCCTTTAGAGGTCAGCAAATTGAGTACCAGCTTCCTGGGATGAATGATCCCGGTGTGTACCCCGGTTTAGCATAGGTACACCGTATCCCTGCTCATCGTAAGAGGTGACTAAGGGTTGGCGCCAGGAAGGGCATCTGGCCATAAAAACTGCCTCACAAAGGGAACCATGAAGTCATGAGGCCCGCAAGGCTAACCTCTGCTTTAGCGGGGAAAAATGGCCTTAAAACGATCATTCATATTCATTCATTCACCTCCATAGTTTGGGTAAACGCCTCGGAGTTGAAGCTCGGTCGGCCATCCATCACCCTAAGGTCTTCACTGAAGGATAGACACACGAAAATATTCTATGGGGACTTGGGGAGATGGTTCAAGGGATGAGGAAGGAGTTGAAGAAGAGAGGGAAAAGAGAGAAAGAAGAGAGAGAGAGAGGGGGGGGGGGGGGAAGGGAGAAAAGAGAGGAGGAAAGGCAGAAAAGAGAGGAGGAGAGAGAGAGGGAAGAAAAATATAAAAATACGGAAACCAGTGGGATTAATAAAAGATTGGAGGTATTCCAGAAAATAAATCAAACTTGCCGCACTGAGGAGGAAAATAAAGAATTTTAAAGTCTAATGAAAATATTATTTTCAAGAATAACTCCAATTTCTAGGAGGAGGTTTAAACGAGAAAGTGGGGATAAAGAAGAAGAAAAAGATTATGTCGTTGATGATGTTGGTGTTATTGACTTTAGTTAAAGTTTTACATCGATATTTTCCCCTAAATAAATGGAGGAGAGAGTGAAGGCATTCCTAAGGATTCTTTGTTTTAAAAATCAAGATAGAAATGTTTATGTTGGAAACCAAAAAGGTTTTTGCACTCTGTATGAATTTTTCTCATAAATAAATGAGTTATTGTGTTAAGTGTAAAAAGAAAACGAATACGAAAAATATCTCATATGTTAAAAGTAAAAATAATAGAGTTTATCAAAAGGGGATATGTTTAGTCTGTGGCTCTAAAAAGTGTCAATTCATTTTTAAGCATAAAAGTTGGGGATTGCACTGCAGATGGGTGAAACGATTGTTCAAAATGAGAAAAAAGTGTGAAATTTGGCTCAGATATATGACACAGTATACTGAATAATTTCTGATTAGGGGCCAAATGATTTTTTTTCAAAATGGCGGCAATTTTCAAAATTAGTTTCAAATTTTTCATCCAACAATTTTCATCCAAAATTGAAGTTTTCAAATTCAAAATTTTCAAAATGGCCGCCATTGTGCCTGAAAACAGTAATATAAACATGGAAATCGGTATATTAAAGCTATTTTTGCTATGATTGAAAACACACAAAATGTCTAGAAAGGGCGCTGGTTGCCCATTTCATCATTGCTGTTCTAGGGTTCAAACCAACATGGTTTCTAAACCGACCTCAGAAGCAAGCACTCTTCCAGCATGCAAAAAGAGCAATATTTCAGGCTGCATACATTTAGGGACAAAGCCCTACTACGTGCCCCAGAGTTGCCTAATCCATGTGATTGGGGTTGGACAAGAGGATCGTCGGACTTGTGGCAGCCTCTGTGGACAACACTGCCTGAAGCTTGCAAATCTTGCCAAGAACTTATCAAATGTGGCTACAATGTGGACAGAGGGTGTCTTGGCCAGTGCAAATGTGTTAAGGCCAGAATGCCATGTACAACCTATTGTAAATGTCACGGAGACTGTGAATGACAGTAAAGTGGCAGCCATGTTAAGCTATCTGTCATTTTAGATGTACTTTGTGCTCTGATCACAAAAATTACAATTATAAGTCATAAAGGAATGCATTTCATAGGTAATGATTAATAGTAACAATAATTCTGCCCACATGTATAAACTTGCTACAAGTTTGCAAGCGTGATATTGGGTGCGGCCATTTTGAATTTAGAGGTCATATCTGATTCTGGGACTGACATTGGAATGCCCCCTTATCAAGATGTGTTTGGGAGACACACACCTACCTTTGTGGCAATGTTCATGCTTGTCATTTAAAATAAACATAAAAAGTGGCAGGATTTCTGTGTAAGTGGCGGCCATTTTGAATTTGGCGGCCATATTGGATTTTGGAACTGAAATTGAATTGGCCCCTAATCAAGATGTGTTTAGTATACTAAGACCTAGCTCTGTTCCAATTTTCACACTTTTTTCTCAAAAGGAACAATGTCTTGTATTGGTGCACCTATCTGCAGCACTAGGAGATATACAAAAGTTTTTGTCGGGTAGTAAAGTAAATAAATTTTTGTCGGGTAGTAAATTTACAGCAACTGGAATTCCAGGGGAATTACACATTCTGGGGTATTCTTTCTGTGCTCCAGGAACAAACTTGGATAAAAGATTAGATGAGGCTAACAATCTGAAACCTTGGTCTAAACCTCTAAATAGGGTTGATGAAGTGTGTATGAAGCATGATATTGCTTATGGGAATAGCACTACGTTGGATGAAAAACACAAAGCCGACAGAGAAATGTTCTATAATTCGTCTTTGATACAAAATCCAACGTTGAGAGAGAGTTGATAGATTTATGGTGAAAAAATTGATAAGTGCTAAATTGAAACTTGGGCTTGGTTATCAAAAAAACTATTGAGCTCGAATGATGTCATCAAGACTGAGGAGCAAATAGTTTTAGCTGATGAATTTACATAAACCTATAATCACAAAGTTTAAAAGAAGGAAGGTTTATTCCTAAGGTGTTTACATCTGGTCCGCTGATTTAATTGAACCAAATAATGATGAGGGATACAAGTATGCGTTAACCGTTATTGATTTGAGGAGTAGATTTGCATGGGTTGTTTGTTCCTTTGAAAAACAAGAGGGGTAATACTCTTATGTTAGCTTTCAGTGGAATATTTAGTAAAAGCAAAGGAAAACCGAATAAATTATGGACTGATGAGGGAACAGAGTTCTATAACAAAACATTTATAAAAATTCCTTAAAGATAATGGTATTACATTATGCAGCACTTTGAAAGAGAGACTATATAAAAAATTCATGCAAATCGGTTCTCAACAATGGGTGTCTTTAATTCCAGGTATAGGAGCTAATTACAATAATCCAGTTCATTCATCAACAGAATCTAAGTTCAAAGTTGGTGATATTGTAAGAATATACAGATGGGAAAGCCATTTTGAGAAAGGTTATACAAAGAGATGGACTAATGAACTTTTTAAAATCGTTGATGTAATGGACACAGTTCCTTGGACCTACAAATTATATGATATGAATGGGGAAGAAATCTTAGGTTCATTTTATTCACAGGAATTACAAAAGACACAGGTAAGCGTAAGCAGATAATTCCCTTGAAAGAAATAGGTTGACACTTCACAATCCACTGTTATATAGGGATGGGAGGTTTAAAGTTCTTGTTTGGGGATTAGTAATATAGAAATATAACTTATTCCTGGACTACAATCTTCCTCATTCCTGAGTAGCTCTTCTATGAGACTGCTCTCAAGAAACACTTCATAATTATTTAGTAGTCTAAGAGTTGTTCTTAAAAATGGGTTCCTATTTTCACCTTGTATTGAGCATCCAAGTCTAATAGTTAGTGGGGTTGATTTCTTAAAGGAGTTATTTAGAGCTGTTCTAAATTATCTATCATTTTGGCCTCTCAAGGTGGCCTCTAAAGGTGTTTTTTTTTTTTTTTTTTTAAATCACATTGTTCCACAGCCTCTTGAATAGATTTAGGTTTTGTTAACAAACCTTTGAAACTTCATAATTGTTAGGGGTTTCTCCGTATTATAACAGTGCTCCCTCCATTTATAAGGTAATATTTATAGATGTTTCTTTGCTTAAAATAAAAATTTATTGGTGATTTAGCCATTTCATCTCGACTCAACAAAGATACTTGTGCCAAGAACCAAGTTCCAACATAATGTATTTTTTTTTGTATACTGAATCGAGGCTCGTGAAAGAGCTAACATTTACTTCACAAACAAATCAACCAGACAAACAAAATATATAAAAAGAGGGAGCGGAAGACAAGAGAAGGGGAAGCACACAAACACTTGAGAGCACACAACATTTAAGAGCAGGGAGATGTGTGGGAGGGAGAGGGCTTGGGGGGAGGAGGCGTGGGAAGGGGGGGGGGGGGGGTGGGAGAAGTATAAAACACAAGGACACCAAGGACTTTGATGGTGATGAGTGTTATAAGAAAATTAAATGATTCCCTAAAATAAAATAAAAACAAATATTCATCGGTTCACTTAGTGAGTATAATAAAATGCAGTCCCCATCACCAATTCCCCCTTCACCCATGTCTCCCTCTCCTTCCCCTTCCTAATTCCGCTTCCCCCAATTTTCCCTTCCTCCACAAGTATTAGGAGAATGGGGTGTCTTGAATGCGCTGACTAACAGCGAACGAACGTAGTAAGTGAGAATGAGCGTCAGCGAATGTCTTTTGGTTGGTGCTTTCGGACTCCCATTCTCCTACTACTGACAGACAAACAAACAGACAGACAAACAGACAGGGGTGAAAACATAACCTCCATCCACTTTCGGTGGTGGAGGTAAAAACAGCAAACCTCACATGCATTTTTAGAAACTTATACCAAATGATTTTGCATATAAGAGTCCTCTGGAATTTTTTTTTAAAGTTAGCCAATTTCCAAAATGACCACCAAGAAAAAAAAACTTGAAATATTTAAATAAATAAAAAATACACCTTAATGGATATGACACGTAAAGCCACACATTTCTAATCGCACATTTGTGACTGCAGGAATGAATGAATGATCGTTTTAAGGCCATTTTCCCTGCTAGAGCGGGGGTTAGCCTTGCGGGCCCCATGACAATCATGGTTCCCTGTTTGAGGCAATGTTTTTATGGCCGGATGCCCTTCCTGACGCAAACCCTTGGTCGCCTCTTACGATGCGCAGGGATATGGTGTACCTATTCTAAACCGGGGTACACACCGTGATCATTCATCCCAGCAAGCTGGTACTCAATTTGCCGACCTCGGAAGGATGACAGGCTGAGTCAACCCCCCTGGCATTAATTCAGCGATACACCGGGATTCGAACCCAGCAAGCCGGCACCCTCACCGCTAAGCCAACACCAGGTTTGATGGTGATTGGGTGAGGCACAGTGAGGTGTTATTTGAGGAGGGGAAGAGCAAGGCAGAAGGTTGGGGGAGATGGAGGTGAGAGTTGGAAGGGGGCAGAAGCTGGGATGATGCTTTTTAGGAGGAGGGGTGACAACAACAACACAACAACAACACAACAACAACACTGCAGGGGAGTAGGGAATTTCCAGTGTCACGAACGAGCATGCTTTTACTCCAAGTTTTTCAATGACATCTACGAGAGCGTTGACATCTTTCAAGTACTGTATTTGCTTTTGATGTCTTACCATGATGTCTAGCATCGACTTTGTCGTTCTTGTGAGAGTGCATTCTCATATTCACCAATCACTCGTTAGATATCTGGAACGGCTACCATACAACGCTGCTGTACACTTGGGTTATCAGTAAGAGGAAAGTCTGCATTGTGTTCAAGTGCTTGAACAAGTGTTCAAGTGCTTCTGTTCAAGTGTTCAATAGTACCTAATGTTGGCCATGGCAGAAAAGTTGCGCTGTGAAGTGGTCAGCATGAAATTCACGGGCAGTTCCCGTGTGCGTCTCCAGAAGCTGTGCCACGTTTCCAGTGCACTGGGATACAGCTGCCATAATGGGTGTGGTCGAAGTCATGTCGACAAGTGTTTATAGAAAGAGCATTGAGATGCATTGAAAACGTTGCCTTGTGCAGTGATCTCACATATACAACAACACTCTTCCAGTTCAAAAACCATCTCAGAGTACTTGAATGTGGCTGAGTGCTGCAGGCTCTACCTCTTCCGCGCGCTGCACGGGACATCCTCCCCCCGCAAACCTTGGATCAGACAGAAGCAGATATCTGGCCTCTCCCCTATTAACTTCTCAGCTCTCGCTCCACCCTGGGACATCACTTGGCTCTGCCAGCTCTGCTTTCATTGGTGGGCCCGACAATCAATCAAGCCATTGAGGCCCCACCCCAAGCTTCTCAGCTCACCCTGATGGTTCGAAAATGGTGGAACCACACCGATACGTGCACCTCGGTGGTTTTGCAAGGCCACTTTCCTTATAAAGAACATGCAAGGCAGATTCCAACTTAGGATGAACCATTAAACAGGCATTATGGAATAAGCGGTTTCAGACACAATCCCGGTCCCGGAATCCGGGTCGAATCCCGGTCAATCGCTGAATTAACGCCAGGGGGGTTGACTCAGCCTGTCATCCTTCCGAGGTCGGCTAATTGAGTACCAGTTCACTGGTAATTCCCTGCTTGTCGTTAAAGGCGGCAAAAAGGGTTGGCGTCAGGAAGGGCATCCGGCCGTAAAACATTGCTTCAAAAAGGGGACCGAAAAACAACAACAACCACAGTTCCCGAAAAAGGCCAACCCCCGCTTGCGGGGAAAAATGGCCTCTAAAGGTGGTTTTAGACACAACACTCGGAGGTGAGATGACAGACGCATATGCTATAACAATTAATTTACTTAACACTTGTGCTAAAATATTCACTATGGAAATATGAATAACTTTCTAAGCTATAAAATTGTAATCTCTAGTAATCCCTATAAATCATTCTTGCAACAATATTATCAGTGTATCACAATAGTATAAAAAAAAAGGTATGCTGGGATTTGAGCTACATTTGGCCAACAAGGCAGTATCGTCACTTAGCATATTGTAATTTATCGATGAAGTCAACGAGAAATTGGATTGCAATTCAGTATGTGTACTTTGTGTCCATGGGTAAATGCAGTAACTGTAATACGATTTGTTCTTTTGCTGTCCTGGTTCATCCTCTCGTCGATATCCATGGCCGTGTTCAACAAAACTCCGTTCAACAATTGATGGTACTAGGGCATGCCCGTACTATATCTATATCTAAAATTATATCCCCCCCTCTATTTACATGAAATGGTTTGGTCCATGAAATGTTTTGGTCCATTCGCAACGCCAAAGCGAACGGCGAACGCTTTACATGAAATGGTTTGGTCCATGAAATGTTTTGGTCCATTCGCAACGCCAAAGCGAACGGCGAACGGCTTGCGAGTACAGTGACAATCCCCCCGGGGTTTTAATTAGTTTTAAAACATCGTTTAGCGCCAACATAGTTTGCCGACGGGAAATAAATGAATACGCTCTCAAATGTGCCATCCGAGGCAGAGTGTGTTCGCCACGTTCGGCACACGCGATAGCTCGCTGCTCTCTGATTGGTTGAATCGTTTTTTGGACATAGCTCGGTAAGTAATTGTCCGATTAATATGAAACCTTGAAAAGGCACATCCTCGGGTCCCCAGCAATATACCTGGCAAGTTTAAAGTATATCGGACCCGTGGTTGTCGAGAAACAGCGGTCACAGACAAACAAACAAACACACAGAGATTAGTGGAATTATAGATAGATTAAAGGACTAATGTTGAGTTTGGTATGATGATGTGGGTAACGCTTCAATTATTTATTTACTTATTTATTTAATGCTCAATGTGCTCTTTTTGCTATCATGGCCGACACAGATTTGCACTCGCACTTTAATTGCTGTCAAAAGTGAGCACCTATAAGATGTGGCCTCTGTACACACATTCATAAAAACTCTGTACATGCATCAATGCTTGGACAGAAGTAATTAATTAATACTACTTTTACAATCTTTATTTCATTTGAATTTAATCATATACTTGAAGACTTAAACACAAATCGTCTGTCATAATACTGTACTTCCACAAACCTCTAATATTGCAGTACTGCACTTCAATTTAAATAAAGGTTCAATTAGGTTGGGTTTCAGGGTGCCATTTAAATAAAGGTTCAATTAGGTTGGGTTTCAGGGTGCAATTAAAGGTTCAATTAGGTTGGGTTTCAGGGTGCAATTAAAGGTTCAATTAGGTTGGGTTTCAGGGTGCAATTAAAGGTTCAATTAGGTTGGGTTTCAGGGTGAAATTTAAATAAAGGTTCAATTAGGTTGGGTTTCAGGGTGCAATTTAAATAAAGGTTCAATTAGGTTGGGTTTCAGGGTGAAATTTAAATAAAGGTTCAATTAGGTTGGGTTTCAGGGTGCTATTTAAATAAAGGTTCAATTAGGTTGGGTTTCAGGGTGCTATTTAAATAAAGGTTCAATTCGGTTGGGTTTCAGGGTGCAATTTAAATAAAGGTTCAATTCGGTTGGGTTTCAGGGTGCAATTTAAATAAAGGTTCCATTAGGTTGGGTTTCAGGGTGCAATTTAAATAAAGGTTCAATTAGGTTGGGTTTCAGGGTGCAATTTAAATGAAGGTTCAATTAGGTTGGGTTTCAGGGTGCAATTTAAATAAAGGTTCAATTAGGTTGGGTTTCAGGGTGCAATTCAAATGAAGGTTCAATTAGGTTGGGTTTCAGGGTGCAATTTAAATAAAGGTTCCATTAGGTTGGGTTTCAGGGTGCAATTTAAATAAAGGTTCAATTAGGTTGGGTTTCAGGGTGCAATTTAAATAAAGGTTCAATTAGGTTGGGTTTCAGGGTGCAATTTAAATAAAGGTTCCATTAGGTTGGGTTTCAGGGTGCAATTTAAATAAAGGTTCCATTAGGTTGGGTTTCAGGGTGCAATTTAAATAAAGGTTCAATTAGGTTGGGTTTCAGGGTGCAATTTAAATAAAGGTTCAATTCGGTTGGGTTTCAGGGTGCAATTCAAATAAAGGTTCAATTAGGTTGGGTTTCAGGGTGCAATTCAAATAAAGGTTCCATTAGGTTGGGTTTCAGGGTGCAATTTAAATAAAGGTTCAATTAGGTTGGGTTTCAGGGTGCAATTTAAATAAAGGTTCAATTCGGTTGGGTTTCAGGGTGCAATTTAAATAAAGGTTCAATTAGGTTGGGTTTCAGGGTGCAATTTAAATAAAGGTTCCATTAGGTTGGGTTTCAGGGTGCAATTTAAATAAAGGTTCAATTAGGTTGGGTTTCAGGGTGCAATTTAAATGAAGGTTCAATTAGGTTGGGTTTCAGGGTGCAATTTAAATAAAGGTTCAATTAGGTTGGGTTTCAGGGTGCAATTCAAATAAAGGTTCAATTAGGTTGGGTTTCAGGGTGCAATTCAAATAAAGGTTCAATTAGGTTGGGTTTCAGGGTGCAATTTAAATAAAGGTTCCATTAGGTTGGGTTTCAGGGTGCAATTTAAATGAAGGTTCAATTAGGTTGGGTTTCAAGGTGCAATTTAAATAAAGGTTCAATTAGGTTGGGTTTCAGGGTGCAATTTAAATAAAGGTTCAATTCGGTTGGGTTTCAGGGTGCAATTTAAATAAAGGTTCAATTCGGTTGGGTTTCAAGGTGCAATTTAAATAAAGGTTCAATTAGGTTGGGTTTCAGGGTGGTATTCTGGACTAATTCAATAGGACTGAACTTTTGTATTTTTTTTAACAATTGTTAAAATCATTGTTTTATCGAAAATTGAAGTAACACTGCGTGGGGTGAAGTGTTCTACGAACTCTCTGGTATTGAATAATGGAATTATTTGCATGAATGCTGATGATGCATCTTTTTTGAGCAGTACTGTGAGGTGTTCTTGCTGCAAAAGAAGTGCTGGTGCCGTGCCCGTGTGGATGCTGTTTACCAGGAAGCACACAATAAAATGAGTTGTTTTCTCTTGGACTACAATCATTCAATCATAGTACCTGCACAAAGGTGTTTTTCTTCACTTTCTATAAAACGAATACATATACGATCTGGTTACCCTTGCCAGAGAAGAGGGTATTGCATTTGAGTCTTTGTTATTCCGCACAGAATAATTATGATTTTCTCTGCAACCGTTTGTCCGAATGACAGGAAATTTTCACCATAGGTGCACTTCGACCTGTATAAATTTTAATGATAATTATGATGTAATAGGTCACGTGGTATGGCACCATCTTGGAAAAGCCGAAAAAAATTCACCTCCAGATCTCTGAAACCGCTTCATGGGGGGAAAAAAGAAATATGGCTCATTGTCAAGTACTCCTCATAGGGAACAACATAATTATATTCACGATTATGTCATTGGTGTCTTCATTATGATGTCATAATTATACAAGTACAGCGCTTGATCCAATCAGTTTGAAATTGCTTGTGCATGATCTACCCAAAAATTGTATGGGAGAATTAAATTAATGAAGTCATCGGTCACGTGGTTTGCAGCCATATTGGATTGAACATACATTTATGTCATCAATAAACCACACAAACACAGCAGCTAATAAACACCACACAAACTACAAACACATCCTAGTGTTTGTCCAAACACATCCAATCAGGTCTGCAATCTCTGATTGCTTTTTCTTGTGTTAAATGTAATCAACTAATCATCTTGATCTGGGATGTAAATTTCCCTTTTGGCTTCATCGTATTTACCAGTTATTTTGATGTGTTGAGCGTGCTGCAATTGTGGAAAGCTATGACTGCAGATACTTAATGGTTGTGGGTGGAGTGTGATTTATTCCATAAACAAGATAACATGCTCATAGTTTTATATTATGGTCAAATCTTTAGATGTCCACGGATCTGAAGAACTTGCTAAAATGCCACCTTCCTTGGTTTAAAGTTACTGCATATCATTCACTCACTTTACCCAGTCTCTGTGCCTCATTGTTTATACTCCATGTGTTTGCCTGTTTTTGTCAGCTTGCAGCCCCCTGGAAAGGCGTTCTTGCATCCAGTGATACGCTATAAATGTTCAATCGGAGATGTTAATCCTCTCAGTCTTCGCTATGATCCAGAGCAAGATGTAGTTCGCTTGCGGTCAGTAATTTCCCTTTATCTCAAATTTTGTATGCGAGAGTGGTATTAATGTTTATTCATGTAATTGTGCTTCTGTTTTCTGTTTGCTTTTATATGCGCTAGTGGGCCTGTTGGTCCATTGGACCAAATTTTCAATGGTCTTCACATCGTTGTAGCATACCTGCCTGCTGTAATACTTGAGCATTAGCTTGCCTTTTACAAAGCCCAGATGTGCTCGGGCCAGGGTGGGGAATATAAGTTTGTTATTATTATTGCCAAATGATATTACTATTATTGTTGTTGAAAATATTATTAGTTTTAAATAAATTTGGTGGAGAAGTTGGGTATGTGACATGGACAAGATGATTAGATTTTGGTGAGGATTCAAATCCGGAACCGCCTCAGAGAATTTTTTAAAAGTGATTCTTCACCATTCAGTGATGGGACTAAAACCGATTATATACCACAATCTATATATATAAAACGGTGTGTGTGTGTGTGTGTGTGTGTGTGTGTGTGTGTGTGTGTGTGTGTGTGTGTGTGTGTGTGTGTGTGTGTGTGTGTGTGTGTGTGTGTGTGTGTGTGTGTGTGTGTGTGTGTGTGTGTGTGTGTGTGTGTGTGTGTGATGTTACCGATAGACTCCTAAACGGAGAGGCTCACGTGCTTGATATTTGGCATAGACATGGCCATTGAGCCTGGGACGAACATGGCCTACCTCAAAATATTTGACGAGATCCATATTTTTTATTCATATTTACCTCAGCGCATTTCAGTGAGGAACATTATACACGGAATCTCAGCCGGTGCCAGAGCAGCTCCCTGATTCGCTCAGAGCAATCACGTGATGTTCCATCCCAGCCGCCAGACTGATTCGCTCAGAGCGATCACGTGATGTTCCATCCCCGCCGCCAGACCACTGAACTGAAAATGTATAGAATGACCATTGCCATTCACACCACATAGGTGGAGATGCAGCTACCGGGCGCCATCTTGGTTGGCACTCGATGCTGGGTGATGGTGTTTTCCGTCACGCGTTTGCACGTAATTCAGAGCGAAAAGCAATTGCGTTTTTTCACCTTTTATGCGATCGTGTTTTGTGTCGATTTTGTGCGATATGAATTAAACGTCTTTGAAACAGCTGTGAAACGTCTTTCCACAACCCTTCCGTAACCGATCGGAGCAGTTTCTTGCCGCACAAAATGGCATTTTAACAGTTGTCTGTCTGGCTTTTAAAATCTGGGACACGTTCAAAACAAACGAGATCCGCGAAGCGCGTTGGTTGAGTCTGTGCTAACCAAGATGGCGACACGGCGGCTTCACTTTTCACTGAGTATGAGCGTTCTATATATTTTCAATTCAGTGCGCCCGACTCGCTCACGTACTTGATTTGTGGCATAGACATGGCCATTGGGCCTTCACGGTGTAATTTGTGCGAGGCTTTTGTCCGAGTGAGCTTGAGTCGAGAGGGCGAATGTACGGGTTGGGAATGTATGGGTCTCCCTTCCCCCGCCCGGCAACGCCGGTACTGGAGGGCGTCACAGGATCGGTGAGTCTCCAAAATCCGCTTCGTGCTGTTGTTGCGAAGATGCAGGACGATGTCGCGATTGTTGTGCTGCTCTTCGACCATGAGAACTGCAACGTCATTGTTGACTGGCCCTCCCCTTCCCTCCACCTTCCCCCTCCCCCCTCCCCCTTCCCCTCCCCCTTCCCCCTCCCCGCTCCCCCCTCCCCTCCCCCTCCCTTCCCCCTCCACCCTACCCCCTCCCCTTCTCCCCTCCCCCTCCCCCCTCCCCCTCCCTTTCCCCCCTCCCCCTTCCCCTCCCCTCCCCTCTCCCCTCCCCCCTACCCCTTCCCCTTCCCCCCTAACCCTTCCCATTCCCTCCTACCCCCCTCCCCCTTCCCCCTCCCGCTCCCCCTTCCCCCTCCCCCCTCTCCCCTCCCCCCTACCCCCTTCCCCTTCTCCCCTACCCATTCCCCTTCCCCCCTACCCCTTCCCCTCCCCTTCCCTCTCCCCTCCCTCCTACCCCTTCCCCCCTGCCCCCTACCCCTTACCCCCCTTCCCCCTCCCCCTTCCCCCTCCCCCCTCCCCCTCCCCCTCCCCCCCCCCTCCTCCGAGGTCGGCTAATTGAGTACCAGGCTCACTGGTAATACCCTGTATTGTCGTAAAAGGCGACAAACAGGGTTGGCGGCAGGAAGGGCATCCGGCCATAAAAACGTTGCTTCAAAAAGGGGACCAACAAAAAACAACAACAACCAAAAAGGCCAACCCCCGCCTTGTGGGGAAAAATGGCCTCTAAAGGTGTTTTTTTAATTGTTTTTTTTAAATAGCTTTTGATTGGATGATCTGATCTGAAGATATGAGGTATGTCTGGATTCAGGATCAGGAGTAGCAACTTGTATTTCAATCATATTGCCCATATAAGCAATAATTTTGCCAGTATCTGCGCATATCCACAAAAAAGACCAAGGTCATAGGCCCGGTAAGCTGAAACATGTTAAAAAAAAAAAAAAAACTGGACAATTGTACTCGGACCCAATGATATAGTGAGATTTTTATTTATCTTTTAACTGTGCTACAATATGGTGGTGAGTAACTGCTTAGGCAATTGCTTGAATAACAGCAGTATCGCTTACCCTTCAACTTGAAGGAAGACGTGCTGTCTGATCCAGTGAATGCGTGGAAGAGGACCATGGCTTTGCACGTTGTCGTGCCCAGGTTTGTGGTGATAGTGTTCAGGGAGATCATTCTGGTTGTCTTTCCCGCTTTGAAGGAGATCCAGATTTCTGCGGCCGGATTCAGAAACTTTATGTGATGGAAATTACTCAGAAGGATTATGACAACATCTGTGTCTCCAGTATGAACCATCCCAAGTGACGATGTTTGGAGGGCGTGGAGGAGATGTACTAGGACACGAGTGTCAGCTTCCTCATGGTTGCATTTATCCATTGGTGGACTGTTTCCAACATGGTGGACTTGATCACCTGCAGTGATGTAGACATCCTTGTCATCTGGGAACTGTCCTTCTGTTATCTTTTTTGACAGGAAACTGTCATGGACAGGACACAGTTCCTTCTTGTCATCAACGTTCGCCAGAAACTTCTGCCAATTTCCTGGGATTTTGGCAGTACCAGATACGCGTTGTCGGTAGTGCTGTTAGCCAGATTCAAAATCCCGTCTCGGAACCGTCTCGATAAATTTTCAATTTTCATAACGGGATCTCGGATCGGCTCGGTTCCTGACAAAGTAATACATAGAAAAAAATAAAAAATAAAAATAAATAAATAAGGCTTCAAAAATAATGGAATTTCATTACAATATATAAACAACAATGAAAAAAATTCATTTCTGATGTTGAGTACTTAAATTCCGACTTAGCTTCCATTTACCGGGATGAAATAAAATACACCGCCTACATGCAGATGATCGGCCACCGATGGGACCGGTGTTGTCTCATTACAGTTTGTATTGTCGTGTAATTTCTTGCTCGGAATGTCAGAGAGAGGGAGAAAATGTTTCTGCCCAGGCATATTCGAGTCCCGGTTGGAGTTTCATTATCATTTTGTGAGTTGTGATCGGGCATGTCAAGCGTTCTCGTAGCTCGCGCGCGTACACGTACGACCGTTCGATATTCATGATAGTTCAATAGTTGCCGCGTCCTGCTGCTGCGCACATGTGCATGTTACTTTTTTTTTAATAGTTCCGTTAAGCGGGCTATAATGACGCAGCGTTGCGTGTCTCAACTCAAATCGGAATGTACAATTTTTTGTTCAACCCGTTGATAGCCGTTCGGTGGACGGATCGAATATACCGACCCCTTATTCCAGAAATTGAAACTAATAACGCTAAATAACGCCTTTCATCGAATGTTCACGCGTTTTAACAATTGTCGACTGATAAGGCACCCAAGTTATCCGAGCCCATGCTTTGATCAACTCGACTGCGTTACCTGAATTCCTGGGAAGCCCCACCAGGACGACGGCAGACATTTTCAGAAGTTCCTGCCACACAACGAAATATATTTTATTCATATTTACCTCAGCGCACGGAATCAACGGCATCAGAGCAGGTGGGCGCTGATTCGCTCAGAGCGATCACGTGATGACGCTATGACGCTATGAAAAAAAAAATCGCTCGCTTTGTCAAGGGGCTCGCTCCCCCCCCCCCCTGTTCCCCTCCTCCCCCCCCGCCCGGCAATGCCAGGTACTTCTGCTAGTAAATTATAAAGCAGGCGGTGTAGTGATCACCACCCCCCCCCCCTCCTTATTTTGACTCTGTGACTAAAGTAAACGTAATCAACTTATCAGGCCTAAAGTGGAGATAAGATAACCAAAATACTTTCACATTCAAACCGTCAAACCAAACCCCGAGTGATTCTTACAATTTATAGATTTAGCGTTGCAATTAAACATAAACGTTCATCAAAAACTCATTTCATAAAACTACATAATGTATTGTACTTGTATTAATACCTTGTGTGTAGAATAATCCGTTATAAACGTGTTTTTAATCTAAATAAACATCGTCCCTCCATTCACTGGGCCTCGAGCGAGTCCCTCGATATTAATGTGCAAAAGACCCTAGCAACCACATTCCGTAACTCGTCTCCAAGGACGGACACGTGACCGCAGCGGGGCGAGGCGGAGTGATACAGCGGAAGGATTCAACGGTTTAAATGAAGCCGCGATGCGGCGGATTTTCATTGTGACCTTCATCCTGATGTCGTTACTTCCGCCACCAAAGGTCGATGGAGATTGTTTTCACTCCTGTCTGTTTGTCCGTTTGTTTGTGAACACAATATCTCAAAAGGTTGTGGACGGATTCGGACGAAATTTTGTGGAGATGCAGCGTGTGTGACAAGGACGACATGATTAGATGTTGGTGAAGATCCGGATTCGGAATTCGGATTCGTTTGCAGTGCATTGTTTGTTGACGAGGGGAAAATCCTGGAACAGTGAGTTTACTTTATCTATCATCGTTTGTGTCAGTTCAGCTGCACTTGCGAAAAATGATGCTTGTGCAGAAGCAGAGTAATGAAAGCAAGGCTCAATAAATGCCTCTATTATGGAAAATATCTGCAAGAAGTTGGAATTTTAACCGGGATTTTTTTACCGAGAAATTGCGTCAATCAATTTATCTCGGGACCGTCTCGAAAGCCGAAACCGCCGGGATTTCGTCCCGGTCTCGGATCGGTTGACGGCCCTAGTTGTCGGGTGCCTGTTCCTCATTTTTCCCTTGTTCCTCCTTTGATTGTCAGTGTACAATACTGGTCGCAGACAATGTCTACTCTTGTCGATCTTTTGAAGTCGTGGCGAACTCTTGGGCAGAATACCTTGTCGAAATATGAATCAAAGGTGTTTCCTTGGAAAGTTGTACCAGGAAGTGAGTGTATCAGTACTCCACCGTCGATAACAATGAAGTCGTAAACATCTGGCGCAACTAGCTCCTAGTCAACAGAAATGGCGCTACTCGTACTGGCTTCCACGATGTATACCAACAAATCTGACTTGGTACAAGAGTTGAAGGGACCCTTGGGATGACAACACAGGTGGGTATTGGGAAGATTCGTGATGAAAAAAAATCCTCCAAATCCCCCCCAAGTCTTTTTATCTGAGTGCTTGAAACTTGAACCAAAATTGTTCTTTAGGCCCTTACCTTCAACTTGGTACTGAAAACGAAACTTTTGCATCAATTTGAAATGACCGAGTGTCCGGGCACCCCACTATTATGGATGGATTCAGACAAAACTTAGTGGAGAGGTTGGGTGTGTGACAAGGACGAATCGATTCGATTTTGGTGAAAATCCGAATCTGGATACACGAATTTTTCAAATTTTTCTTATGGATTTTTTTTTTAGCCTAATAAACTCGGGAGATCATGACGATCATTTTGGTGTATCACACTCTACAGCAGTAAGCTTCAATTGAGCTCTACAAAAAACATGACACACACACACACACACACACACACACACACACACACACACACACACACACACACACACACACACACACACACACACACACACACACACACCTACCTCATCCAATTATAGTGGATGAGAGGTTAGTGTTAATGAAAAAGCAAATACTGTACATGTATATTTTTTATGTTGTCTGACAGTTTTTTGTATGCATAAGTTTTGAAGGTCTTCAATTAAAATGGAGAGGAACCTGTTTTGTTGATTTATAATCTCTTCGGCAATATTCTCTGAGACATCATGGTAAAAATCAGCATTTGTTGCTTGAATGACTTTCTCCTTGTAGGCCTGCCAAGCAATGGAATATAGCGTCTGTTCATTACTTCAAGGAAGCTGTGGAAGGTGAGGATGAACTCGCCATCTTTTGGCACAACTTTGACGCTAATTTCAGCCTGCTACCCATTTCAACAAGAGAAAATAAAATAACGTTTCAACGGAGAAAATGCTAATTTCAACTTTGGTGCAGAATGTTTTTTTTCCAATAATTTCAGAATGCACATAACAATAAATGGGCAAGGAGCCATCTCTGTGTAAAATAAATGAATGGGAGAAATTCTGAAACTCTCCTTCCTCTTATTTTTCCTTATTTCTCTCTTTCCTCCTCTCCTCCCCCCACTTCCCCCCCCCCCCCCACCCCCCTTGCTCCTTCATGTGCCATATGCATCCCTTTGCCTACCTTTTCCTTTTCTCATTCTTTTCGCACACTTTGACCTTACCTCTTCCTTCCTTTTCTCCTTATAGCTCCCTCTACACCATGCAGACATAATAAATATACTGTATAGAACAGCCTTTAGAGGCCATTTTTCCCTGTAGAGCAATCGTGCTTGTGGAGCTGAGATGAATCTTCGTTTGCGTCCGTTCTGTGCTTTACGATTACCTAGCTCCCATAACTCTTGTGCACTGTTCTTAATGGTTCCCAAACGTAAAACGATGGACAAAGTTAGTTGTGCCAAATGGAAGAGAAAGGTGATGATGTTGGGTGAGAAGTTCAAGTTGTTTGGCTCGAGGTGAAAGCGCAGCATCTGTTGGCCAGCGTTACAAGATCAACGAGTCTACTGTGTGGTATATCCATAAAAGTGAATCCAATATGTATTTTTTGTCGATCTTTGACAAAAAGTTTAAATTTAATCCATTTAAAATTCAGGCCATAACACAACAAAATGTGAAAAAGTCAAGGGGTGTGAATACTTTCTGAAGTACCTGGCATCGAAGAACCTTGCATTCAATATTTTACTTATCTTGGACAATGTGCCAGGTCATTCAGAAAACCTGCAGTTTGTGCATCCCAACATCATCTTACCTCTTAACACAACCTCCATCCTCCAGCTGATGGACCATGGTCTTATTGCGGCATTCAAATCGTATTACACCCACCGCACACTCGCGAAGCTGCTGGATCACATGGAGAGCGACCCTCGTTTGACAGTCAGCGATTGCTAGAAAAGCTACAACATCGCTGACTGCATTAATTAATATATAAATAAAAAAACCCACCTTTAGAGGCCATTTTTCCCCGCAAAGCGGGGGTTGGCCTTTTTCGGGGACCGTGGTTGTTGTTGTTTTTCGGTCCCCTTTTTGAAGCAATGTTTTACGGCCGGATGCCCTTCCTGCACGCCAACCCTGTTTGTCGCCTTTTACGACAAGCAGGGAATTACCAGTGAACTGGTACTCAATTAGCCGACCTCGGAAGGATGACAGGCTGAGTCAACCCCCTTGGCGTTAATTCAGCGATCGACCGGGATTCGAACCCAGGATCCTAGGATCCTAAGCTGGCACCCTAGCCGCTAGCCCAACACCAGGGGCACCAGGGGCATTAATTAATATCATTGAGGATAATCCCTTAAGAAGATTAAGTGTACGACATGGAATGCGTGTTGGAGAAAATTGTGGAGTGAGGCAGTGCAGAACCTCAAGGGCCTCCTCTTGGTAGATGAATAAGTCCAGATTATTGCGAGGGTGGCATGTGATGGAGGAGAGGGCTTTGAGGACATACAAGAGAAAGAGGTGGAGTAACACCTTGAATCCCACCAAGAGGAGTTGATGGAGGAGGATCTGGGAGAACTCGTACGCATGAGTGAAGAGGGTGATAATGAGGAGGAGGTGATGGTGCCGGAACCTCTAATGACCAAGTTGCTCGCCAAGGTGTTACAAATGAGCAAGGTCCTGGCAAACCATTCTATGAGCAAGGTTTTGCGATCAATCAATTCATGAAGAGGAGCATAAAATGTAAAAGAGCATTGGAAGCTGCTATGCTGCCTTGTAAAGAAACCTACAGGGACCTGCAATCTCAAAGCAAAGTGATCGACCATAACAGGCTTTATCACAAGGGTCAATGTCACCACCACGCCAACCGCCAGCATTGCTTCAACCAGCTCCCGATGATCCAACAGCCATCGCAAGTTTTACATCCACGTTTTTCTCACCTCCACCGTTCTCCCTCCCCCTAACAGCATCGTCGTCACATCCAGAGCTTTTGTTTTCTATTTCGGGCAGTGTGGTACGTAATGTTTTAACCCTCACCCAACTCGCTGTTTTGTAAAAATCACCTCTCTGTTTGAAATAAATTAAAAAGGTAAGTCTTGTGTTTTTGTTTATTTTATACCGTAGTTATTTTATTTACATGTCTATTTCAATGTTGACATGCTTTATATTTATTTTACATGTTTATTTCAATTGCAATGCGTTTATTTCTGGCTGCTGCCCAACTTTTTCGATATTTTCTCGAAGTCCAGGAACCGATTTCCCCCTTTTCCCATTGGCTCTTGGGTTTTAACTATCGCACCATTTTCCAAGAACCTAACTCCCGCTACATTTGACGGTTTACTGTATAGTACTGTATTGCGAATTGATGTCTATAAGGGAATAATAAACAGGATGTGGATGTACACCAGGCACGTGTGCTTCTTCAAGCTCTTGCTTTCTTTCCTTTCGTCCAGTGGATAGGTGAAGTTTCATGCACTTTGTGGTAAAAGCCTCGAACTTGGCACACATGTACCTCATACCAAAACAAGTAATTTTAGATATTGTGCCATCTCTGATTTGCCCTTTGTGGTGACACATACACATACACACACACTTATCGTACTGCATCTATACTTGTTTTGTGTGTCTGTGTGTGTCACAAATTTTCTCAGATGGCCAAACGGGTCTCTGTCGAACTTTTAGAGGTTCATCAGTGAGTGCCAGGGAGTGTTTTAAGCAAAAAAAGTGAAAATTTGGGGAGAAAGTTGGATTTTTGGGAATTTCTTTTTTTTTTAAAAGCGCACCATAGTGCCTAAGCCTTTCTAGCTATGTGAAAGGTAATATTCAATTATCCCTGACCCCATTCCTTAGTGTTGGTAGGTACCAGTAAGTGTTTTAGACCTCCACAAAAACTAGAAAAAAACGATATGATTTCTTAAAAATGCCAATAGGAGATTTTTTTGTCACTGATCTACACATAATACCCCATATTGTAAAAGTGGAATTTTGTTTTTTGGAAAATTTTACAAGTTAATTAAAAATGAAAAGCTGAAATATCTTGTCAAAATAAGCCTAATCCTAACCCTAACCCTAACAACTAACAACCCTTTGTAAATAATACAATATAATAACAAATAGTAATAAACCCTTTGCTATGACATTCCAAATTGAGCTCAGGTTCATCCCATTTCTTTTGATCATCCTTGAGATGTCTCTACATCTTGATTGGAGTCCACTTGGTGATTCAGTTCAGTTGATTGGACATGATTTAGAAAGAAACACACCTTTCTATATAAGGTCCCACAATTGACGGTGCATGTCAAAGCAGAAACTCTACCATGAAGTCCAAGGAACTGTCTGTAGAAGTTCAAGATAGAATTGTGAAGAGGCATGGATCTGGGGAAAGATATAAAACATTTTTTAGTGTGTTGAAAGTTCACGAGCACTATCCGAAATACTCTGGGTACCAGTGACGTCACAACAATGGCGCCGCTTTTCTCACCGTACTCAGCGGGCATTTCCTCAAGAGGAATTGCCTCCTCCCCATGGATGCCAACCGATGGGGATTGTCTATATTCTATCCTTTTCAATAAAGGAAGCAGCATGTACCATTTTTGAAGTTTGGTATGACTTGAACCGGTCCAAACGGGATGGGTGTTTTTTAAGAGACACTATCTCCTTACTTTATGGCCGTTGGCTCCCTACGGGAGCTCATCTGCCCTTTGCCAGGTATTGTTTTTGGTCCTGGCAGGAAGTCAGAGTCCCCCTCCCCACTAGCAAAGCCAGTGTGGGGTTGTCGGTTTAGTCACAGGTAGACAGGTAGTCAGCAGTTAGACCATGCAACAGGCCATACAGTAAGGAGGGTTACATGTTACCAGTGGCAGTCCCAAAAGACTGACCCGACTAAAAACTGTTTTTTTTACAATAGTGAGCAGTGGTTGGTCTACCTCAATGGCAGGTGGCTGTTCTGTGTTTGTGGTCTCTGTGACCTTCTTGACAATATCCAGTGAGTGTTGAATCCTGATAGCTGTTGCAGCATCTTCCTGAAACAGTGGCAACATATGGGATAGCGCAGTTTATGTCTTTGTTGCACTTCTTGGATCCTCATGATTGGCGTGGAAAGCTAATTGGGGCACATCAGCAGTTCTACTTCCTGTTTGCACAGCCATTGACAAGTGTTGAAGCCACAGGCAAATACAAAAATGGATGATTATTAATATGGTAAAACATAAACAAACATAGGGCTATATATTTATGGGAAAATTGGGTACTGAGTGACCTTTAAAGATAAAATTAAATTCTTACTGTCATCCCACACACTTCCAGGTGATTCCAGAGGCTTATAATAAAAATGATAATATTTGGTTATATTTACACACGATATCTTTACATATTAAGTAACCCTCCCCAAAAAAACAACATCCACCTATTTTGTCAAAACAATCGAGGACATGGACGGGGTCTGCGACCGGTAAATTTGATTGGTCATAATTACGTAAAATGCTGTAATATTTTGTCCACATACTGCTAAACGGAAGGGTTTGGAAAGTGCCAATAGGGCAATTTTTGTTCTGCAGTGTTCAAGTAATATAATTAGATTGAAATAAAAATAACGATTTTGAAGGTTGTTGGAAAAAAAACTTCTCTTTTATCGGAAGTTTACGGCCATTGATGCAGCATCTTTTGCACCACCTTATTTAACATGTTACATTTAACATGTTACATTTAACATTTAACATGTTAACATGTACATTAGTTCTTCATGCCTGTGGTTTATGTCCTTTATGACCTCTTTAAAAACAGCAAAGTTCCTGTTTGGAATGATTTTGGAATGATGATGGATGGAATGATGTCTGCCAGGCAGGCAGACAGCATAAAACTATTATCTCACTCTTCTGCGCACGTGTGGTTGTGTCAAATTCAGAGCCAAAGTACTGCTAAACTACAGGTGCGTTTTTGTCCCCCGTCGCACCGCGGAGCGAAAGGGGGACTATGGTTTTCCCCTCTGTGCGTGCGTGCGTGCATGCATGCTTACATGCATGCATGCGTGCGTGCGTAAGCAAAGGACCGCATTAGAATTTGGTGTGTGGGTGCAACCCACGTCAAAATCCAAGATGGCCGCCGCCATGTATGTCTGAAACTTGTGAGCGGAATATCTTGAAAAATAAGCGAAGTACCAACTTCTAATCTGGTGTGTGGGTGTATCTAGGCATAAGGAAGAACGCTATTGAAAATTGGGTCGCCACGTTAAAATCCAAGATGGCCGCCACCATATATATGTCTGAACATTGTGAGCGAAATATCTTAAAATAAGCAAAGTACCAACTTCTAATCTGGTGTGTGGGTGTATATAGGCATAAGGAAGAACCCTATTGAAAATTGGGTCACCACGTCAATATCCAAGATGGCCGCTGCCATGTATGTCTGAACCCTGTGAGTGGAATGTCTTGAAAAATAAGCGAATGTACCAACCTCTAATCTGGTGTGTGGGTGTATTTAGGCATAAGGAAGAACCCTATTGAAAATTGGGTCGCCACGTCAAAATCCAAGATGGCCGCCTCCATGTATTTTTTTTTTTTTTTTGTATACAAGATCGAGGCTCGTGAAAGAGCGAACATTAATCACACAGAAAGACAAACAGACACACAAAACAAATAACATCGGGAGCGGTAGACAAGATGGGGAGAGAGGGGGAAGGACACAAACACAACATTTGAGAGCAGGGTTGAACCTTGTGAGCGAAATATCATATCATAGCATGTTTTCTGCGTCTTCCACTTTGTCAACTCACATCACTTCCCCGACGGGGGACCTATGCGTAACTCTTGTTTGATTTGTGTTCAAAATATAACATCAATTGAAACTGAGTTGTTCCTCAATCATAAACTGTCTTTGCGTACAGAGACAGAAGTGAACCAATTGCTTAACCCCGATTTTCGTTTCACAGGTGCTGGGTGATGATTGAAGTGAAAAGAGACAGCTTGCTCTTTCTTAAATAACAATCTACCTGAGATTGCAATGATATATGACTAGATATTCTATTCATATTGATTCCATTACAAGATTTTTATTTTCCCAATCACCAAATAGTTGTTCTTTATTGGCATCCATACTTTGTTGTTCTTTGTTGGCATCTTTACTTTAAATTGTAATATTCCAGTTTTTCTTTCCTTTTTTTTTCTTTTGTATTTAGTAGTATGGCCTATATCTTTGAAAAAAATCTTAAACTGTGATTTTGTATTTGAGAGGATAACAGTAAAGCAATTACAGCTTTATGAATAGGCCTACGTGATAAAATAATGTCTCACTCCTGTGACATATTATATGGTTGAAACCTAACCTTGGTCTTACTGGCTTTTTGTTTTAGCAATGTCAATATTGTTAACAAGGTGGTGATGATGCCTCTATGCTTGTTAATTCTTAAAGGTAAACTAATCAAGATTTGTTGTGAATAAAAACTGAAACTCGCAGATTTATTGTAGATTTGCAGTCAATAGTTGTCAACTCTGAGCAAACTACAACGGCACTCAGTAGAGCGCATACCTCCACCAGGATGAATAGCTTACGTTTTGTATCCCTGTGATCGGCCGGATCTGCATCCGGACCTGAACCAAAATTTAATCGGCTTGTTCTTGTTTAAATTTAATCGGCACCTCACCAACTCACCCACGTAGTTTTGTCATAACTCGTCCACAACTTTTTGAAACATCATGGTATATATCGTTTTTGGACCCATTTATAAATGGTGAAGAATCACTTGAAATTTAAAAAATAATTATTGTATTCAGATGATCACCGAAATCGCATCAGTTCGTCTGTCACACACTCAAACTGCCCACCAAGTTTTGTCCGAATCCGTGCACAACTTATTGAGATATCCTGCTCATGGACAAACAAACAGACAGACAGGTAAAAACATAACCTCTGCCCACTTTTGGTGGCACAAGTAACAATGGCGTGTAAACTTCAGTCCAATAACATTTGGTCATTGCATCCCAAAAAGCACCCCGTATAGACAGATCCAGTGTTCATGTTATCTTCTATATACTGTGAACCGTGGTGTCCTCCCGTAGTCTGTCTCCTGTGTACGGCGGCTGCTTCCTATGCTGCGTTTGAAAAGCTGCGCATGCAGGCAAAGCTCAACACTCACTTTTGAAATTTGAGAAATGATGGGCGAACAGGCATGAATGATGTTTTTGCCAAATTTTATTTTTCATGCAGGATATTATACACTAAATTGATATGGTTATATTTTGCCTTCTTTTTAAACAAATCCAACCTCTGACTCCCGATATTGCACCATGATTTTTCAGTGGCTGGTGCAAGTATTTCACAGATTTATTGTATATTTGCAGTGTTCAAGAAACCATCTTGCAGTGTTCAAATTTTCAGTGTTCATTCAACATTGCAGTGTTCAAATTTGCAGTGTTCAAACTGAGTGAAACCAAGAGTGAAACACAATTGACCTTTTTAAAGTCCATGAAATAATTTAAATTGATAGATTAACTAAAACCTTTCCCCCCACTGGGACGGGTACTTTTGTTTGGTTTCCCCGTGTTTTGCTCGTGCCTACTGTATATGAAACTAACCGACACTAAAAACCTATAATTTGACACCAGAGAACGAACGCTTTGGTCTTCTAAGTTGTCTAGTTATCAGATTATTGGCTGTTTAAGTCCGCCTTGTTTGAAATATAGGGTCTCCATTTAAAAAGTGGCAGACCTCACAGTCCTGACACACTCGCTAATGATTTTTTTTCGAACTGTAGGACCCTGAAACCCTAAACACAGTATCGACACTGGAATGAAGACTCCAGGCCTCTTTGTTCTGACTTGTGTATTATTAGCCCCCTACCGGTGTACACCGGAGGGGACTATGGGTTTGCACTCCGTCCCTCCGTCTGTCAGTCCGTCACGCAAAGAACAGCTTTCCGGACTTTTTTCCTAAACTCTTTATGCCAATGATTTCAAACTTGGTACATGGTTTCGTCATGATAAGTTACAGATCAAGTTCGAACTTCATGACGTTTCGGTCATTTTTGACAAAGTTATGGCACTTTGAACTTTGTTAATTTCCCCAACAGTTTTCTGGACGACAGACTGCCGGTAGGGGACATGTATTGCAGCGCAATACTCAGAATGCTTGTTATAATAGGAAATTGTGGGCATTTTTCAAAATGGCCACCAAGGTCACCACAGGCCAAATCGGAGATGGCACTATCAAAAATTACATGCTTTGGTATGAAGTACATGCGTGTGAAGTTTAATGCTTTTACGTAACAAAGTGCACGAAACTCACATATAAGGGAACCGATCCGCTGGACTACTCGCATAATTGATAAATGTGTGCTGCATTTCTATCAGCACATGGTTTTCTACCATAAAGTTTCTGGATTACTGTACTCAGAAAATTTTTGTATTGATGTTGTTACCCAGGCCCTCCATATGCATTTGGCTATGGAACACAATATACAATTTTGAAAGTAAAGGTCTTGGGTTGGAAATATTGTCCTGGCAGCCCCTGCGGTTAACACCGCCGGGTGATGAATAGCCGAAACGATCCTTAATTTCCAGGCGCGTAGCCGAAACTGGCGGTTGGTCTGTCGTGTGCGGGGGAAGGAACCAAAGTGCTTACCTGCACGAAGTACACGGGTTTATTCCCGAAACCCATGATCAAAGAAACATGACGCAACAAAAAAAAAATGCCCCAATAATGATTTAATGAAATAATGCATGGAATAAAAACGAATGCTGAGATAAACCTATAATTCTAATCGAGGTACCTCCACACGCAGACTCAAAACAGACGAGGGGAAAGATAAAATAATAGAAAATCCTCCTTTTAGGCCAGCACTCGGCTTTCGTCTCGTTACGACTGTTTGGAGCTTGGTGGTCGTAAGAACTCAGAGCCACCGCATGGAAAGCGTGCAAGATGGCGCGGAGTCGCTCTCCACTGCGCCATGAACGTGAGGTAATTCATGCGGGCGGTCTTCTTTCGCTCTCCACTCCATCCGAAGCACCAAGAGCCCCACAAATGGCCGTCAACAACAACTCCTCACGATCGTAATTGCCAACACCTCCCTCTCTCAGCACCAGGTCCACACACACACCAAATGGTGCTGGTTTCCAACAAAATGCAACTTCGTGTTCGGCCAGCACAAAACCCAGAAAGGGAGAGAGAGACTCGGCGATTCTTCTTCTTCTTCTCCTGCTCGAGCCTTCCCTGTGACGTCACCACCGACCAATTGCTGAGTTCCACTGAATCGCCCCATGGTCGGGCTTGAACAATGACAAACTTCGGGGCGTGGCCTTTTTCCGTACTTGGTTGGTGGGCAGGGTTGTCTATCGAGAATGTTAGGCTTCTGTTGGCATGGTGTCGGTTATGGTTGGTTAATGGAAGGTTATTGTTGTAGTTGTTGTTGTAGTTGTTGTTGTAGTTGTTTAATAACATAGTAAAAGGTTACAAGGGGAAATCACATACTGGGAGAAACTATCCTTAAGCTACTTAGCCTAGTTAACAAAACACCACCCCCCTTGTGGTGACACGTAAACAACCTTAAGCTCCAGTTTCCCTGCTTAACTACATCAAGATGTCTCCTACTCATACACGGTCCATGCTAACACTACACAATCCTATCTGTACTAGGGTATTTCTTCCTCTACCCCCACAAACGTAACAATATTTTTGAATGTTGTCTTTGGGTGCTTCATGCGTGTGTTGTAGGTTCTTCCTTGGCGCATGTACAAGTGCTGGGACAGCAGAATCAGACTTTCAATGTACGACTTTTTCTGAGGCCTGCTGGTGAAGATAAACAGGTGCGCTCATTAAGGGGAACTACTGGTGTGTTTTTCACCCCCAAAATAGTATTTGCTCTCTTCTCCGAATCGACAAACGATTTCAATGAAACTTGATCCTTACCTTGATCGCTCATGATGTACCAAAGTTTGTTCACGGCATTAAAATATCAGGGTCTGAGGGGTCTCGGGAGTGTTTGAGTGGCTGTTTCTCCTGATCCAGGTGAGCTTCAGGACCCGCGGTCCTATTTATATCGTGTTTACATCTGTGACTGTTATTGAAAATATTGCTTTACACAGGTTTATTATAGCACTTCCGTGTTCAGGCCTTGAGTGAGTATGCTGCTTACTGCCGTGGTGGAGTAGCATGTATTGGGAGGATCGTATATATGCAAGCAAAAGACGGAAACTGTGTTGCTTTGGTGCATTTGTCCTCTACGTGTGTTTCCCCTCTCCATCTCTGTACAATCTGTGCTGTTGCTTTTTATGGTGAAGCCCGTAGGGCAAAGCCATTTAGAACAGTGTTTGGCTGTCCCTCACAAACGTACATCACTCAGAGCTGAGGATCTGGTTGCATGACAGGGGTTATCTGATGTGATTACATCTGTGATGTCATTATGGCGTACGACAGCTGACTCCACACACTGCCATTTTGATTTCTTTGCCGTTCAGGGTTTCCCCTTCTGGGTAGTGCATTTTACAGCAAAGACTCAACCATAACTCACATATATTCATCTCGGGAGCGGAGATGCTCCCGAGCGGGAAATGCTCCGCAGGTTGGTCGGAGCGATGAAGAGAAGGACAAGTTCTGGTGTGCGATAGAGAAGCTGATGGAAAACGTGAAAGATGAGGAAGTTGTTTTGGTAGGAGGAGACCTAAATGGACATGTATGGATGGTTTTGAGGGAGTTCATGGGGGTTACGGATATGGTGTGAGAAATGGAGAAGGTGAAAGGATTTTGGAGTTTGCTGATGGAGCTGATTTGTTGATTTGTAATACTCAGTTCCACAAAGAGGATAATAAGCTTGTTACATACACGTCAGGTGGGTCGACGACAACCGTTGACTACCTGATGGTGCATAGGCGAGATCGGGGGCACCTCCGGGACACAAAGGTGATCCCAGGGGAGGAGGCTGTTTCACAGCACCACTTGGTTGTCTGCGACATAAGGGTGAAAGGTGCGAGGAGAGCTCGGCAGGTGAAGTACCAACCGAGAATGAAGGTGTGGAGGTTGAAAGAGGTGACAGTAAGTGAGGCATTAAAAGAGAGGCTGAGTAGGGTAGAGGATGATGTGGTTGAGCTTGAAAGTGGTTGGATGTCAATGAAAGATAGTCTGTTGGGTGCCGTTGGTGAGGTACTTGGATGGACAAAAGGACCACCGAGGCAGTCGGAAACATGGTGGTGGGATGATGAAGTTGGAAAGAGGATTGACGAGAAGAGGAAGAAGTTCAAGGAGTGGCAGAAGGCGAAGGGTACGGGAGCAGAAAAAGCAGTGTATGAAAGTTATAAGGCTGCAAAGAAAGAGGTAGCAAAGGCGCAGGAGGCATGTAGGAAAATGTTCGGAGAACGCTTAGATTCGGAAGAGGGTCAGAGAGCGGTATTCAGGATTGCAAAGCAGATAGCGAAAGAGAGGTGTGATGTGATGGGGGTGAGTTGCTTGAAGGATGAAGTGGGACAAATCGTTGTGGACCCAGATGGAATTAAAGGAAGATGGAAAAGATGTATGGAAATGTTGTTGAATGCAGAGAATGAATGGGATGGCAACATAGAGAGTAACCCAGTTTTAGGGCCGGCAGAGAAGATAACTGAGAAGGAAGTTGAGGAAGCGATAAAAGTGGGAGGGCCGACGGGAGTTGTGGGAGATATGTTGAAGGCAGCAGGAAGTTGGGGTGTGAAGAGAATGACAGAGATCTATAATCTGGTGGTGAAAGAAGGCCGCATTCCAGTGGATTGTGAACCGAGTACCCTTGTCCCTCTATACAAGGGGAAAGGTGACCCTCTGGACTGTGGCTCGTACCGAGCGATAAAGTTATTGGAGCATGGAATGAAGGTATTCTAAAGGGTGTTGGAGAGGAGGATAAGGAAGAAGGTGAAGATCGACGAAATGCAGTTTGGATTTATGCCAGGAAGAGGAACGACAGACGCGCTCTTTATTGTGAGGCAGTTACAGGAGAAGTACATGGAGAAGAGGAAGAAGTTGTTTCTTGGGTTTGTTGATCTGGAGAAAGCATTCTATCGGGTTCCTCGCGAAGTATTGACATGGGAATTGAGGAAGTTAGGAGTGGAGGAATGGTTGATCAGAGTAGTGATGGCAATGTACAAAAGAGTGCTCACAGCTGTAAGGACGAAGGACGGGAACAGTGGTGAGTTTGAGGTGAAGGTGGGAGTGCATTAGGGGTCGGTACTAAGTCCATGACTATTTGTAGCTGTGATGGAGGTGCTGGCTCAGAACGTAAAGGAGGGTTTACCGTGGGAGTTGTTGTACGTAGATGATATGGTGTTGATTGCGGAAAGTATGGATGGACTGAAGGAAAAGATGAACAAGTGGAAGGAATGTATGGAGACAAAAGGTCTGAAGGTGAATATCGGAAAGACGAAGGTGATGGCAAGTGGTAAAGCATGTGGTGAGGTGGAAAGAACTGGGAAGTGGCCATGTGCTGTGTGCAGGAACGGTGTCTGAGTGAACTCCATTGAATGTACAATGTGTGCTGAGTGGGTTCATCAAAAATGTAGTGGTCTGAGAGGGTCATTAACCAGTGTGGCAGCTACATTCAAATGTATTGGTGTGCACAGAGGGAGCTGCAGACGGCGTAAAGCTGGAAGGTGTGAAAACATTTTGCTACTTCGGAGACATGCTGAATGGAGAAGGTGGATCAGACTCGACAACGGTTGCTGGAGTGAGATGTGCATGGAAGAAGTTTTGGGAACTGAGTGGCGTGCTGATGAGGAGGGGAGTGTCGTTAAAGCTGAAGGGAAAGGTGTATGCTGCACGTGTGAGAAGTGTTATGATTTATGGGAGCGAGACATGGGTAATGAACGTAGAGCAGCAAAGAAGGCTGGAAAGGGTGGAAATGCGAATGGTTCGGTGGATGTGCGGAGTATCGTTGAGAGAGAGGAAGACAAATGATGAATTGCGAAAGATGATGGGAATAGAGCCTGTGATTGATGCTGTGAAGAGGAACAGGTTGAGATGGTTTGGTCATGTGTTGAAGGATGATAGTGACTGGTTGAGAAGAGTTGTGGAAATGAATGTAGAAGGAAGTAGAGGACGGGGAAGACTGAGAAAGACTTGGCTGAAGATGGTGGAAGAAGAAATGCGGGCAAGGGGGTTAACAAGGAGGGATGCAGAAAATAGGGCAAAATGGAGAAGATTGTCATGGGGACCGCAAGGCTAATCCCCGCTCTAGCAGGGAAAATGGCCTTAAAATGCTTGTTATTGTTGTACTCAACTATAAGCTCTTTTCAAAAGCCCTCTGGGATGAAGTTGTGGAAAGGCACAGGATCAAGGGATGGCTATAAAAATATTTCAAAGGCCTTGAATATCCCTTTGTAGCACAGTCAGGACAATAATCAAGAAGTGGAAAGCGCATGGTACCACCAAGACAATGCGTTGATCAGGCCGTCCCTCCAAACTGAATGACTAAGCAAGGCGGAGACTTATCAGAGAGGCCACCAAGAGGCCAATGGCAACTTTGACAGAGCTACAGGTCTTTTATGGCAAATACTGGTCACTGTACATGTGACAACAATATCCCAAGCACTCCACAAGTCAGGCCTGTACGGTAAGGTGACAAGAAGGAAGGCATTATTCAAAAAAGCCCACCTTGCTTTCCGTTTGAGGTATGCAAAACAAAAACACTCCGGAGATTCTGAAGCCATGTGGCAAAAAGTTTTGTGGTCTGACGAAACCAAGATGGAACGTTTTTGAATAAATGCAAAACGTGTCATTTGGCGCAATCCCAACACAGCACATCACCCAAAGAACACAATCCCTACTGTGAAGCATGGTAGTGGCAGCATCATGTTATGGGGATCTGGTCACATGACTAGGGTTTTGTGAAGGTGAGCCACTCATCAGCAGTAGCGAAGGAACAAAAAGATAAATGGCCTCGAATGGCCCAGTCAGAGGCCCAAACTAAATCCAATCAAACATCTGTGCCATGACTTGAAGATCGCTGTCCATCAACTCTCCCACGCAACTTCACTGAGCTTGAACAGTTTTGTACAGAAGAATGGGCAAATATTGCCCAATCGATGTGTGCAAAGTTGGTAGAGACCTATCCCAACAGACTCACAGCTGTAATTGCTGTCAAAGGTGCTTCCAAGTATTAACTCATGGGCGTTAAGTTAATCTGTTCCAATAATTATGCTTACCTAAAATGGGGGGGTCGGAGCATAAAAAGTGCTATTGTTCAACAATGAAACATATATACATATTGTTACAGACACGACTTTGATGTTATGGTGGGCCGAGCGGAATGGCCGCCGTGTCCGCACAAGTTACCCGATTATACTCGAACCTTGTCCGAGTCGCGCTATGCTAGGTCAATGAAGGAAAAGGACACAACGGCTGGGTTAAAATGACACGACACCAAGGGTTCAGTTCTCAAGACCTCCGGAGGAGGTTATATTAGGGCGGAAGGTCAGATTACAACTACAAGAGGGACAGCATAGAAAGACAGGCACTTAGACACACTCTTATAATAGCCCCGACAGACGACAGATAAACAGGACAAAAACTGACTCACACGGGGATTGATGGCAAGGAAAGCGGGCCGTCGATGGCTCAAGGTGCACCGTTCTCGGAGGGGGTGCACCGTTCTCGGAGGTACTGCAATACCGGGTCGATGCGTGGAGCTCGCTCAGCGCTTGGAGGTCGCGACTTGTCTTCTTCAGTCGGGGGCGCATCTCTCGTCACGTCCGGTAAGTCGCCGCGTATATCCGGCGGGGAGTGACACGCCCTCGGCTAGTTAGCTCCGCCCCAGATGGAATCGGTCCGCCCTTCTTATTGGGTGCGGGGGGGGGGGGGGGTTACTGGCTCCGCCCCTGACGAGGAGCTGACAGCCAGCCCCTTCGTGGTAACCCCGTGGAGCGCATGGGCAATGGCGGCTAACCACGCCGGTGTGAGGACGCACACTCCCCGCACGCCGCGCCCCTCTGTTTTTGTAGTTGTTGTTGTAGTTGTTGTTTGGGGAAGAAGATGGGAGGAGGTATGGGAAGGTCCTAAACTCACTACTGGTGCCATATAATCACATTCTGGTGCAACGAAGAGTCAGAATTAATGGAAACGAGTCCTTAACTGACATAGACTAAGAATAACTAGCAAGATGTCCGAAAGTTGTCTACGTGAGATGCGGTGGACCTGGGCACGACATTTAAGGGGGGAAAAAGGGGAAGGTCGGTTCTACAGAGTGTTATTTACAGGCAATGGGACTAGGGAATGGGGGATTGGGGATAGTTGGGGAGTATTGGGGAAATAGGGGAGTATTTACAAGCGGATATTGAGGCCAAGTCCCATATCCGCAACAATATATACATAGAAATACCAAGAAATAAAAGCTAACCTTCTGTATTCTTGCCTCATATTAATATTTTGTTCTCAAATCCAAATGTCTTGAGTATATCGTAATAATAACAAATTTGACTTCACTGTTCCAATACAGTATATCGTTTTTAGCCCCAGCTCTGAACCGTGAAGAATCTCTTGAAAAAATAAAAAATTGTCAGATCTGCATATTCGCTAAAATCAAATCGATTCGTCCTTGTGACACACCCAATATCTCCACCAAGTTTAGTACGAAAACCGTCCATAACCTTTTGAGATATCCTGTTCACATACAAACAGACAGACAGGGGTGAAAACATAACCTCCATCCACCTCCGGTGGCAGAGGTAACAAATTTGACCACTGCTCCAATAATTATGGAGGGCACTGTATATAACACAATGTCTGACTTGTGGATGGCTTATGACAAAGCCTGATGGATGAGTTGGGTAAGTGACAAGGACAAGTCAAATAGATTTTCATTAAGGTCCTAATCCAGGTCCGGCCTATCAGTGGGGTACAGAACATAAACAGTTCAGCCTGGCTGAGGTATTCACTCTACCGAGTGATGTTCTACTCCATTTGTGGTATCCAAGTCAGGATTTGCGACTTTGAATGGAACGTGAAGTTGATTGGGTTCCCTGCTTGATTCCGCTCTCATGGATCTTGATGCTCGATGCCAATAATATGTTTTTTGAGCACAAAGGGTCAGTTGCTGCAGTGCTGACTGCAACGACAGATTGCCAGAAACAAGATGCTGGTGGGATAATTAATTGAGAAGCTTTGTGATGTGGATGCATTTCGGCTTGTTATTTCTGCTGCTCCTATTTCGGTGAATTGTGAGTTTCACCTTCCTGACTTGGACCGTGTGGAGGTTGGAGAGATGTTGAAGGGTCAGGAGGTGAGCCACTATTTAAGACTGCCATACGTCTCTTGCTGCTGTGGCCATGGTGTTTGTGGCTTGCTCGTTTGTGCTTCTTTTCTTTCTTTTGTCTGTTGTGACTGAGGACTTTTATGTTCTGGAATGCGAGTGCTATCGAAGGTGTACACCTCGCGTGTACAATTAGAATCATGCTTTAGTCCAGGAGCATTCAGGTTGAACATGAAAATAAATTGTACCAAGCTATAACGGTATCTACTGAACCTATATAGTGGACCATCTGATTGAAATTTTTGACCAATCGGACAATATTTGGATACCCGTCTTTGATGAAATATGGTGTACATACATACTTGACATCTTATTCTTATTTAATCAAAGGCAGGTTGGGCAGTTTGCAATAAATTGTTGTACAAATAAAAGACCTGATATTAATTTTCAAAAACCAATTGTGCACAATACAGTACAACATGCATTTTAAGGCCATTTTCCCTGCTAGAGCGGGGGGTTAGCCTTGCGGTCCCCATGACGATCTTCTCCATTTTGCCCTATTTTCTGCATCTCTCCTTGTTAACCCCCTTGCCCGCATTTCTTCTTCCACCATCTTTAGCCAAGTCTTTCTCGGTCTTCCCCGTCTTCTACTTCCTTCTACATTCATTTCCATCACTTTTCTCAACCAGTCACTTTCACCCTTCCTCAACACATGACCAAACCATCTCAACCTGTTCCTCTTCACAACATCCATCACAGGCTCTATTCCCATCATTTTTTGCAATTCATCATTTTGAATGATGCACAATACACTGAAATATGGATTTGCTCACCAGTCTCAGCCAATACGTCTCTTGACTCAGCCTGTCATCCTTCCGAGGTCGGCTAATTGAGTACCAGTTCACTGGTAATTCCCTGTTTGTCGTTGAAGGCGGCAAAAAGGGTTGGCGTCAGGAAGGGCATCCGGCCGTAAAACATTGCTTCAAAAAGGGGACCAAAAAACAACAACAACCACGGTGCCCGAAAAGGCCACCCCCGCTTTGCGGGGCAAAATGGCGTCTAAACGGTGGGTTGGTTTTTTTTTCTCAGCCAATATTGTTTTAGTGGCGCTTTCACTTGAAATAACAGTTGTTCTCTTTTTTTTCTTTATATAAATGTTGAAGCAATTAAAAATTATTTTTCTACCTTTTAAATTCATTTTTCTACCTGATTTGCAGTATTATTACGAGTTTATTTTGCACAATGCACATGGAAAATAATGCATAATTACTGAAGAATCTGGCATTTTCCTTTTTATCCAACGCCGACGAAGTCACCGGAGGCATTGTTTTCGTGTTGTCCGTCCATCCGTGATAGGTTTTCGTTACTGCAATAACTTGAATGGCTGAAGGGATCTAAGTCAAATAGATGTGGTGCAGGTATGTATAATGATGAAAAGATAAATGGATTACATTATGGGGTCAATATGTCAAAGGTCAGAGGTCTCGTTAGGTAAAAAGTCTGTTACTGCACTAACTTGTGAACCAATGATGGGATTTTGACCGAATTTGGTACAAGTATATATTATGACGCAAAGATGAACTGATTAGATTTTGACATCAAAAGTCAGTGGTCATGTCAGGTAAAAATGTGATACTTGAGAACGGCTGAAGAGATTTAAATGAAATTGGTACAAGTATGTGTAATGACGTATTATTGGCTTTCTCGTTTTGCACAGAGTGCCTTTCTCATTTCCCCATTGACCCTGTTTTGCAATCCTCCACAACAACAGTTTTCTGTGAGCTATGAGCTTGTGCAAAGGATGTTTGCCTTCTACTTGACTGGAAACTTCTCGCATCGTTGCCTAATGATGCGTGGGAAGACTTTGAATTACGGGCCATTAGATAACTTCGGTGTTTACGGTTCAAAGAAAAAGTCACCTGACTCTGTTTCAACATTGGAAAATGGACTCACTGATGATAATGGTGATCATCATCTCTCAGGTGTGAGCAAGAACAAACAAACATTGTTTTTTTTTACCTTTGTGGAATAATTTTAAAAGTTACATATGTGGTAAGGCAAGTCAGAAAGTTGATGTTTATTTGAAGGAAGCAGCCAAGTATTCATTTTGTCATTTGAACATTTTCTTGCATTGCTTGTACTCTTATTCTTGTGTTTTTCTGTGTGCGACATTGACTGATTGAGTGAGTTTTTTTTCCAGATATTCGTGGGAATATCCTTGCCTTAATAATGGAGTTGTGACAATAGCTTCACAATAATTTTACATTGCTAACATGTCTGTGCAGATTTTCATGATATATATGTTTAATCTTTGCTGTTGGCAGGAATTACAAAAGGTGAACAATGGCTGCCTAAAATATGTGCCACTGCAATTTCAAAACAAAGTGAGCCTTCATCCCCAGAAGATCCTGATTCAGGAACTTTTGATGTGATGAACAATTACTTCAGTAGCCTCAAATCTGCCTTGCCAATTAGAAGATTTGAAGATGTGGATTTGCTTTCAAATCAATCCTCCTCAAAGAACATTGAATTGGACCATGCGGTTGCATGTCCTGACAAAAGTGAGTTCAAGATCGACACGGAGAAGAAAGACAGCACCTGGGAAAGTTGTTTAATGCCTTATCAAACGAACGTTGTGAACTGTCACGTGGCTAGTTCCATTTCCAACAACGATGGCACTTCGTTTCAAACATGTTCTTGCCCCCCATCTCCTGAACCTGCCCAAGATGCTTCAAAGCTACATGTGGTTGAGGTTGTGACCAGACCAAGTACGCCACTACCTCTGATACTCCCGGAAGAATTAAAACTGTTTGATTTGTCATCTACACAACATCAGAACTGCGATCCCATAAATATATATGTGGATTGTGAAAATGCAGATGTCCTGGAAAGCGAATTTCCAAAAATGAATGAAGATGTGGAAATGAGAAGGTGAGGACATAGTCATGCTGAACAATTTTCTGGTGTAACTTGATGTGTTGTTTGATGGTGTGTTGTTCAGCAATGGCCCTTTTTCCTCAGAATTTATATAAATCCATGATATGTAAGAGATAATTAAGCTTATAGGTAGCCAGGAAGCCACTGCAAAGTGTTCCTTGTGGCAGTAAATTGGACATGCTAGACTTCTGCCAGTTAGTGCATTTCTGCCTTTGATCTCATGTTGTTTGATTTCCAAATTAATAATGCATGTATTACTTTAGAAAAAAATATAACAAAGAGGGAGAATTGCTTTGCAATACATGTCCCCTACCAACGTGGTCTTTTCTAAGTCCAAAACGGCATAACTATGAAAAATTGATGAAACACCCTGAAACTCAAACTTGTTCTGCAACTTGTCATAACAAGATTATTCATAGAATACTTACCCCACACAGTCAAATTGGTGCGCGAGCCAACTCATCTGTTTTTAAGTTGTTTTTTTGTCCCCCGTCGCACCGCGGAGCGAAAGGGGGACTATGGCTTGTCCGTCCGTGCGTACGTACGTACGTGCGTGCGTGCGTAAGCGAAGGACCATATTCTAATTTGGTGTGTGGGTGCAACCCACGTCAAAATCCAAGATGGCCGCCGCCATGTATGTCTGAACCTTTTGAGCGGAATATCTTGAAAAATAAGCGAAGTACCAACTTCTAATCTGGTGTGTGGGTGTATCTACGCATAAGGAAGAACGCTATTGAAAATTGGGTCGCCACGTCAAAATCCAAGATGGCCGCCACCATATATATGTCTGAACCTTGTGAGCGAAATATCTTGAAAAATAAACGAACGACTAACTTCTAATCTGGTGTGTGGGTGTATCTACGCATAAGGGAGAACGCTATTGAAAATTGGGTCGCCACGTCAAAATCCAAGATGGCCGCCTTGCGTCTTCCACTTTGTCAACTCGCATCACTTCACCGACGGGGGACCTCGGCGTAACGCTTGTTTTCTTTGATCCAAATATGGCTGCCAGACCACGTGTCCGATGACATCATAAAGTTAAATTCTCCTATATAATTGTTGCATAGATCACGCTCAATAAATTTTTAACACATCTGACAGCATTGTATTTGTCGAATCATGACGTCATAACGAAGGCACCGATGACCATCATTAACGTATCTTATTCTCCATGCGGAGGTCTTTGCAATGAGCCACGATTCAATTTTTTCAATAGAGCCATTTCGGAGATATTGAGGTGCAAGGTTTTTTTTTGTTTGTTTAAAAAATATATATAAAGATGGCGCCTGTACCACCTGTCCTCACTCACTCATCCTCTTCGTCCCAATGGGACATAAGGCTGCTGGGACATCAGGCAAGGACCACGTGACATATGACGTCATAATTATCACTAAAATTCTACAGGAGAACGCGTTCCTTTGGTGAAAATATTGTGTCAATCGGACCAACAGTTATAGAAAATGAATTTACAAATGCAGACGTGCACGCACAACATACGTACACACGGACGTAACCGATCGCTTAACCTGGCTTTTCACTTCACGAGTGTGGGGCAATAAAACCATGTACCAATTTTCAGTTGAATATGTTAGAGTATGGGAATGAAGTCTGTCCGTCAGTCCCACCTGTGGTTTTTCCGACGGACAGACAGACTGAGACCAAACCTACAGTCCCTTCTGGTGAAACTGGTAGGGTACTAATAATGTATGGTTTGGGATTTTGTTTTGTCTTTAGTAATATCATGTAATACTTGCTTTATTTGTCAGTCTGTTGAATAGCGGACCCTGCAACATCTTTACTAGTATTTTTGGGGTTACTATTATTTTGTGTTCATAAATATATTGATAATGTTCATGGTTTGAAAGTGGAAAGTATGAGGAATGGGGTTTTGCATCAAATATAGGTCACAATTGGGTCATAAGGGGGTCGGGGAAATAAATGACCTTGACAACGTATCTAAATGATGCGCAATAAAGGCTAAAAAAAACAAAAAACATTATTTAGAGGGGACAGAATGCCAGATGAATTGTGGCAGGAGGAGGAGGTTGAATAAATTGTAAAAGCAGAGACCAAAAACAATATCCCGCAAGCAGAAAGAAGAAGGCTTTCTTCTGGCTGTCAGGTGGCTGTCAGAGGAGACAATATATATTCCGGACAGAAGGAGAGAGATGAAAACCAAAGCCACATGGAGTGGACATTAAGCGGCTAAATGCTGACTTCAAACGTCAAGTTAGGAAAGACAGATATTGTCGTGTCCATAGGCCGCTGAACACCAACCTTGCGTGGATATCCGGAACGGTCCTTAATTTCCGAGGCAAACGGCCGAATTATGGCGGTGGTTTTTATGGCGCGCGCGGACAGAAGGCAGTGACGTGTTTACCTGGGCGGAAGCCACACAGGTTTATTCTCGGACCCACGAACAAAGAAACACGACACAACAAATAAAATACAACAACACACAACATGCATTTTAAAGGCCATTTTCCCTGCTAGAGCGGGGGTTAGCCTTGCGGTCCCCATGACAATCTTCTCCATTTTGCCCTATTTTCTGCATCTCTCCTTGTTAACCCCCTTGCCCGCATTTCTTCTTCCACCATCTTTAGCCAAGTCTTTCTCGGTCTTCCCCGTCTTCTACTTCCTTCGACATTCATTTCCATCACTCTTCTCAACCAGCCACTTTCATCCTTCCTCAACACATGACCAAACCATCTCAACCTGTTCCTCTTCACAGCATCAATCACAGGCTCTATTCCCATCATCTTTCGCAATTCATCATTTGTCTTCCTCTCTCTCAACGATACTCCGCACATCCGTCGAACCATTCGCATTTCCACCCTTTCCAGCCTTCGTTGCTGCTCTACGTTCATTACCCATGTCTCGCTCCCATAAATCATAACACTTCTCACACATGCAGCATACACCTTTCCCTTCAGCTTCAACGACACTCCCCTTCATCAGCACGCCACTCAATTCCCGAAACTTCTTCCATGCACATCTCACTCGAGCAACCGTTGCCGAGTCTGATCCACCTTCTCCATTCAGCATGTCTCCGAGGTAGCAAAATGTTTTCACACCTTCCAGCTTCATGCCGTCTCCAAGATCCAACTCAACATTTCCTCCATCTGCAGCTCCCTCTGTGCACACCTTACATTTGAATGTAGCTGCCACACTGGTTAATGACCCTCTCAGACCACTACATTTTTGATGAACCCACTCAGCGCACATAGTACACTGAATGGAGTTCACTCCGACACCCTTCCTACACACAGCACAGGGCCACTTCCCAGTTCTTTCCACCTCACCACATGCTTTACCACTTGCCATCACCTTCGTCTTTCCGATATTCACCTTCAGACCTTTTGTCTCCATACATTCCTTCCACGTGTTCATCTTTTCCTTCAGTCCATCCAAACTTTCTGCAATCAACACCAGATCTGCATACAACAACTCCCACGGTAAACCCTCCTTTATGTTCTGAGCCAGCACCTCCATCACAGCTACAAATAGTAGTGGACTTGGTACCGACCCCTGATGCACTCCCACCTCCACCTCAAACTCACCACTGTTCCCGTCCTTCGTCCTTACAGCTGTGCGCGCTCTTTTGTACATTGCCATCACTACTCTGATCAACCATTCCTCCACTCCTAACTTCCTCAATGCCCATGTCAATACTTTGCGTGGAACCCGATGGAATGCTTTCTCTAGATCAACAAACCCAAGAAACAACTTCTTCCTCTTCTCCATGTACTTCTCCTGCAACTGCCTCACAATGAAAAGCACGTCTGTCATTCCTCTTCCTGGCATGAATCCAAACTGCATTTCGTCGATCTTCACTTTCTTCCTTATCCTCCTCTCCAACACCCTTTCCAATACCTTCATTTCATGCTCCAATAACTTTATCTCTTGGTACGAGCCACACTCCAGAGGGTCACCTTTCCCCTTGTATAGAGGGACGAGGGTACTCAGTTCCCAAGCCACTGGAATGCGGCCTTCTTTCACCACCAGATTACAGATCTCTGTCATTCTCTTCACACCCCAACTTCCTGCTGCCTTCAACATATCTCCCACAACTCCCGTCGGCCCTCCCGCTTTTCTACCCTTCATTGCTTTTATCGCTTCCTCAACTTCCTTCTCAGTTATCTTCTCTGCCGGTCCTAAAACTGGGTTACTCTCTATGTTGCCATCCCATTCATTCTCTGTATTCAACAGCATTTCCATATATCTTTTCCATCTTCCTTTAATTCCATCTGGGTCGACAACGATTTGTCCCACTTCATCCTTCAAGCAACTCACCCCCATCACATCACACCTCTCTTTCGCTATCTGCTTTGCAATCCTGAATACTGCTTTCTGACCCTCTTCCGAATCCAAGCGTTCTCCGAACATTTTCCTACATGCCTCCTGCGCCTTTGCTACCTCTTTCTTTGCAGCCTTCCTGGCTGCCTTATAACTTTCATGCTCTGCTGTTTCTGCTCCCGTACCCTTCGCCTTCTGCCACTCCTTGAACTTCTTCCTCTTCTCGTCAATCCTCTTTCCAACTTCATCATCCCACCACCATGTTTCCGAGTGCCTCGGTGGTCCTTTTGTCCATCCACATACCTCACCAACGGCTCCCAACAGACTAGCTTTCATTAACATCCAACCACTTTCAAGCTCAACCACATCATCCTCGACCCTACTCAGCCTCTCTTTTAATGCCTCCCTTACTGTCACCTCTTTCAACCTCCACACCTTCATTCTCGGTTGGTACTTCACCCGCCGAGCTCTCCTCGCACCTTTCACCCTTACGTCGCAGACAACCAAGTGGTACTGTGAAACAGCCTCGTCCCCCGGGATCACCTTTGTGTCCCGGAGGTGCCCCCTATCTCGCCTACACACCATCAGGTAGTCAACGGTTGTCGTCGACCCACCTGACGTGTATGTAACAAGCTTATTATCCTCTTTCTGGAACTGAGTATTACAAATCAACAAATCAGCTCCATCAGCAAACTCCAAAATCCTTTCACCTTCTCCATTTCTCACACCATATCCGTAACCCCCATTAACTCCGTCAAAACCATCCATACTCCTTCCCACATGTCCATTTAGGTCTCCTACCACAACAACTTCCTCATCTTTCACGTTTTCCATCAGCTTCTCTATCGCACACCAGAACTTGTTCCTTCTCTTCATCGCTTCGACCAACCTGCGGAGCATATCCCGAGATGACGTTCACCAAGAGCTTTCCAATCATCATTTTCACCATCATCAACCTATCACTCACTCTAGTCACACTCACCACACTGTCTACAAACTCCTCAGAAAACAGGACACCAACACCATTCACGCCCTCCAGGCACCCTTGCCACACAAACTTGTATTTCTGTCCCTGCCGACCCTTCACCATTCTCATACCATTTCCCTTCCATCTCATCTCCTGCACACAACATATGTCCACTCTTCTTCTGACCAATACTTCCACCACTTCTCCTGATCTCCCAGTCATTGTCCCTACATTCCATGTCCTAAACCTCAGAAACCGATCTCCACTTCGGGCTGTACCCTGCCCACATGTAGTTGTAATTGTAAGACACAACAAATAAAATGCAACACAATAATTTAATGAAAGAAAATAAATGCAATACAAAAGTGGTGAAAATGAAAGGTGAGGTAAAACTAAATACTAATTTGAGACATCGCCATTCAGACACAAATTCACAATAGGGGAATGATAAAATAAATTGTTTTGTTGAGTCGGCCCGTACTCGGCTCAGGTCCAAAATGTGTTGAGGGGCTTGTTGGTCGTCGCCGCCGATGTAGCCACTCACGCGAGAAGCGCTCTGACAATGGTGCCAAACCCCCACGTCAAAAACGCCCAGGTGTGAAGCAAACATTCAACGGCCCTTCCTTGCTTCCACCGCCCAATGCAACGTGGCTCCAGCTCCCCCGAAAAACACCACAGTCCAACAACACCCCATCCTCCAACGTTGCAAAGGCTCCACAAAAGCAAAGGCTTCTTATTGAGATTCTTCTTCCTGCCCGAACCTTCTCGCTATCTGATGTCACGCCGTCCAATGGCCGAGCTATCTCGAAACAGCCCATGTCCTCTCGACCAATGATGAAGCTCGGGGCGTGACCTGTTGTTTATGATCCTTCAGATGCGGGGTTTAGCTGTCAATCGAGAACATTTGGGCTTCTGTCGGCAATTGTGCTGGTTATGGTTGGTTAATGTACGGTTGTTGTTATTGTTGTATTGAGGGTTTTTATGGCCGGCCTTGTGGTAATTGTAAAAACATTCGGGAGAAACCACCGAGGGAAATCGCACACTGGGGGAAAACTAGTCTTAGCCCCTATCTAATTACCATAGCTTCACCCCTCTTGTGGAGACACGTAAACAACCTTAAGCTCCATTTTCCCTGCTTAAATACATCGAGATGTCTCCTATGCGTCCACAGTCAATGCTATTTCTATACAATCCTGCCTCCACTATGGTATTCCATCCTCTACCCCCACAAACATAACAATATTTTAAAGAGGCATTCATAGAGATACAAAGTGACATCTGAGCAGGAAATACCAGAGATATTTTATAGAAGATCAGAGAGATGACAGGAAAGTTTGTCAAAGATTGGGATGCTTTAGAGTAGAACAAGAAAATATTGGGCAGAAGCAAAGGTAAAAAAGATTGAAGGACTACCTGGAATCTCTACTTTATCAAACAAGAGAGTAATTTGATGCAACCTTCAAAGAAAGAATATGAGCAAGAACTAATCGTGATATGATGTGGGGTACATAGATCCCTGAAATAGCTAGCAAATGGAAAGCAACAGTCAATGAAATTCCAATCAAACTTTTAAAGGTAGTTGGGGAGGCGGCAATCAGAAATTTAACAGCGCTCTGTACCCAGATCTGGAGCAGGTTTGTATTTCCCAAAATGTGGAAGCAGTCAATCTACATACCATTGCCAAAGAAAGTGGATGCAAGAGAATGTTCAAATAATCGAACCTTGATTTCACATGCCAGCGAGATATTACGAAAGATCATTCAACACAGACTAGAAGATAATTTAAGCGAGAAATGCCCAATGAGGAAGCAGTTTTCAGAAGAGGAAGATGTACTTGAGATCAAATTGCAAATCTGAGATGGATCGTGGAAAAAACAATGGACTATCAAAGGAAGGTGCATCTCTGCTTTGCAGATTCATAGCAGGGATCCTCAGAACCCTCCCTTTATTTGGGTGGTGTATAGGAAATGAAGCGCTGCTTCACATGCTCTGGGAAGTTTATGTTTACTGCTAACAATCCAGTGTTGATTTTAGTCATCCGCACACTTATCGCCAAAAACATAATGTTGCGAATTTGTTTCATGTTCCCAGAGATCAGACGTTGAAGTAAAAATAAATTATAAATTGCAAAATTGAAGTTTCAATGATGGTGAATGAAAGCCACAATCAGGAAACAAACGTTGTGAATTAGCGTTCTCGGGGCATCGCCTTTGTTTCCATTGGCATAATTTATGCTTTCTGATGGTGAACAATAGTGATAAATTTGTGATGGTGAACAATAGGCCTGACTGGAAACTGTCGTCGGCGGAGTTGGAAAGCAAGATCTGTGTCAGATGGCGAAAGCAGTATTCTAGGAATCAGGAGAATAGACAGAGTTCTGAGTTCACGCAAGGAGCAGGTGGTAATGCAATTACATCATTGTAAGTTTTACCCTCAACAGAAGGCGTTTCTCTGTTTTTCCCAGTCTTTTCACCCCAGAGCCTACTTCCTTGTTTATAATCTCAACTAAAAAAAAAACAAAAAAAAAACAAAAAAACATTTCCTTCTCTGTTCTTATTCGTTGTTCTTATTCGTTTATTCGTTCGTTCGTTCTTCGACCACGTGTTTCTCCCCCATTTTCCCAGATAGTTTTCACTGTTAAACTTTAAAATGTTTAAACTTTCCCCTCAAGTTCTGTATTCTGTCGTATATTATAACACCTTTTTCTGATTGTTCTTTAAAAGGTTGCTTTCGACTTGCTCACCAAATGTATTCATCCCCAAAAAAATTTCCATCTCTTACAGTGCCTCTTTTCTACATTCCCTAAACTCTCCTGCACTCCATCCTTCCTCCAGCGTCCTTAAACGTATTTTTGACTCGGTCACAAGAAACTCATTTTGCAATAAATGTTCGTTTCCCATTAATCGTACACTTTCTAAAATCCAATCTCACCCCTCCCCTCCAAATCTTCCCCATCACCCCTCCCCTCAAAATCTTCCCCATCACCCATCCCTTTCAAATCTCCCCCCTTGCCCCTTCTCTCCTAAACTCCCCCCACACCCCTCCCCTCAAAGACTCCCCCTCGCCCCTCCCCTCCTAGACTCCCCCCTCACCCCTCCCCTCAAAATCTCCCCCATATCCCATCCATTTCTTGTCCCTTCCCTCCTAAACTCCCCCCTCGCCCCTCCCTTTCAAATCTCCCCACCCTCATTACTTCTCCATTTCCCCCCTCTCACCCCTCCTCCTCAAAGCATCCTACCCGCTTCTTCCCCCTTCCAACTCTCACCTCCATCTCCCCCAACCTTCTGCCTCGCTCTGCCCCCTCCTCAAATAACACCACATTGTGCCTCACCCAATCACCATCAAACCTTTTGTCCGCCCCATCCTTCCCTTTCTCCGAGCTATTCTGAAATCTCTGACACACCTTCAACAGCTCTCCCTACCTCTTCCACATCTTACCCTACCCCTCCTCCCCCCTGTTCTGTATCCGAAGCTCCCCCTTCCTCTTCATTAACGGTATGGACCTCAAACATCCGGGGCCTTCGTTCAAACTTAACTGATCTCCATACAGGTTGCTTCTGACAAAACCAGACATGATCTGCTTAACAGAAACTTTCCTCCTTCATGATGTCTCTGATTCCTTAGTATCTCTCCCGGGTTACTCCCTCCTCCGGTATGATAGACTTGAGCCTCGTCCTGGAGGTGGGGTTGCTATCTTCATCAAAACCTCTCTTCCTCACTCGCCCTGCACTGCACTCTCTCCACCTCACCACCAGGAATACCTCTGGCTACGGCTTCCCCTTCGCTCCCACCTCTTGTTCATATGTGTGTTGTACCGTCCACCAAACAGTGATGACTCCATCTACATCTCGCTGTCAGATAATATGGACCAACTTCTATCTACCCATCCCAACTCTCTCTTCCTCATATGTGGTGATTTCAATTGTCACCATGCCAGTTGGCTGGGTGTGGGTACCTCTCTCACCAGCCATGGCTCCTCAGCAAAGGACTTCTGCGACTCATTGGGACTGACACAATCTGTCAATTTCACGACCCGGACCTCAGTCAACGGAGCATCTTCTCTTCTGGACTTGGTTATGATTAACTTCCCTGAAAATGTCTGCTGCTCTTCTTCTGCTCCAATCGGCTCTTCTGATCATGTGCTTGTTAAAGTGGACATCTCTCTGACCATTCTCAGGGAGCCTGCTCAGCGTCGACGAGTCTGGCATATTTCACTCAGGCCAACTGGCATGGTCTTCAAGCAGCCATCAATCATCGAGACTGGTCTCCCATCTCTACCACCTCTGACATCAACTCATCCTGGGAATTCTTCCAAAGTAAATTGCTCTCTCATGCACAGATTTATCCCATCTCGTCTTCAGTTGTCATACCCTTCCTCCCGTCCATGGTACACTGGATCTTGTGGTGAGGCTGTTGCCCAGAAACAACTTGCCTTCGTCTCCTGGAAAGCAAATCCAACGGAAGGAAATCTCATTTCCTTTCACAAAACCCGAAACATGTGTGTGTCCATCCTCAGGAGAGCCAGGAAACAATATCTCTCCGTTCTCAAGACCGAACTCTCTTATCTGTCTCCGTCTTCCAAATCCTGGTGGTGTCTGGTCAAATCTGTTTCTGGTGTTTGTTCCTCCTCCATCCCCTCCCTTACCTCAAACGGCTACACAGCTGACTCCGCACGTGAAAAAGCTGAATGCCTCAACTCTGTGTTTGCCTCTAAATCTTGTGTCCCAAACCCATCCCTCTCTATACCCAGTCGTACCCAGCTGCTCCTGGACTCAGTGTGCTTTCCTCCTGACAAGGTGGAAAAGTTTCTGTCAACCCTCGACTCTGATTCTGCAACTGGACCTGACGGCATCAGCCCACGGGTCCTAAAATCCTTTTCTTCCGCTCTTTCACTCCCTCTCTCTGTTCTCTTCACCCTCTCTTTTGCTCAAGGTCAACTGCCATCTGCTTGGAAATCAGCCAACATCACCGCTTCACACAAAAAAAATGCAAAAACAGATCCTAGCATCTACAGACCAATCGGCCTTCTCCCAATGATCAGCAAAGTCATGGAATCCATCATTGCTTCAGATATTAAATCTTTCCTCTTCTCCAATGGCTTGATCTCTGATCATCAATTTGGTTTCAGACCATGTCACTCTACTCTGGACATGCTTCTAGTGTCTCAACAATGGATGGAGGTCCTCAATGCCAAACAGGAAATTAGAGCTGTCTACCTCGACATATCACGTGCCTTCGATACGGTCTGGCACCCCGCTCTGCTCACCAAACTCTCCTCCTTTGGTATCCATGGAAATCTCCACGCATGGCTGGCGGACTTCCTCTCTAGTCGTAGTCAACGTGTAGCCCTGAATGGGTTTCTCTCATCCCCTCTTCCTGTTCAGGCTGGAGTTCCCCAAGGCAGTGTTCTGGGCCCTGTGCTTTTTCTGGTCTTCATCAATGATCTCTCTGACTCCCTTGAAAATCCTCTCTATCTCTTTGCTGATGACTCCACTCTCTGCCGCTCCATTCCTCATCCCTCAGTTCGGCAGTCTGCAGCCTCCTCACTCTCTGCAGACCTGGACAAAATCACAGACTGGGCAAACAAGTGGAACATGTCTTTCAATCCTGACAAATCTCAAACCCTTACGATGTCTCTCCGAAAAGACTGACTGGACAACCCTCCCATCCACTTTCTGAATAATCCTCTCCAAGAAGTTCTGTCACTAAAGCTTTTGGGTCTCACTATCTGCCATGATCTTTCCTGGAAAAAGCACATTTCCAATCTGGCCTCCAAAGCCAGTCGCCGACTGGGCATCCTCCGTCGTGCGAAGTCCTTCCTTGGCACGCCAGAGCTCCTCACCACATACAAGGCTTTCATCCGCAGCTCAACGGAGTACTGCTCTCCCCTCTGGGCTGGTGCTCCTGCCTCACACCTAGCTCGTCTTCACGCTGTTGAAACCAAAGCGTTCAGAGTCATTGGAATCTCCCGCGATGATGCTATCTCCGAGGGCCTTTCACTTACTCACCGCCGGCAGGTTGGTGGTCTTTCCGTCTTCTACCAACTCCTCTCCGGCCTAGCCCCCCCAGCCCTGTCTGTGCTCTGTCTCCCAAATATTCCTACAGGTCGCACAAGATCTGCCTGCAACCCTCTTATGGTTAAACTGCCAAAATCAAGACTCTGCTCACCTTCACTCCTTCATTCCTCTTTTCTCCCGCCTCTGGAACAAACTCCTCACTCTCTTCAATCCCACTCGTCCCTCCAGGTCTTTAAAACAGCTGTTCACCACCATCTCTTATCTTCCACAATCCAAAACCTTGATCTTTTCTACCCCCACTAATTTCACCCCAAATCCACTTTTTTGAAATACCAACTTCTTTCCTGGAAGCCCTTGGTGTCCTTCCGTTTTATACCTATCCTGCCTCCCCCTAAGCCCTCTCCCTCCCACACATCTCCCGATATCCCCGCTCTCAAATGTTGTGTTTGTGTGCTTCCTCCCCTTCCCTCCCCATCTTGTCTACTGCTCCCCTTTTTTATATACAGACTTGGCATTTAATATGGAATTTTTTTTTCTTCTTGACTTGGGATTAGTTTCTGATCTCGGTCTATCAATCTGGTGAGTTTCTTTTACGCTTCGGTGATTTCTTTGTTAAAAGAACCATGTCACTGATTGTCTGTCGCAGCAAGAAGTCAACAACAGGATTATATCACAGGTGGCGTGGCAAAATGTACGGACAGGAGCATTTGACGATTGGCTTCACAGTCAGGTATACAAGGGTTGTTGCGTTCTGTATTAGTGGAAAACAACTGCTGCACATCCCCAAAAGTTATTGACGCTTCCTCTGGAGATGGTCCGTCAACTCGACAATGCTGTTTGTCATGGAGTGGTGGCTTTACGAAATTACGGCATGAAAGAGCATGCTATTGCTCGGCAGTATGGCATCACTCAAGGTCAGGTGTCAAAGATCCTGAAACGAAATGCTCATAGGGGTGTCCCTACTCCAATACCGAGGCCAGGACGTCCCCGCAGAACCACAAGGAGGGATGGTTGCCAGCTGCACCGGTTAGTCCGCAATGGCCGTACCAAGTCAGCTAATCGGCTCAGGGCTGAGTGGTAGCAACTGACAAATGTGCCTGTATCCAGAAGGCCAGTCAACCAACGACTGGTTCAAGCAGGCAATCGTGCCAGGCGTCCCCTGAGAAAGCCACGCCTGACCAGACAACACCGCCAGCGCCGATTGCAGTGGGCCAGAGAGCACCGTCAATGGCAGCCAGAACACTGGAATCATCTGATCTTCAGTGACGAGTCTGGATTTCTGGTCTATCGTCAAGATGGCCGCGTCCGAGTGTGCAGACAAGTGCATGAAGCCTACAACAAAGATTGTATAGTGCCAAGAGTCCAAGCTGGAGGTGGTGGGGTGATCGTTTGGGCTGCGTTTCATGCAGGGGGCAAAACTGACCTGGTTGTTCTGAATGGAAACCTGAACCAGTTCAAGTACAGGGCCATTCTGGAAGAAACATTGCTTCCATTTGCTCGTGCAGCCTTTCGAGGAAACTTTGTCTTCCAAGATGACAATGCGCGGCCTCATCATGCTCGCATGATCCAACACTTTCTTGCTGACCAAGGTGTAGAGCATATGGAGTGGCCTGCCATGTCCCCGGATATGAATCCGATAGAGAACTTGTGGGCAGAATTAACACGTCAAATCGACCACTTGGACCAGCAACCGACCTCTGTGCGTGAATTGCAGCAGGCTATTGTCACTGCATGGCAAGCGATTCCTGTCCAAACCTTGGCAAATCTCGTGAACAGCATGCCTCAACGTGTACGTGCTCTCCTGAATGCTCGTGGGGGTTACACGAAGTACTGAACTGTAATTTTACTGTCCGTAATCCCAGTCGTAATTTAACTTTTGTTTTTGTTAAAAAAAATTTTTTGGCTAATGTGCAAAATAAAGAGATACTTCTGGAAAACGTACAGTAGTTTAACACAGTACAGAAGTTTAACCATGAATTGAGTTCGATATCAGTTTACATCACTTTCAAGGATCAATTTATTTGTTTCGAAATGTCAAATGTGGTTTTTGTTTCTTTTAAAGGTCACATTAACAAAATCTAGAACAATTTCAACATAATTCCAATGAACTTTTCGTTCTAAGACATCTTGAAAAGTAAGTTCACACACACAAAAAAAATATTCCATATTAAATGCCAAGTCTGTACTTTGTTTGCTTGTTTGTTTGATTTCTTTGTTTGATAAATGTTAGCTCTTTCACGAGCCTCGATGCTGTATACAAAAAAAAGAAAAAAAAAAGCAGGCGCCCTTCACCCATTTGCAACAATAGCATAACGTTCGAGTCATTTTCGACTTCTTTGTTCCGCACCGTCAAGTCGATTGAGCAGCTGCATATTTGTTCTTATCGTCCATGGGCCAGACCCCTGAATTTGATGGATTGGTACCACCTGGGGTGGCAAAATCTCACTGTGTTTTCTTGAAAGCCATATACCCATGGATGAAAAAAAAAACTTTGAAACTCCACTGGAGATCTATTTTAGCTCGTTCTGGGATGATGTTCTTTGGGATTCACTTTTCACAGAGACGAATCACCAAGCTGACCATGTGATTGCATCCAAACCAAACAAACATGCAGCAAAATCTTTCCAACAAAAGCCTCTTATTTTAGCGGAGTCAAAGGCATTTTTTGGGCTCTGAGTCTCAATGGAAATGGTGATACATAAAGATAGGTACGAGCAGTACTGGCGGTCTCAGGACGCAACACTTACTTTCACGCTTGGTTTTCCAAAGGTCATGACAAGAGACCGGTTCCTTGCAATCTGGTCTCTCCGACATTGTATAAATGAGGATGATCCCCAGCTTGACAAGACCGATAAAATGTCCAAGACCCGCCCAGTGTTCAATTATTTGATTGAGAAATTCAAGCATTACTTTGTTCCAGATTGTGAACTTTCACTTGATGAGGGAACGATCCCCACACAAAACATAAAGTACAAGCTGATCCGTTGGGGATTCAAGACTTTTCTACGATACAACAACAATAACAACAGGCATTTTAAGGCCATTTTCCCTGCGAGAGCGGGGTTTTTCCTTGCGGGCCCCATGATAATCTTCTCCATTTTGCCCTATTTTCTGCATCTCCCCTTGTTATAACTGCCCTTGCCGGCATTTCTTCTTCCACCACCTTTAGCCAAGTCTTTCTCGGTCTTCCCTGTCCTTTACTCCCTTCCACATTCATTTCCATTACTCTTCTCAACCAGTCACTTTCATCCTTCCTCAACACGTGACCAAACCATCTCAACCTTTTTCTCTTCACAGCATCCATCACAGGCTCTATTCCCATCATCTTTCGCAATTCATCATTTGTCTTCCTCTTTCTCAACTATACTCCGCACATCCACCGAACCATTCACATTTCCACCCTTTACAGCCTTCGTTGCTGCTCTCCATTCATTACCCATGTCTCGCTCCCATAAATCATAACACTTCTCACACATGCAGCATACACCTTTCCCTTCAGCTTCAACGACACCCCCCTCCTCGTGAGCATGCCACTCAGTTCCCGAAACTTCTTCTATGCACATCTCACTTGAGCAACCGTTGTCGAGTCTGATCCACCTTCTCCATTCAGCACGTCTCCTAGGTAGCAAAATGTTTTCACGCCTTCCAGCTTCACGCCGTCTCCAAGACCCAACTCAACATTTCCTCCATCTGCAGCTCCCTCTGTGCACACCTTACACTTGAATGTTTCTGCCACACTTGTTAATGACCCTCGCAGACCACTACATTTTTGATGAACCCACTCAGCGCACATTGTACATTGAATGGAGTTCACTCCGACACCCTTCCTGCACACAGCACACGGCCACTTCCCAGTTCCTTCCACCTCACCACATGCTTTACCACTTGCCATCACCTTCGTCTTTCTGAGATTCAACTTCAGACCTTTTGTCTCCATACATTCCTTCCACTTGTTCATCTTCTCCTCAGTCCATCCATACTTTCTGCAATCAACACCAGATCATCTGCATACAACAACTCCCACGTTAACCCCTCCTTTACATTCCGAGCCAGCACCTCCATCACAGCTACAAATAGTAGTGGACTTGGTACCGACCCCTGATGCACTCACACCTTCACCTCAAACTCACCACTGTTCCCGTCCTTCGTCTTTACAGCTGTGCGCACTCTCTCGTACATTGCCATCACGACTCTGATCAACCATTCCTCCACTCCTGACTTCCTCAATGCCCATGTCACTACTTCGCGTGGAACCCTATCGAATGCTTTCTCCAGATCAACAAACCCAAGAAGCATCTTCTTGCTTCTCTCTGTGTACTTCTCCTGCAACTGCCTTAAAATATAAAGCACATCTGTCGTTCCTCTTCCTGGCATAAATCCAAACTGCATTTGGTCGATCTTCACTTTCTTCCTCATCCTCCTCTCCAAACCCTTTCCATCACCTTCATTCCATGCTCCAATAACTTTGCTCGATACGAGCCACAGTCCAGAGGGTCACCTTTCCCCTTGTTTCGAGGGGCGAGGGTACTCAGTTCCCAATCCACTGGAATGCGGCCTTCTTTCACCACCAGATTACAGATCTCTGTCATTCTCTTCACACCCCAACTTCCCACTATCTTCAACATATCTCCTACAATTCCCGTCGGCCCTCCTGCTTTTCTACTCTTCATTGCTTTTATCGCTTCCTCAACTTCCTTCTCAGTTATCTTCTCTGCCGGTCATAAAACTGGGTAGCTCTCGATGTTGCCGTCCCATTCATTCTCTATATGTCTCTTCCATCTGCGTCCACAACGATTTGTCCCACTTCATCCTTCAAGCAACTCACCCTCATCACATCGCTCCTCTTTCGCTATCTGCTTTGCTTTGCAATCCTGAATACCGCTCTCTGACCCTCTTCCGAATCCAAGCTTTCTCCGAACATTTTCCGACATGCCTCCTGCGCCTTTGCTACCTCTTTCTTTGCAGCTTTCTTGGCTGCCTTATAACTTTCATGTTCTGCCTTTTCTGCCCCCGTACCCTTCGCCTTCTGCCACTCCTTGAAATTCTTCCTCTTCTCGTCATTCTCTTGATACGAGGTAACCAATGATGGTGGAACCGATTCGTGTGTTTCAGTGAAGAAGACTCCTCAGAACACTCAGAACGATGGCTGGTACAATGCATGACACCATCGGCTTGCAGGTAAGACATTACCTGCTCATTCTCTTTCCTTGTATACTCATGGCACCTTTTCCTTTGCAGTTATACCCTAAACCTTTTTGCCATCTTATTGGGGACTGTTATTGTCTTGGGATGGACTGTGATGATGCAGACTCATGGTACACCATTATGCTGTGTTAAGGGAACAGTCTTGAATTCGTGCATAGTTGAAAGGTTTTTTTTTATCAGTAAAATCTTGCCACTTTTTTGCCACCAATCTAGTAATTGTAATTTTTAGTAATTTTATTTGTCTGATTAAACATTTGTGCCATGTTAATTGTGTACATGGGTAGTTGTGTTCATTTTGCCCTTTAAAAAATGTCATTATGTCTCCACAGCCAAAAGTACCTGAGGCGTTGTTTTTGGCTTGTCGGTCTGGTTGTGCGCCCATCCGTGCATACATCGCAGATTATCGGTGCCTTGATAACGTTTGTGCACGGCTTAAGGGATTTTTTTTTTTTTTAAACCAGACTTGCTACAAATATGTACTCTGATGCAATGATGAACTGATTCGATTTTAGATTCAAAAAGTCTGGTCATGTGACCTTAAATTGAAAATCCACCGCAAGAACTTGCAAACCACAGAAGGGATTACAACTAGACTTGGCACAGGGGTGGGTTGCGATGCAAAGACGAACTGATTCAATATTCCGTTTGAAAGGTCAAAGGTCATTGTGCCCTTTGAAAATAATTTTGCAGATCATAACTTGAGTTAGAAGTTTCTGATGTTGTGGTTTATTTCTTCTACTTATCTATTTTCTCTCTTTTACTCTCTCTCTCAGACAACATTTAATTTTTCACGTGACCTTTATTTGAGATCATATGTAACAGTGGGTTGACATCTAACAGAGGTGGAGGCATATCCATTGATTGATGCATTCGTGTCAATTTTTTTTTAAATTCCTTTTTTTCAGCGAGAAAGCTTTTTTTCCCCCCAATTTTCTTAAATTGTCTGATGCTCGTGGAAGAGATGCAACGCAAATCACGTGCGAACGTGCTGTCAGCTACCCGAGACAACATTGGACTTAACTTTGGAGAAATACAGCCACGCGGCACTTCCTGGGGCACTCTGGGTCCAAATTTATTTCAGTTTAGTGTCAAACAACAGTTTCGAGTTTAGACTGTTTAAAAAGGTAATTATACATTGGACAGAATTGACTGAATAGTTTGTTGTTATCATAATTTTTACTTTGTGTCGGTGGACCCCACAAAACACCACAAAAAGCTATTTGTATAAAAAGCCTTAACAGAGTTTGGCCAAGGCGGAAAACCTTCTTGGAGGAGATGGGGCGGGGCAGATTAGGTTACGACAACGACAAGATTACATGTGAATTAGTCCTCTTGGCAAGTTTGTTTGAGATTGGATGAGTAATGCACGAATGTATCTTGATCAGACAAACAAACAGCCAATAAATTGCATATTTTATGATGATAGTCCTTGATTTCATGGTGTATTCTTAAATCGGTCTTATAAAATCAAAAACGCCCTCTTTACATGAATGCAATGAGATGTTACAATGCGTTTTTGAGAACATTTATTTTCTGACCGAGATGTTGAACAACTTGCAAAAAACATTTATTTCACATTTGCATTTGAGCATGAAAGCTGTCGTAAAATATGAACAACACCAAGGTGGTGTCTGTCATCATCTAAATTCTAAATGATCAATTAATTACTCTCGTTTCTTACAGGCTACTACAGTTGCTTGATCCTGATCCCCTGAATCTCGAAAAGAAACAATTCATGAAGCAGGTTGGTTTGTTATCGCTTTGGTTTTTTTTATCATAATGAGGATGAACATTAAGTTTGTATTGAAATTGGTGTTAATATAATTACCTCCGTCACTGAAGCTGGTTGGAAGTTATGTTTTTTTACCCCTATCTGTGTCATCCTGTTCACAGACAGACGATCTCAAAAAGTTGTTGACGGACTTGGACGAAATTTGGTGGACAGCTTGGGTGTTTGCCAAGAAGGAAATGATTAGATTTTGGTGAAGATCCGGATCCGGATCCGGATCCTAACATTTTTAGTCATTCTTCACCATTGAGAAATAGGGCCAATGACATTATATTGCACAATGTCTCAAAGAGTTGTTGATGGATTCAGACAAAACTTGGTGGATAGGTTGGGTGTACAACATGGACAAATCGATTTGATTTTGACGAAGATCAAGTTCCAGATATGATTGAGAATTTTTTCAAGTGATTCTTCACCATTGAGCAACAGGGCCAAAAACGATATATAACATGACATCTCAAAAGTTGTGGATGGATTCGGTCAAAATTTGTTGGATGAGTTGGGTAGGTGACAAGAACAAGCCGATTATATTTTAGATGTCCGGATCCAGATCCAGCCTTTCAGTGGGATACAAAACGTGAAATGTTCATACTCAGCTGTTCAGCCTGGCTGAGATATGCTCTCTACCAAGTGTCGTTCTTATTATCCCATCCTCCATGGGTGTGCGTGTGCGCGTGATAACATTTTTTTACCATTTGAGCTTTTGTCCTCAAATTTTCAACAAAGCTTTATTATGAGAATATGGAGAAGATAAATTCATAATTTTGTCAAAAGGTCAACAAGGGTCTGTGCCATATAAAATTGTGAATTTTCAAGAATTTGCATATTGAGTCACTGAATTGGTTCACCAATCAAAATGTAGAAGCTGATTGTTTTTTAAGATCAAAAGGTCAAGGTTGCATGAAGTCGTCAATTTTTCTCAGATAGACTTTAAATTTGAGATAAATATTGGGTCTCTGAAGCCTATTGATTTTGAAGTCGAATGGTCAAGGTTGCCTAAAATCGTCATCCTTTGTATTTCTTTTTGCTGTTTTCATCATATTCAGCATATGGAAGAAGTCTGAACACAAAGTGGACGTGGACGTGCTTTGCGTTTTCAGATGCATTCTAGTTGTGATTTGTTTTTGTCATTGGAGATTAGCTGCAGGCATTGAAATGCAATTTTTGTATTTTCCCCCCTTTTTCCAGTTGCTGGTTAAAGAACCAAAGGCAGTTGTGAATTATCCCAATGTACTTGTGCATGCTCGGCGTAGACTCAAAGAAATCGACTCCTTGGAGAGTGCTCCTTTTCTGCCTGAAGTCAAACAGGTCAGCAATTTGGTGTCCAGATTGGCACAAATATGGTTGGTTGATTTAAGGAGCAAATTGTTTTCTTTACATTTCATATATTTAAGACTGTTCTGTGTTATTTCCTCCACATATTTGACACAGACTACTTGATAGCACTTTCTCCTTCACACTTTGCCTGGAAGTGAATGTTCCCAGGACACTGTTGGATCATTGACGTCCATCAACCTACGCTAACAGATGAGGCACCCAGTTCAACGTCTGTCCAAGAGACAGCACACACAGTAATGCTTCGATAGTTTATAGCTGGGTCGACGTTCAAATCCAGGATAGACGGCTCAGAGGCGAGTGTGCATACTTCTCGGCCATCCTTCCAATCTTTTGTCTGCTGGTTCCCTGGCTGAATTCTAAATTTCCTCCGTAACCTGTATGAAGGTTGAACATGAGTTGTGTTGGTTGAGGGCACCGCATTTTAGTGCACTGCAGTTGCAGCCCAGCCATACCTACATTATAAACAGCAAACCCTTAAATATCACGGGGGTTACGTTCTTGGAAAATGTCACGATATTCAAAAATGCAATAGCTTAAACCAGTTACCTATGGGGGGAAAGGAGGTTAAGTTATTGGGCTCTGAGAAAATATCGAGGAAGGTAGGTGGCAGCCAAAAGTAAATGTATCACAATTAAAATAAATATAAATCGGCTTTACGATGAAGCCTCCTGTTGAGATGAAACAGATTAAACATTCAGAAGCGGATTAAACGTGCCCCCTCCATTCTGTAATGTGAAAATCCCCCATCATTCCTCCCATATTAATCTCTTAAATCGTCTCCCTTTGTAATCTGTCAATGTGTTTCTTTTATAAATCGTTCTGCAGTTCCAAATTAATAAAATAAAAACCACCTAATAAATAAAATAAAATGATCCCTTTTGGCCGTTGTTTAATACTTTGGCGCCATTATTGACGGTGAGGGGGTAACAACAAAAGGCTCGTACGATATAATTTGTTACAACTCAGCTCAACAAACCACGATTTGTCGAAATTAAGCCCCGTGGTAACTAAATGGGTACACGGAGGTTGCCTGTGTTTGGTCAAAACCGTGACGTTCAAATCCATGATCTTTGGAGCTTCTATTTATTTTCCTTTCAAATATATCGTAATACCAAGACAGCGTGGGACTCATTTAAAAAGGCATGTACAGCATCTATTTTCAATTTTCTTTTTTCCTCCATGCAAATCCAAAGCTTTATAAGTATTAGTGTAATCATATGAAGTAAGTAGTTTTAGCAGTTGTAGATTAATTTGATGGATTAAACTACTGTTGTGTTGATAATGATGGGCCAAACGACCTCCTACTATGTGTCCAAGTACCCTGCATTTATTGTCCCCCGTCACACAGCGGAGCGAAAGGGGGACTATGGTTTTCCCCTCCTCCGTCCGTGCGTGCGGGCGTGCGTGTTTGCGTGCGGGCGTGCGTGCGTAAGCGAAGGACCGCATTCGAATTTTGTGTGTGGGTGCAACCTACGTCAAAATCCAAGATGGCCGCCGCCATGTATGTCTGATGCCATGTATGTCTGAACCTTGTGAGATGAATATCTTGAAAAATAAGTGAAGTACCAACGTCTAAATTGGTGTATTGGTGTATGGGTGTATCTCGGCATAAGGAAGAACCCTATTGAAAATTGGGTCGCCACATCAAAATCTTAGATGGCCGCCACCATATATATGTCTGAACCTTGTGAGCGAAATATCTTGAAAAATAAGCGAAGTACCAACTTCTAATTTGGTGTGTGGGTGTATCTCGGCATCAGGAAGAACGCTATTGAAAATTGGGTCGCCACGTCAAAATCCAAGATGGCCGCCGCCATGTACGTCTGAACCTTGTGAGATGAATATCTTGAAAAATAAGCGAAGTACCAATTTCTAATCTGGTGTTTGGGTGTATCTAGGCACAAGGAAGAAGGCTATTGAAAATTGGGTCGCCACGTCAAAATCCAAGATGGCCACCGCCATGTATGTCTGAACCTTGTGAGCGGAATATCTTGAAAAATAAACGAAGTACCAACTTCTAATCTGGTGTGTGGTTGTATCTAGGCATAAGGAAGAACGCCATTGAAAATTGGGTCGCCACGTCAAAATCCAAGATGGCTGCCTCCATGTATGTCTGAACCTTGTGAGCGAAATATCATATCATAGCATGTTTTCTGCGTCTTCCACTTTGTCAACTCGCATCACTTCACCGACGGGGGACCTAGGCGTAACGCTTGTCTTCTCTGTTTTCCTGTTTGACAGTAAACAAAATTGAAAAATCATTCCGAACAGGAAACTTACTATTTTTAAAGGATGTCATAAAGGGCACAAACAGGCATGAATAACTCATGTAACGTGTTGGATAGGGTGGTGTAATAGCCACTGCATCAACGGCGGTAAACGTCCGGATTTTTTTTTTTTTTTTTTTTTTTTTTTAACAGGACTTTTACAATCTTTTTATTTTATTTTCAATTTAATTACATACTTGAACACTGTGTGGGGTAAGGTGTTCTATTAGCTCCTCTCGGTCGGTTTTCAGAGAACCCATCACAATGAAATTAGGTTTGTTTGTTCTCATATCAGCTTAACTCTTGATGCCTTTAAAAGTTACTCATTTGGAAAAACAAGTTAATATGATGCAAATCAACATTGAAAAGTGATCCATTTCAAAACATATGCACTTTTAACTACTAGTATTATTGGTACATCGTACAGTACAACGTCCTCTTGGCACATATCCATGCTACTTTGTAGTTAAATTATTTTTACATTGGTCATGTTGTTTACATTTACAGGCAATGGTACGACAAGGATTTCTGAAGCCAAATGAATTTTTTTCACAATGTTGGACTGCAGTCCTGGCAGGCATCGACTTGTTGGCTGTGTCTGCAAACTGCGCCAGTGAGACTTCAGCTTTCTTGCCACCACTGCTCACTTGGCTGGTCAACCCAGCCGCTTATGCTACATTACCTGGTGGCAATGGGGTAATGACTTCCACTCCTCCCCTCCCACCCCCAGTGTAAGTTTGTGTGTCGTTGGTTGTTGTCTCCATTTGTGGGTTTCAGAAGGTGGAACATAGTCCTCCCGGGACCCAAAGTATCCACCTCCTCTTCGGGAAGGGATCACGGTTCATGGAACAAGCTGTTCAACCCTTCCAGAGTTTTGTTCCATGGGCTCTTTTCAGGATCGTCACTGAACCCCGAAATGCCTCCAGTTATAGTTCATTTATGGTAATATTCCCGGGGATGGTTTTTGTATATCTCACTGAGGTTCTTCTTCATCATTCCTGTTGCTCCAATTATCACTGGTACAATTTCGATTCTCTTCAGCTTCCAAGATCTCTTGACCTCATTTTTGAGGTCCTAGAATTTGGTCATTTTCTTGATTTCTGCATTGTTTAGGCCAAAATTACTGGGTACTGATATCTCAGTCAGCAATGCTGTCTTTTCCTTTTTGTTCCCGAGTACAACGTCCAGACACAATGCTTTGTTTGCTATGTTCACGCTCGATGGAATCATCAGGTCTTACGTGAGCATGACGTCCTCATTTTCAATGATTGCCGTTGGTTCGTGTTTCCATGAGTTTTCTGGAACTGGGATGTCTAAATTTTTGCAGGTATGCCAATTAACCACTTTGCATACTTTGTTGTGCCGTTGTGTGTAAAGTTGTTCTGATAATAGTTTTTTGCTTCCCAAAAGCAGGTGACTAGTACTTTCTGTTTGTCTTGCATAATCCACATTTGTCTGTCTGACTCAGTCCTATCATCTTTTAAAATCCATTGGTGTAGTGTCCTTGATCTTGGGCATTTATAATGATTCGTTCGCCTCTTCATAGTTGAGTTGACCTCTTCATAGCTATTCCAGTGATCCTTCTTTGTCTATCCCCAATCTGTCCAACTCTTTTTTTTGTATTTCCCTGCTCTTTTGTCTTTCTATATATTTGTCACTATATATTTGCTGGTATTTCATCTTGTATTTTTCTTTTGTCTTTTTCGCAATCATTGGGCCTCTATTCATTGCTGTTTCGGTTTGGTGCGTGACATCTTCCAATCACACCTGTTTTTGGAAGTTTGTTGCATGGTGCGTGAGATACCTTTTCTGGCTTTTGTTCATGCTTGTACACAAATTGTATTCGGTTGTCTGTTGAGCTTTTCATGTACTCTGCTAATCCTGCAGTCGTCACTGTTCACTTGATTGAGTTCCATCAGGTCGCCACCTCCTTTCCTCGGCAGGTACATTCTTGGAGGTACATATGCAAAAATGTATTTCCATACATGTATGTGTAGTGTATATGTGACTGGCTCTGGCAAAAGCAGACACTTGGGGGCAAAAATCAAAATGGAGATTTTGATATCTGATCCCCCATGCTTTTCTCTTTCATTTGATGTATACATTATGTTAATTGGATGAAAGTTAACGAGGTTATGGTATTTTAATGAGAATTTTATTTTCGTTTAAACAATGGAGATAATTAGGTTCAAAGTTCACAATACAGTTCACACGCACAAGGAATGTGCACACGTAGAGCTTTTCATTCACACCAAACATGTATGTCAGGGATCTCCTTCGATTTACGATGTATGGTTCATAGTAAAACATCGAAATTTTGCGATCTACATGACTTTTTGAGAACATTTTGAGAATGACATTTTAGATTCTTCGTCGAATTTCACAACTTTTCTCTTGTTTCTTGGAAAAATGTTTTGGTGCATAATAATCTAGAGAAGTTACTCTTTCTATCCATATAAAAATCTCAATTTGGTCCCTGTGGTCATATTTTGACTGTTTGGCTTTTTCTCGCAAAGAGAAATGCCGACAAGTGTCTGGTTGTGCCAGGGCACGTCATATATATATATATAATATATATATATCTATATTATAATAGCCGTAGATGATTCTGTCTGTCTGTCTGTCTGTTGGGCGTCTGTCCGGGGTGTGGCTTACTCGGTTTGCAGAGTAGCTCCACCCATAGCTCCACCCATTCTGGGAGTGGCTTCATATAATTATAAACAAAAAATATCCACCATTTTATTAACTCGCATAGCTTTGAGGCCTGTTTTGTAGGCCCGTGGTGTCTTACTCTCTCTCCCAGTTTTATTTCAAATCAAATTCGATATATCATTTCATTTTTCACAGTCGCTAACATAGTTTTAGACTCGGTTGAAAAAAAACTGGAAGAAAATCCAATGAAAGTTGCCGTTTATAGAACGAAATGAATTCTCAAACGCCTGTAACTTCAAGGCCATTGAGTCTCTCTCACGCCTTTATCTCCAATCTAACTCACCATATGATTTCATTTTTATCGATGGTTTTAGACTCGGTGTCAGCAATAATTGAGAACATTCCACACACGCGGGAAAATGCAGAGATATATTTTTAAAAATCGCGTCATGGTGTATCATACACCGCCCAACATGACACCGACGGCAACGTGTCGATACATATTAAAAAATCGATATATCATTTCATTTTTCACAGTCGCTAACATAGTTTTCGACTCGGTTGAAAAAAAACGGGAAGAAAATCCGATGAAAGTTGCCGTTTATAGAACGAAATGAATTCTCAAAGGCCTGTAACTTCAAGGCCATTGAGTCTCTCTCACGCCTTTATCTCCAATCTAACTCACCATATGATTTCATTTTTATCGATGGTTTTGGACTCGGTGTCAGCAATAATTGAGAACATTCCACACACGCGGGAAAATGCAGAGATATATTTTTAAAAATCGCGTCATGGTGTATCATACACCGCATAACATGACACCGACGGCAACGTGTCGATATATATTAAAAATTCGCTTTTGCTTTTCCGTTAAGATATATTACTTTTTCGTTTGATGACAGTCGGCACAAAAACGTCAACAATGATGCCGACATATATTTCTTCGTTTTTATTTCATTCAACATTATTAGCCTGAAGTAAAATATGCTTCAGGAAATTACCGAGAGATATTTCTTCATTTTTTTAAATTGGTTATGTGCGCATACACTTTAAATAGGTTTATTTGAAATCTTTAATTTTCCACAATATAATTTACTTGCCATTTATCATTTGATGATTACGAGACAAATTCCTCTTGAGGATCGTGACAATTCATGCGCTGCGTGGAAACTTCTATTTCCAAAATGAATGAGACGATCGATGAAGAACGCAGACTTGAACAGGATGTAGCAAGAAAACGAATGAGACGGGCGAACGAGTCCATCGACGAACGTCAATGCAAATTTGCGGGGTCACCCGTGGGAATCCCACGGGCATGGATGTGTGTGACATTTCGACATTGAGTTAGATGCTGCACATTCATTTTTACTAAATGGTTACTGGCAAGTCATCAGATCCAGAAATGGTGTTATGAACACAATTTATTTACGCGCAAGCACGAAAGCAAGACGGGCCGATTTCCGATTCCGATGGGCCGACGGGCGAGACGGGCCGATTTGGAGCAAGAAAAAGAACGAGACGGGAGAAAAACGAGAGAAACGAGACGGGGAAAGCCGATTGGAGAGGCGAGTGAGGAGCGATTGGAGAGGCGAGTGAGGAGCGATTGGAGAGGCGAGTGAGGTGCAATTGGAGAGGAGTGTGAGGGGCGTTTGGAGAGGAGTGTGAGGCGCGATTGGAGAGGAGTGTGAGGCGCGATTGGAGAGGAGTGTGAGGCGCGATTGGAGAGGAGTGTGAGGCGCGATTGGAGAGGAGTGTGAGGCGCGATTGGAGAGGAGTGTGAGGCGCGATTGGAGAGGAGTGTGAGGCGCGATTGGAGAGGAGTGTGAGGCGCGATTGGAGAGGAGTGTGAGGCGCGATTGGAGAGGTGTGTGAGGCACGATTGGAGAGGGGAGTGAGGCGCAATTGGAGAAGAGTGTGAGGCGCGATTGGAGAGGAGTGTGAGGCGCGATTGGAGAGGAGTGTGAGGCGCGATTGGAGAGGAGTGTGAGGCGCGATTGGAGAGGAGTGTGAGGCGCGATTGGAGAGGAGTGTGAGGCGCGATTGGAGAGGAGTGTGAGGCGCGATTGGAGAGGAGTGTGAGGCGCGATTGGAGAGGAGTGTGAGGCGCGATTGGAGAGGAGTGTGAGGCGCGATTGGAGAGGAGTGTGAGGCGCGATTGGAGAGGAGTGTGAGGCGCGATTGGAGAGGAGTGTGAGGCGCGATTGGAGAGGAGTGTGAGGCGCGATTGGAGAGGAGTGTGAGGCGCGATTGGAGAGGAGTGTGAGGCGCGATTGGAGAGGAGTGTGAGGCGCGATTGGAGAGGAGTGTGAGGCGCGATTGGAGAGGAGTGTGAGGCGCGATTGGAGAGGAGTGTGAGGCGCGATTGGAGAGGAGTGTGAGGCGCGATTGGAGAGGAGTGTGAGGCGCGATTGGAGAGGAGTGTGAGGCGCGATTGGAGAGGAGTGTGAGGCGCGATTGGAGAGGAGTGTGAGGCGCGATTGGAGAGGAGTGTGAGGCGCGATTGGAGAGGAGTGTGAGGCGCGATTGGAGAGGAGTGTGAGGCGCGATTGGAGAGGAGTGTGAGGCGCGATTGGAGAGGAGTGTGAGCCGCGATTGGAGAGTGTGAGGCGCGATTGGAGAGGAGTTTGAGGCGCGATTGGAGAGGAGTTTGAGGCGCGATTGGAGAGGAGTGCTAGGTGGAGAGAGGAGAGTGTCAGGTGGAGACAGGAGAGTGTCAGGTGGAGAGTGAGGGGGTCACATATTATGTGAAATAAATAAATTGTGTTCATCACACCATTTCTGGATCTGATGACTTGCCAGTAACCATTTTGTAAAAATGAATGTGCAGCATCTAACTCAATATGTCGAAATGTCACACACATCCATGCCCGTGGGATTCCCACGGGTGACCCCGCTAGTATATTATAATAGGCTACGGTGATTCTGTCTGTCTGTTGGACGTCTGTCCGGGGGTGTGGCTTACTCGGTTTGCAGAGTAGCTCCACCCACCCCTCCTTCTCGAATAGCTTTGAGGCCTGTTTAGTTAGGCCCGTGCTGTCTTTCTCTCTCACACAGATTTATTTCAATTCTAATTCGATATATCATTTCATTTTTCGCAGTCGCGACCATAGTTTTAGACTCGGTTGAAAAAAAACGGGAAGAAAATCCGATGAAAGTTTCCGTTTATAGAACGAAATGAAATCTCAAACGCCTGTAACTTCAAAGCCTTCTTGAGTCTCTCGCACGCCTTTATCTCCAATCTAACTCACCATCTGAGTTTCATTTTTATTGATGGTTTTAGACTCGTTGTCAGCAACGCGGGAAAATGCAGAGATATATTTTTTAAAATACACCATATCACCGCCCAACCGCCAACAACCGCCCAACATGTATCGTACACCGCCCAACATGACACAGACGCCCAAATGACACAGACGGCAACATGTCGACATTATCGCTTTTTCTTTAAACCGAGTGAACCGAGCTGAACCGAGCTGAACCGAATAAACCGAGTGAATTCACCGAGCGAATTTCATCCAATTCCACCGAGTTTCATGAAATTACCGAGAGATATTTCTTCGTTTTTATTTTATTAGTTACCAGCAGAAGTACCCAGCGTTGCCGGGCGGGGGAGGGGGGAAGGGCACGTACACTGGAATGCAGAGATATATTTTAAGAAATACACCATATCACCGCCCAACACCGCCCAACCGCCAACAACCGCCCAACATGTATCGTACACCGCCCAATATGACACAGATGTCGACATTATGGCTTTTTCTTTAAACCGAGTGAACCGAGCCGAACCGAATAAACCGAGTGAATTCACCGAGCGAATTTCATCCAATTCCACCGAGTTTCATGAAATTACCGAGAGATATTTCTTCGTTTTTATTTTATTAGTTACCAGCAGAAGTACCCAGCGTTGCCGGGCGGGGGAGGGGGGAAGGGCACGTACACTTTAAACATGTATATACATGTGGGATGTGGGATATATACATGTGGGACATGTGTGTGTTTGTGTTTGTGTGTGTGACTGTGTGTGTGTGTGACTGTGTGTGTGTGTGTGTGCGCGTGCATATATGTGTGTGTGTGTGTGTGTGTGTGTGTGTGTGTGTGTGTGTGTGTGTGTGTGTGTGTGTGTGTGCCTGCGTGCATATGTGTGTGTGTGTGTGTGTGTGTGTGTGTGTGTGTGTGTGTGTGTGTGTGTGTGTGTGTGTGTGTGTGTGTGTGTGTGTGTGTAGATGTATATATGTGTATAATGTGCATATATGTGTGTGTGTGTGTATAATGTGTCTGTATGTGTGTGTGTGTGTATATGTAAACATGGGCCGGTGTGTGTGTGTAAAGTGTGAGGAGGTATTGGAGAGGAAAATGCAGAGATATATTTTTTAAAATCGCGCCATGATGATAAACGCAAATACACCGCCTAAAATAACAGTCGACATATATTTAAAATTCGCTTTTTCTTTTCCGTTAAGATATATTACTTTTACTTTTGATGACAGTCGTCACAAAACGACATATATTTCTTCGTTTTTATTTCATTCAACATTATTAGCCGGAAGTAAAATATGGTTCATGAAATTACCGAGAGATATTTCTTCGTTTTTTTATTTATTAGTTATTTGCGCATACACTTTAAATAGGTTTATTTGAAATCTTTAAGTTCACAATGTAATTTATTTGTCATTTGATGATGACGAGACACTTCCTCTTGACTCGTGACAATTCATGCGTTGCGTGGAAACTTCCATTTCCAAAATGAATGACAGTCGATGAAGAACGCAGAATTGAACAGGATGCAGCAAGAAAACGAATGAGAAGGGCGAACGAGTCCGTCGTCGAACGTCAATGCAGACTTGAACAGGATGCAGCAAGAAAACGAATGAGACGGGAGAACGAGTCCGTCGACGAACGGCAATGCAGACTTGTACAGGTTGCAGCAAGAAAACGAATGAGACAGGAGAACGAGACAGTTGAGGAACGTGAACACAGACTCGCACAGGATGCTGCTGCAACAACGATGAGGAGGGAGAACGAGACAGTCGAGGAACGTGAACACAGACTCGCACAGGATGCTGCTGCAACAACGATGATGAGGGAGAACGAGACCCTCGACGAACGTGAACACAGACTCGCACAGGATGCTGCTGCAACAACGATGAGGAGGGAGAACGAGACCGTCGATGAACGCCAACACAGACTCGCACGGCATGCTGAGCAACAAAGACGTTGGAGTGCTCAGCAAACATATACAACCGCAGCCATAATGAATCCGGCCGAAGTATCCGATAATATTGTTCAAGAGCATAATTGCGGTCCAATGACGTCACCATGTGTGTACTGTTCTGCACACCATTTCACAAATGAATCAACAGGACAAGGGGATGGATTTACACTGTGTTGTTCCAAGGGAAAAATTAAATTGCCTCCACTATTTGCCGTACCTGCTCGACTGCAACAACTTTATCAGGGTGACGATGGAAAATGTCGCAACTTCTGAGACAATATCCGGAATTACAATTCGGCATTAGCTTTTGCATCAATGGGTGCTCAGATCTCATCTCCTCCAGGAAATGGACCGTACTGTTTCAAAATCCACGGTCAAATTTACCATCGCTGTGGTCCATTACATCCATCACATGTACATGAACAAGCACAATTTGCACAATTATTTATTTTGGATACAGCTCAAGCTACAAAGGAACGTATGAATCGACCTGAGAATCACAGATGTTTGCAAGAATTGATGGCAGAACTGCACAACATACTATCTGACGTTAATCCTTATGTCACATGTTACAAGACTATGTTCGAGCGTGAACAGGAAGAAATCAGGAAAGCTGTCCTTGAAGATCGCCTCCCTTCTACCTTGGAAATGCATTTTCGTCGACCACGCTTCTGATACAACATACCAACTGCTGATGAAATTGCTGCTGTCTTCGTTAGTGGACAAGATGGTGAACCACCTGCAAACAGGGATTTCCAGGTTCATTTGCATGACCAGGGCTTACACAATCTCTCTCCACTTTCCTCTCACATTGATCCCATGACATATCCCATTCTCTTTCCACATGGCGAGCCTGGATGGATGATAAACATGCCTCACCAGCGACAGACTGCGGTTCGAAACAAGGTAACTCATCGTGAATTCTATGCCTACCGACTGGCTATTCGAAATGAATTCAGCACTATCCATTCTTCGGGGAAATTGTTCCAGCAGTATGTTGTCGACGGATATTGCAAAGCAGAAGCAAATCGACTGCAATACTTCAAACAAAATCAGGAAACCCTTAGAGCCATGGAATACAGAGGACTACTGGACCACGTCCAGAACGTTGCTGCTGATAACCAACGTCCTGTCGGTCGTATCGTCATTTTGCCGTCGAGTTTTGCAGGGAGTCCAAGAGCTATGCAGCAGAACTACCAAGATGCTATGGCCATTGTTCGCAAATTCGGAAAACCAGATCTTTTCATCACGTTCACGTGTAATCCAAAATGGACAGAGATACAAGAAAACATCGGACAACACCAACGAGCTGAAGGCAGACCAGATTTAGTGGCACGCGTGTTTCATCTGAAATTAAAAGAGTTAATCGACGATATAACGAAGAAGCACGTGTTGGGCAAAGTACGTGCATTTCTCTACGTCGTCGAGTATCAGAAGCGTGGCCTACCGCATGCCCACATATTACTCACGCTGTGCCAAGAAGATAAAATTTGTACCGCCGACGACATTGACAGAATTGTTTCCGCACAAATTCCTAATTCAAATGAGTCACCAGAGATCCATTCCTTGGTGAAGTCTCACATGATACATGGTCCGTGTGGCACTTTAAATCGCCATTCGATTTGTGTGAAAGATGGAGTGTGCAGTAAAGGCTTTCCAAAAGTGTATGCTGCAGAGACACTTGCGAGCATAGATGGCTATGCCCTTTACAAGCGTCCCCCAAATGGACCCACCATAACCGTTCATGGAACCGATGTTGATTGCCAATTTGTGGTCCCATTCAATGCTTATTTACTGAAGAAGTACAGAGCACACATCAACATTGAGGTTTGCGCAAGCATACAGAGTATAAAGTACTTATTTAAATATGTGTACAAGGGACATGACTGTGCCGGCATCGAAATTCGAGAGTGCGGGAGAGTGGAGGTGGACGAAATAAAGACCGATTTGGACTGCAGATATGTCAGTGCCCCAGAGGCAGCATGGAGATTGATGGAATTTGAAATGCACAAACTCCCATTCCATCACCAGACTTGCGGTACACTTACATGAATTGCAGACTGTTGTGTTCAGGGATGGTAACGAGGAAGAAGCCATTGTACGACATAGGGGTACAACACTTACAGCTTGGTTTCAGTTAAACCAGAGAGACCCTGAGGCACGAAGTTATCTGTACCGTGACATTCCAAAATATTACGTATTTGAAGATGGACGAAAGACATGGAAACTTCGACGCCGGGGCGGCAACAAGGTTATCGGACGCACTGGTTTCGGCAAGCCCTATGGACATTGAGCGCTTTCATCTTCGTGTACTCCTGCTGCACTGCCCTGGTAAAACATCATTTGAAGATCTCAGAACCATAAATGGAGTAGTTTGTGAAACATACAAGGATGCAGCCAGGAAATTACATTTAACAGAAGATGATACAGAATGGGACAGGTCCTTAGCTGATGGAGTTATCTTTGCCATGCCACAACAATTGAGATCTCTTTTTGCAACCCTATGCATATTCTGCACACCAACAGACACGTCGGCACTGTGGGAAAAATATAAAAACGACCTTTGCGAAGATTTTGTGCACAGCGGCCATATAGTGGAACAGAGTATTTTCATGGCATTGCGAGAAATACAGTCCTTCCTCCTGAGACATGGACAGACCTTGGAAGCATTTCAGTTACCAATACCTCCAGACACTGTTTAAGATCTTTCGAGTGATGATTATATCAGTATGTACCGGGAGATGAACATGAAAAAGGTGAAAACAACAGACAACTACTAAATGATGACCAAATCCAAATTGTAGACGAGGTCCTACAGGCCGTTCATTGTAGGGAGCAGTACACAGGCAACCGGTTGTTTTTCGTTGATGGACCGAGCGGAAGTGGCAAGACCTTTCTCTATAATACGCTTCTGCACATCTTGCGAGGCCAGTGTCGTTTGGTTCTTCCAATGGCGTACTCGGGCATTGCAGCAACATTGCTAGCCGGGGGCGGTACATCGCACCATTGATTTAAATTGCCAGTGCCCATTTTGGAAAACTCCACATGCAACATATCACCTACGAGTAAAGATGCAGATGCTCTAAGGAAGGCCAACCTATTCATTTGGGATGAAGCACCTATGGCTCCAGCATATGCTTTAGCAGCTGTTGATCGATGTCTCCGGGATGTAACCAGCAACAACATTCCTTTTGGTGGAAAGGTCTTACTTATTGGTGGGGACTTCAGGCAGGTTTTGCCCGTTGTACCTCGCGCTGCACCTGCAGCAATCATTGCCACATGCATCAAGCGTAGCAAGTTGTGGCCAAAGTTCAAACAGCTGAACTTAACATCAAACATGAGAGCTAATGATGACGAAGAATTCTCAAAATGGTTACTGTCGGTTGGAAATGGGACTGTGGAAACAATTCCTGACTCAGATTTAATACGACTGCCTGATCGTATCTGTGTAGAAGACAACATTTCTTTAGCAGAGGCTGTTTTCGGTAATTTGAACGAAATCCATTCAAACTATGATGCGCTGGCACAACGAGCCGTGTTGTGTCCAAAGAATGAATCCACATTTGTGAACAACGATGAGATACTGGATGCATTTCCTGGGGGGAAAAAGACGTACTTCAGCGCTGATTTCATTGTCTGTGATGACCCTGAAGAGGCACTAAATTATCCTATGGAATTCCTAAATCAATTAACTCCTTCTGGAATGCCATTGCACAAACTTCGTCTCAAAGATGGTGTTGTCATCATGTTACTCCGTAACTTTGATCCGAAACAGGGACTGTGCAATGGTGCAAGATTGGTTGTTAAAAGATTGTTGCCAAACATAATAGACGGAGAAATAATTTCTGGCAGTCACAAAGGGACACGCACATTTATACCCAGGATTAGTATTGCACCTTCCGATACAACACTACCATTCGTACTCAAACGCCATCAATTTCCAGTTCATGTGGCATTCTCTTTCTCAATAAACAGGAGTCAAGGTCAAACATTACACAAAGTTGGGATTTACTTACCAGAACCCGTCTTCAGCCATGGCCAATTATATGTTGCATTGTCGCGTGCTAAACGATTTGAGGATGTCAAGGTAAAGGTAGTCAGTAATGGCCAACAGGGAAAAATTGATGGCCACAGTGGAATCTTCACCCGTAATGTTGTTTACCCGGAGGTCCTGCAGTGACACCATTCAGGCAACAAAAGGAGGGCAAGAAGGAAAATAGTTAATTACTCCGACACATTTAGTTGAGGTGACTGAAAAATCACCGGACCATTGGTGCTGTTTTGATGCTTTTTACTGCTGTTTTGATGCTTTTTACTGCTGTTTTGATGTTTTCACTGCTGTTTTGATGCTTTTTCACTGCTGTTTTGTTGCTTTTTCACTGCTGTTTTGACGCTTTCCACTGTTGTTTTGATAGTGTTTTGATGCTTTTTCACTGCTGTTTTGACGCTTTCCACTGTTGTTTTGATAGTGTTTTGATGCTTTTTCACTGCTGTTTTGATGCTGTTTCACAGCTGTTCTGATGCTTTTTTGCCGTTTTTTTAAATATAAAAATCTCATTTAAAAAAAAAAAATTCCAAAAAAATCTCAATGATGACATAATTCATCCGAAAACGTTGAAGCAACTGCATAATATTACGGTGATGTTTAACTCTGAGTGAGAATAGTTCTAAATTTTAAAAACTTTCTTCTGATATTTGTGATTTATTTCAAACAAACTGTATTTCCCATCTACACGGGCATGTATTCCTATTAACGTTATGTAAAGTACATAAATTGTGTGGATTACATCATTTGTGGATGTGATCAATTGCCAGTAACCATTTTATATAACTGAATGTGCAGGCGCAGCATCTAACTCAATATGTCGAAATGTCACACACATCCATGCCCGTGGGATTCCCACGGGTGACCCCGCTAGTATATATATATATTGTTGCGGATCTCGCACGTCGGTGCTCCCCTTATCAAGGGGGGGTTAATCCCCTTGTCTTTTTTATCTGGCCGACCCGAGTCCTTAGAAGTTATAACGCTCCTTCCGGTCAGTATTAGGTAGGGTTATTGGTCAATTTAGTCCCAAATACCTAATTACGAACACCGACCGCGAAGCAGGGAAATAACTCCCGCTCAAACCACGGATATGATGGAAAATGCCGAGCGGATAGCAATCCGCGATCCGAGCTGTTAACAATGGGACTAAACCCGATTCTAAGCGGTTTCTAATCGTGCCACGTTTACCCAATGAGAGAAAGGACGGATGCAATCGGACAAGAGGAAACCCATAAGATAGGAAGAACAAAGATTGGTTTATTAATTATTTACAAGAAGGAGAAGAGGAAACAAAAGGATGTACAGGATAGGAAGAGGAAGAAGCAGCACACAGGGCAGTCTTATCTTAATACCCAGGACAAACGTACACACTCACACGGGGATTGTAGCTGGTAGGGTGGAACAGGTAGAGGGTCTGGCGATGAGGTCCAGGCTCCGGTCCAGCGGGCAAAACCCGGCAGACACCTCCGCATATGGTTGAACGCGACCGGACAGTTCTATAGCGGGGGGAAACTGGTGTCCTGCGTATGTAATAGGTGCACACTTGTGCCAAACGCCCTCTCTCTCCCCAATGTCCTCTTAACAAGCGTGCCCTTCTTCTTCTCAGTCCTGTTCAATGCGCATTTCCCAAAGAGTCATCTTACAACGCGCGCGCCTCCAACAAGTCTCGTACAACCAGCGCTCTCCCATCAAAGTTTGTGAAAGGGCTTTTCGCTCGCTTTTTATATCTCTCTGCGCGATCACTCCCCGGGCCCCAAAGCCACGCCTGTCGGTGATGTCCCTTCAGCCCTGGTTGGCTGGTGAGGGCTTTTACTGGCCACGCCTTTGACGGCTGTTTGACGTGCCACACCTTCTTCTTGGAGCTCCGCCTCCTTTCTCGGGCCTCACCGCGTGGCCGTGGTTTGGGCCTTAGCGAGCTCCAGCTCAAGGCAGCGAACGCTGCTATCAAGGCGCGTAACAAATTGAGAGAGCCATAGGGCAGACTGGAGGGCGCGTAATGGCATCGCTTGGAGAGGGAGGTCGCAAACTGAACGGAATGGGGACCTACTCTTATTTGATTGACGCAACGCAGATTCAACTATTGGAAACACGGCCTTATCTAAACACATACTAATGAGATAACTGAAGTCCTATGGTGGCCTACGTGTTGCTTGTGGCCTAACTAGGGGGTGCAACCTTTAACCTTTTAATAATGGGATACTTACAAGAGTGTGGGTTCTAAAACTGCAATAATATATATATATATATCGTTCGGATTAAAATTCAACAGTCCAGGAAAGACCCATGTCTTTCAGTCCTGACAAATCTCACACTCTCACTATGTCTCTCCGAAAAGACCGTCTGGACAACCCTCCCATCTACTTTCTGAACAATCCTCTCCAAGAAGTTCTGTCACTCAACATTTTGGGTCTCGCTCTCTGCCATGATCTTTCCTGGGAAAACCACATTTCCAAGCTGGCATCCAAAGCCAGTCGCCATCTGGGAATCCTCCGTTGTGCAAAGTCCTTTCTGGGCACTTCTGAGCTCCTCACCACATACAAAGCTTTCATCGTCAGCTCAATGGAATACTGATATCCCCTCTGGGCCGGTGCTCCTGCCCCACACCGAGCTCGGCTTCATGCGGTTGAGACCAAAGCATTGTCATTGGAATCTCCCGCGATGAAGCTGATTCTGAGGACCTTTCTCTCTCTCTCTCTCTCTCTCTCTCTCTCTCACCGCAGGCAGGTTGGTGTTCTTTCTGTCTTCTACCGACTCCTCTCCCGCCTTGCTCCACTTGCTCTGTCTGTGCTCTGACCCCAAAATATTCCTGCAGGATGCACAAGATCTGCCAGCAACCCTCTTCTGGTGAAACTGCCAAAATCAAGACTCTCTGCTCACCTTCACTCTTTCATTCCTCTTTTCTCCCGCCTCTGGAACAAACTCCCTCACTCTCTTCAATCCCTCTCCTCCCTCCAGGTCTTTAAAACAGCTGTTCACCACCATCTCTTGTCTTCCCCCATCCAAAACCTTGGTCTTTTCTACCTCTGTTAAAACACCCCAAATCCGCCTCTTTCAACCCCAACTTCTTTCCTGAAATTCCTAGTAGTGTTCATTTGTTTTATACAATGTACCCCTCCCTCCTCCCCCAGCCCTTCCCCTTCCATAGATCTACCGACGTCCTTGTTCTCTGCTGTTGTTGTGCTTGTCTGCTTCCCTCTCTCTCCCCCTCTTGTCTCCCGCCCCCTTCATTGTATGTTTATGTGTCTGCATGTTTTCATGTTCAATGTGTTAGCTCTTACACATAGCCTCGATGCTGTATATATATAATAAAATAAAATAGAGTGGCAGCCTTCCTCAGCTCTTTCTTGTTGCCCACTTCGTCACAAAAGAGACGTGGAGTGTCGACTGGTTCGCTGAAACATGTTGAGGGTGAGGGTGAGCCCTGTGTAATAGACCTTGCACCACTGTTCATGCGGTGAGTTTTCACTGGGCTAACTGACTTGTCTTTGATGCTTATTCCTCGCTCTCTCCACTTTTTGATTGTCGACAGCATTCCTGCAAGATTTGTGCCACACTACTTGATTAAACATCAACAGCTGAACTATATTCTGAGTACTAACACCACCACCACCACCATCGCCAATGTTATCTATGACTACAGAGTCAGGCAGTTCACTTAATTCCTTAAGTTCCTGGATATTGTCCACAACTTCTTTGTAAGTGGTTGAAAGTCTCTTTCAGGGTTTTTTCTCAATTTCACAGATGATGAGGGATCCATAGTTGGTTTATTTCTTTCATCTGATGGACATATGTAACATAAGCGCCAATCATGAGTGTCCATGCTAGCAAGTTGTCAGTATTCATTTTGGATTCGTCACTTTGAATCTGAAACAAAGAAAAGTATGTAATGGGTAATTTGTAGCACAAATCAGCATGGAAAAGTCTAATTTGAAGGAGAAAGTCTAATTTCCTTTCTCATAAATAAAATGTTGTCAAACACCCCTAACGCCTGTTGTCATTAATTTTATTAAAATGTCGAATTTATGTTTCATTTTCCTGACTTTACCTTTAAATGCATCCACAATGCAGAAGTGATGCCAGAAATGAGTTAGGTGACCTCAAATTAGCTGGGAAACATGTATCATCATAGTTTCTATGACAAATGCTTCCTGGGCTATGAGTCGGCCATGTTTTCCAAGATGGCCGATGGCAGCCATCTTGGATTATAAGACACAACTTGTGTCTTTGGATAATTTTGTTCCTATGACCCTAAGGAACCTCCATGCCAAAGGGACATTTGCATCATGACTTGAAGTCAAAAAGCACTTGGCATGTCCACTACACCCATAAAAAAATGTATTAGACAGGTGATAAATTGCTAATTTTGATTAATTCCAGATAATATTTGTCAAAACTCAGCAATCTGTGATTGTGCAAATGCATGTAGGTGAGAAATTCATGTTTTGCTTCATTTTGCAGCCTCTTGCTGCTGTGGTGTGCGCTGGATGGGCTACGGCCAGCCGGGTCCATTCCCAACTGTTGCTCCTGCTGGAATCCCTGTCTGGTGTGCGTGTATCGCTGTTGTCATTGGCCACGAGTAGAAACCCGCAGCAGCTGGCACTCCTTTTTGAAGGAGGTATGTTTCACTGGCACTCCTTTTTGAAGGAGGTATGTTTCACCATGTGCTTGTTTCCCAAAGTTATGTTTGTGCACGTTACGTTCAAGTCATTTTCGTGATCGTAGTTTGCTGGCGGGTGTTTATAATATTGTCTACAAATACAAGGTACAAATACAAAAACTACACACAAATAAACATAGTGGTCCTTAATCAAACTATTACCCTCTCTGCATAAACAGAACACTATACCGTATTGGTCCTTTCTATCCTGAATAATATTGGCTTCAAAAAAGGCTCTTTATCTGAGACAAAAGGGTCATTCTATGCGAACTCGATACTTTCAAAACGGTCATTCCATGTCATCTTCTGCCTCAACTTCAACGATGGATGTGGTCTAGCTCTGGTGGACAACCTAAGGTGATCAGAGGGCCACAGTTTCTTTCCTCAAACAACTCCAAGCTAAGCAATGCAAGAGCCCCTTTTAACGCAATTACAAGTCAAAATGACATGTTGATTTATAAGGCGTTCTTGAATCTTAGCTTGTGCTCACATAAGAATTAAGGAACAGAACCTTATCTGTTTTGCCATTTTTGCATACTTATTGTGAAGATGAACGCCAATAAGAGCCGTGCAGTTTTAACGATTTGTTCTTATGCACACTTCTGCCTGATGTGTTCATGTGCTTTGCAATAGTTGTTAATGGCATTTCTTCATCCTTTCCCCACCATGGCAGTTGAAGTGGTGGTGTGTTCTGTGGATGTTCTTGAGGAACTCCTAAAATTTCGACACGTGCCACTAACCCGCCTTTGCCACCTTGTGCTTTTTGAGGCATGCACCTTACTTGCCCAGCTCCCTCAACAGGTACTGTTGATGTGATATTACTCTGAGAACTATCTTTTGTTTTGACAGGTTTTATTTGAAATCATTAGTTTGCCAAGACAGAAAACTTATCGGTTTGAATAATGTGTGTACTGTGTATGTCCACCATGTTTCGTCCAAATCCGTCCACAACTTTTTGAGATATCCTACGATATGCCGTTTTTGGCCCTATCTCCCAATGGTGAAGAATCATTTAAAAATTCTAGTTGCAGGATCCGAATCCGGATCTTCCCCAAAATCTAATCATTTCTTCCTTGTCGCATATGCTACATCTCTGCCAAATTGTCTGAATCCGTCCACAACTTTTTGAGATATCTTGTTCACAAACAAACAAACAAACAACATATAGACAGACGGGTGAAAACATAACCTCCATCCACATTTGGTGGCGGAGGTAATTATCGATGTAAGGATCTGGTAAGAACTTGACATCTGTTATGCATCTGCACTCACAGGTTCGCACCATGCCCCTGTGGTTCCTGCCATGTCTATATTCACTATAATTGGTTTGGGAATCGAGCATTATTCCATGATGTCATTATTCCTGTACAGAACTCCTGAAATAGCTTGATTCAACAATGCCCGGTGAGATCTAAGGAATGTGGCAATCGCGGCTATTTTGTTTAATTGCAAAGTCTCATAACCATTTACCAAGTAAGGTGTAGATGCAATGCATATTGTGGAATCCATAAGAAATTGGCGGTCATGTCGATATAAATTGTAACAACGTACATCAGCACAAAAAGTTGAATATAATGTGGGTCAATTTAACAGTATCTGCATTTAGTTTCTGCTGCTGATGGAGATCAGAGGCTTGGTTCTGGCCTGCTTTCAGCAGAAGCATGTTCTGATCATTCATCTGGAGACTATGCATTACAGTTGGTTTGCCTTCTTGATTATTGAAGTTAACCTGTTAGCATTTTGTTTAATCTGTGATAACAGCAGGAAGGGCAGTATTGTTCATGTTTTGTCATGGTCAATTGGTCATGTTTTGTCATTGTGTTTGGGCTGTAGACGGAGACGATGGTGTCAAACTTTGAGCGAGTGGTAAGTCTAAGGGAAGCTCGTGGTGTGCATGCCCCAAGACAGTGCATACTCTTTGCACAGCGATGGACATCAGCTTTGGCAGACATGACAAAGCGGCTTTGCATACATGAGCCTTGCATGGTGTTTGCTGACTGGTTGCAAGCAGCATTGTATGGTGGTGTTTTGCTGGTAAGTGTTGCACAAGCACATGAAATGAATATGGAATCTTTTATTTGTATATGTCTTTTTATATACAATTGGATTATGCACTTGCATCATTGCAGGATGCACTTGCAGAAATTAAAACGACATTATCATAATTGCAGAACTAATACAAAAGCAGGCTGAAGCAATTTTCAAATGTTAAAAAGAAAAATGCAACAAAAACAGCTGTAAACTTGCCGTAAATAATTTGAACACAATACATTTCTCACTTGTTTCCTAGTTGCAACCGAACCTATATGGAGTGGAAAAGTGTCCTGCTGTTGCGAACTCAAAATGAGTTTGATGATTATTTTTCATTGCTGATATGGATCTTTGAAGTTGCTTTGTTTGCAGTCTGCCACCTCTTTTTTTTTTTTTCTGTTCCGTTTTATAGTTCCTGACATTAAGAACCATGTGGAAAACAAATAAACGAACAAGAAAGATATCACAATACATGCCAATAATTCAAACAAAGAATAGTTGCCATGGAAGCAGCAATTTGGCCATTTCGAAAATTTGACCCATCATGTTTTACATGCATAACAAATTTGATTGATACATTTTCTAACTGCAATCCTAGGATCCTGGTGTTGGGCTAGCGGTGAGGGTGCCAGCTTAGGATCCTAGGATCCTGGGTTTGAATCCCGGTCGATCGCTGAATTAACGCCAGGGGGGTTGACTCAGCCTGTCATCCTTCCGAGGTCGGCTAATTGAGTACCAGTTCACTGGTAATTTCCTGTTTGTTGTAAAAGGCGACAAAAAGGGTTGGCGGCAGGAAGGGCATCCGGCCGTAAAACATTGCTTCGAAAAGGGGACCAAAAAACAACAACAACCACGGTCCCCGAAAAAGGCCAACCCCTGCTTTGCGGGGAAAAATGGCCTCTAAAGGCGTTTGTTTTTGTTTTTGTTTTTTCTAACTGCAGCATAATTTTCCATGTTTTGGATGGCCATGGCTTTTAACTAATTTTGTCCAAATTGTACCCACATATATGAGTTTACACATACATACAAATAAGCTGTGTAAGTTTCAGTTTGCTATCTTGTAAAATTATTGAGGAATGGTAATAATAAATTCATAAAAGTCCCATTTAATTATGATGGATTCAATTGTTGTCATGGAAACTGTTGACGTGTCAAAACTGTGAAATTGATGGTTCTAATTTTTGGTGACCCAGGTCTGTGGCCCAATATGCAAATCCTGTTCAAATTTTGGGTTAATAAGATGAAAATTGATGATTTTATGTGATGTTGACCTTTTACTTTTTGACCTGAAACAATAGGCTCCAGTGACCCAATATGCAAATCATGTTGGTGATGTTCAAACACTCTTGGGGTGGGTCGAAATTGCGCATTACTTGTGAAATTCCATCCGTGGTTTCCCGGTCTACACCGAGGGAAATCACACGACTATTAGGGTGCACAGCACACGGTGCCCCCATATGAGCATATTGCCCTGTCCCTGGTTTTATTTTGTTCCAATCATTAAAATAATAGTCCTAGTCAATTTTTATGAAAATTGGACTCTATTTATGTGTCCCACCATTCACTTGAATATTTCCACAAAAATGGCCATAAGCCGCCATTCTAACAATATTATGGTAAATAGGCTGTCTTTAATTCCAGCACTAGTATCATTATTTGTTGTTGTTTTTTCTTGAGAGTTCAATGTGAATTGATTTACCTGTGTAAAGTTGTAAATAGAAATGCCAGGGATGAAATGTCCAGACAGTTGCCATGGAAACTGCTGCTAGATTTGGGCTATTTTTAGACATGCACAGTCTAGACATTGTCTAGACATAACAATGCACATTACTTTAACAATGCACAATATGAGCTGATTGACTGATCTGCTCTGTAGCAAGTATATGCATTATGCAGGAACTGATCCTGATGTAGCTGACATGTTTGCCTTTGGCCTGTCATGACACAGATGCTATTACCCAGTTGTAGATATTGACACACATTTGTGATACGTTTGTGTGCGCTGCCAGAATTACTAGCAGAGAGGATAAATTATGGAGGAGGATAAATCATCACAAGATGCTGGTGTTTTTGATATCTGCTCAACTGATGAACTCCAGCATGAATCTACGCCAGGCTCGCCAGCAACTGCAGCAGGATCTAGTAGAATGAAAACGAGAAACTCTTCTGAGATATTTGCACTAGGTCAATCGATCACGGACGTTGATTCAGAAATAACTGGCTCTCGCTTGCCTACAGCACGACAGGTCCTTCGGTGTCTGATATTCCATATACAGGATGGATATTCTACCAACAAAACCAAGTGGGATTGTTCCAAGCTGGTGCTTGCAAAGATTCAGCCTTTTTATGAGAAAGCAAACGTTCCTTTGATATGTGATCGCAAAGCATGTGAAAAGATCTTGAAGCTGCACGATGAGAACTCCAAACTAAGACAAATCCCCAAAAGTTGCCGTGACATGCCAACTGTTTTGAGCAAAGTCCATGAACATGAGCAGGATCTTTCCAAAACATTCCCACTCTGGCCGCTTGATGCTGACGAGAAAATGAAAACTCCTGAGGACATCAAATTCCTGCAGTCCATGAAGACAGATCGTATTGCTAGCTTTGGAGGTTTTGACGCTTCCCTCGCGAAACAGAAACGGAGATCAGAACAACGCAAGCTTCTGGACAGACGAAGGCAAGAAAAGGCAGAAGCTGAGATGGCGTAGTTAACTGCTACAGCAACATTTGAGAGCAGTTCTGATACTGATCCTGGTGACACCGAGGATGGAGTGGATCTCTTGCCAGGAACCTCTATGGATACACATCCGAGAAGAAAGCACAGACGAGTGGTACATTCTGGGACAGAGGCTTTCATACCTCATAACATCATGAAATCCCCCAAAATGGTTGCACTTGCTACCAGAATGAAGATGACTCCATCACAACAGGCTGCTTTCACTGAGGCATTCGTCCAGGAAGCTGGAGGGGATGTGTCCAAAGTATATACATCGTATGCTGTGGCTGATAAATCCAAGCGAGAAATCGGAAAGCAAATAGCTGAAAGTTACCAGGAGAAGTGGGATGTTCCACAGTTTGCTTCTCTTCACTGGGATGGCAAGCTGCTTCCCTCACTCACAAATAAATATGAAAATGAGGAGCGGCTGACTGTGGCGGTTGGAGATGTGACAGACATCAAGGTTCTTGGTGTGCCTGCTTACAAACCTGGAACTGATAAAAAATCTGGAGAAATCAATTCAAAGCTCACATTTGATTTGCTGTGCAGTTGGAACTACACAGACTCCATTTGCAACATGGTGTTTGATACGACCGCTAGCAACACAGGGCATGTGTCCGCAGCATGCATTCAGATACAGGAAACCCTAGAACGTCCACTTTTGTGGTCTGGTTGTCGGCATCACGTAGGAGAAGTCATTCTTACGCACGTGTTTGAGGATCTCAAGATCGAGACATCCAAGTCTCCAGATGTCATGCTGTTCACTCGTCTCAGGAAAAATTGGAACTTGGTTCCCCATGAGAGCGATCAGCCACTGCACCGAATACAGTTAGCGTCATTTCCCGAGGAAGGTAAAGATCTAATTGATGAATGGCGTGCAGAAACCTTGCAACTCGTGACATCACAAGTTGACCAGAAACGGGACGACTACAAAGAATTTCTTCAGCTGTGTGCAGTCTATCTCGATCCTGACTACCCTACTACAACATTTCAGCATCCTGGTGCCTTACACGAAGCTAGGTGGATGGCGAAATTGATCTACTGTTTGAAAATCTGCCTGTTTGAGACACAAATCCAGGATCTCCCATCTGGAACAATAACAGCCAAGCACCAGGGAAAGAAGCTCACAGAATTCGTCACCTTTGCAACACTCGTCTATTCCACTTGGTGGATGCAATGCTCCATCAGTGTAGATGCGCCCTGGAATGACCTCCTCCTGTACAAGAAGCTGCTACGGTATCAGGAACTCAACACCATAGTGGCCAGTAGCGCACTGAAGGCGTTCAGTCGACACCTGTGGTACCTTACCGGAGAGCTAATACCACTGGCACTATTCAGCAGTAACACCCCAGCTCATGTGTCACCTACTTGCAGACCAACTGCTCCAAAAAAGACCTGACACACCACGCCAGCTTCCTGAGAATCATTTCGGAATAGGCTTCGGCAAACCAAGGTTCCCAACAGAAGTCAATCTCGGCTCAAAACTTGCTGACTTTGTCACCGAAGATTCATGGTTTTTCTTCCATGTTCTGAAGCTGGAAGCAGGGTTCCTGTCCCTGGATGTTTCCGAGTGGCCTGAATCAGAATTCTACAAGAATGCCTTGATCAATGTTGGAGCAATCAATGTAGTGAATGATTCAGCAGAACGAGGCGTGAAGCTGAGCTCCGACTTCTTGGCAGCTGCTCGCGGTGAAGAGCACTATCAGAATGTTCTCCAAGTTGTTGAAGAGAACAGAAAGATGAGGCCCAATCTGAGAAAAAGGACAACTAAACCAGATGATAAAAGTCAGGGACAATAAAGACATTGCTGGACCAAAAGTCATAAGCAGCTGATTCATGAGTTTGTTGCCTTTCTGTTTTGTGTATGTTAGCCAAATTGGCCATTATGTTCAATTAATACATTGTTGAATACATGTGTGAACTTGTGAAGGAATATAAAATGTACTTTATATCAATATCTGAACTATGTCTGTCATGCATTAATATTTTCTGTCGATGTTTGCTAACAAAATAAATCCCTACATGTGTCCTTTGTATGTATACCACCTATTTCTGTAAGCGTTATTGCCGTTTATTTGTTTTTTGCCAGTGAATATTCAAAGCAGTGGTGGGACACATAAATAGTTCCCAATCTTCTTGAAAGTTTGCCTGGCTTTCTTATTTTGGTATAGGAATACAATGAGACCAGGGACAGATTGATTCTATAAATATGTTTTTAGAAAGGGGCACCGTGTGCACCCTAACGAATATATATATATATATATATATATATATATATATATATATATATATATATATACAGATAGATATATATATATATATATATATATATATATATATATATATATATATATATATATATATATATATATATATATATATATATATATATATATATATATATATATATATATATATATATATATATATATATATATATATATATATATATATATATATATATATACTAGCGGGGTCACCCGTGGGAATCCCACGGGCATGGATGTGTGTGACATTTCGACATATTGAGTTAGATGCTGCGCCTGCACATTCAGTTATATAAAATGGTTACTGGCAATTGATCACATCCACAAATGATGTAATCCACACAATTTATGTACTTTACATAACGTTAATAGGAATACATGCCCGTGTAGATGGGAAATACAGTTTGTTTGAAATAAATCACAAATATCAGAAGAAAGTTTTTAAAATTTAGAACTATTCTCACTCAGAGTTAAACATCACCGTAATATTATGCAGTTGCTTCAACGTTTTCGGATGAATTATGTCATCATTGAGATTTTTTTGGAATTTTTTTTTTTTAAATGAGATTTTTATATTTAAAAAAACGGCAAAAAAGCATCAGAACAGCTGTGAAACAGCATCAAAACAGCAGTGAAAAAGCATCAAAACACTATCAAAACAACAGTGGAAAGCGTCAAAACAGCAGTGAAAAAGCATCAAAACACTATCAAAACAACAGTGGAAAGCGTCAAAACAGCAGTGAAAAAGCAACAAAACAGCAGTGAAAAAGCATCAAAACAGCAGTGAAAACATCAAAACAGCAGTAAAAAGCATCAAAACAGCAGTAAAAAGCATCAAAACAACACCAATGGTCCGGTGATTTTTCAGTCACCTCAACTAAATGTGTCGGAGTAATTAACTATTTTCCTTCTTGCCCTCCTTTTGTTGCCTGAATGGTGTCACTGCAGGACCTCCGGGTAAACAACATTACGGGTGAAGATTCCACTGTGGCCATCAATTTTTCCCTGTTGGCCATTACTGACTACCTTTACCTTGACATCCTCAAATCGTTTAGCACGCGACAATGCAACATATAATTGGCCATGGCTGAAGACGGGTTCTGGTAAGTAAATCCCAACTTTGTGTAATGTTTGACCTTGACTCCTGTTTATTGAGAAAGAGAATGCCACACGAACTGGAAATTGATGGCGTTTGAGTACGAATGGTAGTGTTGTATCGGAAGGTGCAATACTAATCCTGGGTATAAATGTGCGTGTCCCTTTATGACTGCCAGAAATTATTTCTCCGTCTATTATGTTTGGCAACAATCTTTTAACAACCAATCTTGCACCATTGCACAGTCCCTGTTTCGGATCAAAGTTACGGAGTAACATGATGACAACACCATCTTTGAGACGAAGTTTGTGCAATGGCATTCCAGAAGGAGTTAATTGATTTAGGAATTCCATAGGATAATTTAGTGCCTCTTCAGGGTCATCACAGACAATGAAATCAGCGCTGAAGTACGTCTTTTTCCCCCCAGGAAATGCATCCAGTATCTCATCGTTGTTCACAAATGTGGATTCATTCTTTGGACACAACACGGCTCGTTGTGCCAGCGCATCATAGTTTGAATGGATTTCGTTCAAATTACCGAAAACAGCCTCTGCTAAAGAAATGTTGTCTTCTACACAGATACGATCAGGCAGTCGTATTAAATCTGAGTCAGGAATTGTTTCCACAGTCCCATTTCCAACCGACAGTAACCATTTTGAGAATTCTTCGTCATCATTAGCTCTCATGTTTGATGTTAAGTTCAGCTGTTTGAACTTTGGCCACAACTTGCTACGCTTGATGCATGTGGCAATGATTGCTGCAGGTGCAGCGCGAGGTACAACGGGCAAAACCTGCCTGAAGTCCCCACCAATAAGTAAGACCTTTCCACCAAAAGGAATGTTGTTGCTGGTTACATCCCGGAGACATCGATCAACAGCTGCTAAAGCATATGCTGGAGCCATAGGTGCTTCATCCCAAATGAATAGGTTGGCCTTCCTTAGAGCATCTGCATCTTTACTCGTAGGTGATATGTTGCATGTGGAGTTTTCCAAAATGGGCACTGGCAATTTAAATCAATGGTGCGATGTACCGCCCCCGGCTAGCAATGTTGCTGCAATGCCCGAGTACGCCATTGGAAGAACCAAACGACACTGGCCTCGCAAGATGTGCAGAAGCGTATTATAGAGAAAGGTCTTGCCACTTCCGCTCGGTCCATCAACGAAAAACAACCGGTTGCCTGTGTACTGCTCCCTACAATGAACGGCCTGTAGGACCTCGTCTACAATTTGGATTTGGTCATCATTTAGTAGTTGTCTGTTGTTTTCACCTTTTTCATGTTCATCTCCCGGTACATACTGATATAATCATCACTCGAAAGATCTTAAACAGTGTCTGGAGGTATTGGTAACTGAAATGCTTCCAAGGTCTGTCCATGTCTCAGGAGGAAGGACTGTATTTCTCGCAATGCCATGAAAATACTCTGTTCCACTATATGGCCGCTGTGCACAAAATCTTCGCAAAGGTCGTTTTTATATTTTTCCCACAGTGCCGACGTGTCTGTTGGTGTGCAGAATATGCATAGGGTTGCAAAAAGAGATCTCAATTGTTGTGGCATGGCAAAGATAACTCCATCAGCTAAGGACCTGTCCCATTCTGTATCATCTTCTGTTAAATGTAATTTCCTGGCTGCATCCTTGTATGTTTCACAAACTACTCCATTTATGGTTCTGAGATCTTCAAATGATGTTTTACCAGGGCAGTGCAGCAGGAGTACACGAAGATGAAAGCGCTCAATGTCCATAGGGCTTGCCGAAACCAGTGCGTCCGATAACCTTGTTGCCGCCCCGGCGTCGAAGTTTCCATGTCTTTCGTCCATCTTCAAATACGTAATATTTTGGAATGTCACGGTACAGATAACTTCGTGCCTCAGGGTCTCTCTGGTTTAACTGAAACCAAGCTGTAAGTGTTGTACCCCTATGTCGTACAATGGCTTCTTCCTCGTTACCATCCCTGAACACAACAGTCTGCAATTCATGTAAGTGTACCGCAAGTCTGGTGATGGAATGGGAGTTTGTGCATTTCAAATTCCATCAATCTCCATGCTGCCTCTGGGGCACTGACATATCTGCAGTCCAAATCGGTCTTTATTTCGTCCACCTCCACTCTCCCGCACTCTCGAATTTCGATGCCGGCACAGTCATGTCCCTTGTACACATATTTAAATAAGTACTTTATACTCTGTATGCTTGCGCAAACCTCAATGTTGATGTGTGCTCTGTACTTCTTCAGTAAATAAGCATTGAATGGGACCACAAATTGGCAATCAACATCGGTTCCATGAACGGTTATGGTGGGTCCATTTGGGGGACGCTTGTAAAGGGCATAGCCATCTATGCTCGCAAGTGTCTCTGCAGCATACACTTTTGGAAAGCCTTTACTGCACACTCCATCTTTCACACAAATCGAATGGCGATTTAAAGTGCCACACGGACCATGTATCATGTGAGACTTCACCAAGGAATGGATCTCTGGTGACTCATTTGAATTAGGAATTTGTGCGGAAACAATTCTGTCAATGTCGTCGGCGGTACAAATTTTATCTTCTTGGCACAGCGTGAGTAATATGTGGGCATGCGGTAGGCCACGCTTCTGATACTCGACGACGTAGAGAAATGCACGTACTTTGCCCAACACGTGCTTCTTCGTTATATCGTCGATTAACTCTTTTAATTTCAGATGAAACACGCGTGCCACTAAATCTGGTCTGCCTTCAGCTCGTTGGTGTTGTCCGATGTTTTCTTGTATCTCTGTCCATTTTGGATTACACGTGAACGTGATGAAAAGATCTGGTTTTCCGAATTTGCGAACAATGGCCATAGCATCTTGGTAGTTCTGCTGCATAGCTCTTGGACTCCCTGCAAAACTCGACGGCAAAATGACGATACGACCGACAGGACGTTGGTTATCAGCAGCAACGTTCTGGACGTGGTCCAGTAGTCCTCTGTATTCCATGGCTCTAAGGGTTTCCTGATTTTGTTTGAAGTATTGCAGTCGATTTGCTTCTGCTTTGCAATATCCGTCGACAACATACTGCTGGAACAATTTCCCCGAAGAATGGATAGTGCTGAATTCATTTCGAATAGCCAGTCGGTAGGCATAGAATTCACGATGAGTTACCTTGTTTCGAACCGCAGTCTGTCGCTGGTGAGGCATGTTTATCATCCATCCAGGCTCGCCATGTGGAAAGAGAATGGGATATGTCATGGGATCAATGTGAGAGGAAAGTGGAGAGAGATTGTGTAAGCCCTGGTCATGCAAATGAACCTGGAAATCCCTGTTTGCAGGTGGTTCACCATCTTGTCCACTAACGAAGACAGCAGCAATTTCATCAGCAGTTGGTATGTTGTATCAGAAGCGTCGTCGACGAAAATGCATTTCCAAGGTAGAAGGGAGGCGATCTTCAAGGACAGCTTTCCTGATTTCTTCCTGTTCACGCTCGAACATAGTCTTGTAACATGTGACATAAGGATTAACGTCAGATAGTATGTTGTGCAGTTCTGCCATCAATTCTTGCAAACATCTGTGATTCTCAGGTCGATTCATACGTTCCTTTGTAGCTTGAGCTGTATCCAAAATAAATAATTGTGCAAATTGTGCTTGTTCATGTACATGTGATGGATGTAATGGACCACAGCGATGGTAAATTTGACCGTGGATTTTGAAACAGTACGGTCCATTTCCTGGAGGAGATGAGATCTGAGCACCCATTGATGCAAAAGCTAATGCCGAATTGTAATTCCGGATATTGTCTCAGAAGTTGCGACATTTTCCATCGTCACCCTGATAAAGTTGTTGCAGTCGAGCAGGTACGGCAAATAGTGGAGGCAATTTAATTTTTCCCTTGGAACAACACAGTGTAAATCCATCCCCTTGTCCTGTTGATTCATTTGTGAAATGGTGTGCAGAACAGTACACCCATGGTGACGTCATTGGACCGCAATTATGCTCTTGAACAATATTATCGGATACTTCGGCCGGATTCATTATGGCTGCGGTTGTATATGTTTGCTGAGCACTCCAACGTCTTTGTTGCTCAGCATGCCGTGCGAGTCTGTGTTGGCGTTCATCGACGGTCTCGTTCTCCCTCCTCATCGTTGTTGCAGCAGCATCCTGTGCGAGTCTGTGTTCACGTTCGTCGAGGGTCTCGTTCTCCCTCATCATCGTTGTTGCAGCAGCATCCTGTGCGAGTCTGTGTTCACGTTCCTCGACTGTCTCGTTCTCCCTCCTCATCGTTGTTGCAGCAGCATCCTGTGCGAGTCTGTGTTCACGTTCCTCAACTGTCTCGTTCTCCTGTCTCATTCGTTTTCTTGCTGCAACCTGTACAAGTCTGCATTGCCGTTCGTCGACGGACTCGTTCTCCCGTCTCATTCGTTTTCTTGCTGCATCCTGTTCAAGTCTGCATTGACGTTCGACGACGGACTCGTTCGCCCTTCTCATTCGTTTTCTTGCTGCATCCTGTTCAATTCTGCGTTCTTCATCGACTGTCATTCATTTTGGAAATGGAAGTTTCCACGCAACGCATGAATTGTCACGAGTCAAGAGGAAGTGTCTCGTCATCATCAAATGACAAATAAATTACATTGTGAACTTAAAGATTTCAAATAAACCTATTTAAAGTGTATGCGCAAATAACTAATAAATAAAAAAACGAAGAAATATCTCTCGGTAATTTCATGAACCATATTTTACTTCCGGCTAATAATGTTGAATGAAATAAAAACGAAGAAATATATGTCGTTTTGTGACGACTGTCATCAAAAGTAAAAGTAATATATCTTAACGGAAAAGAAAAAGCGAATTTTAAATATATGTCGACTGTTATTTTAGGCGGTGTATTTGCGTTTATCATCATGGCGCGATTTTAAAAAATATATCTCTGCATTTTCCTCTCCAATACCTCCTCACACTTTACACACACACACCGGCCCATGTTTACATATACACACACACACACATACAGACACATTATACACACACACACACATATATGCACATTATACACATATATACATCTACACACACACACACACACACACACACACACACACACACACACACACACACATATGCACGCAGGCACACACACACACACACACACACACACACACACACACACACACACACACACATATATGCACGCGCACACACACACACACACAGTCACACAGTCACACACACACACAGTCACACACACAAACACAAACACACACATGTCCCACATGTATATATCCCACATCCCACATGTATATACATGTTTAAAGTGTACGTGCCCTTCCCCCCTCCCCCGCCCGGCAACGCTGGGTACTTCTGCTGGTAACTAATAAAATAAAAACGAAGAAATATCTCTCGGTAATTTCATGAAACTCGGTGGAATTGGATGAAATTCGCTCGGTGAATTCACTCGGTTTATTCGGTTCGGCTCGGTTCACTCGGTTTAAAGAAAAAGCCATAATGTCGACATCTGTGTCATGTTGGGCGGTGTACGATACATGTTGGGCGGTTGTTGGCGGTTGGGCGGTGTTGGGCGGTGATATGGTGTATTTCTTAAAATATATCTCTGCATTCCAGTGTACGTGCCCTTCCCCCCTCCCCCGCCCGGCAACGCTGGGTACTTCTGCTGGTAACTAATAAAATAAAAACGAAGAAATATCTCTCGGTAATTTCATGAAACTCGGTGGAATTGGATGAAATTCGCTCGGTGAATTCACTCGGTTTATTCGGTTCAGCTCGGTTCAGCTCGGTTCACTCGGTTTAAAGAAAAAGCGATAATGTCGACATGTTGCCGTCTGTGTCATTTGGGCGTCTGTGTCATGTTGGGCGGTGTACGATACATGTTGGGCGGTTGTTGGCGGTTGGGCGGTGATATGGTGTATTTTAAAAAATATATCTCTGCATTTTCCCGCGTTGCTGACAACGAGTCTAAAACCATCAATAAAAATGAAACTCAGATGGTGAGTTAGATTGGAGATAAAGGCGTGCGAGAGACTCAAGAAGGCTTTGAAGTTACAGGCGTTTGAGATTTCATTTCGTTCTATAAACGGAAACTTTCATCGGATTTTCTTCCCGTTTTTTTTCAACCGAGTCTAAAACTATGGTCGCGACTGCGAAAAATGAAATGATATATCGAATTAGAATTGAAATAAATCTGTGTGAGAGAGAAAGACAGCACGGGCCTAACTAAACAGGCCTCAAAGCTATTCGAGAAGGAGGGGTGGGTGGAGCTACTCTGCAAACCGAGTAAGCCACACCCCCGGACAGACGTCCAACAGACAGACAGAATCACCGTAGCCTATTATAATATACTAGCGGGGTCACCCGTGGGAATCCCACGGGCATGGATGTGTGTGACATTTCGACATATTGAGTTAGATGCTGCACATTCATTTTTACAAAATGGTTACTGGCAAGTCATCAGATCCAGAAATGGTGTGATGAACACAATTTATTTATTTCACATAATATGTGACCCCCTCACTCTCCACCTGACACTCTCCTGTCTCCACCTGACACTCTCCTCTCTCCACCTAGCACTCCTCTCCAATCGCGCCTCAAACTCCTCTCCAATCGCGCCTCAAACTCCTCTCCAATCGCGCCTCACACTCTCCAATCGCGGCTCACACTCTCCAATCGCGCCTCACACTCCTCTCCAATCGCGCCTCACACTCCTCTCCAATCGCGCCTCACACTCCTCTCCAATCGCGCCTCACACTCCTCTCCAATCGCGCCTCACACTCCTCTCCAATCGCGCCTCACACTCCTCTCCAATCGCGCCTCACACTCCTCTCCAATCGCGCCTCACACTCCTCTCCAATCGTGCGCCACACTCCTCTCCAATCGCGCCTCACACTCCTCTCCAATCGCGCCTCACACTCCTCTCCAATCGCGCCTCACACTCCTCTCCAATCGCGCCTCACACTCCTCTCCAATCGCGCCTCACACTCCTCTCCAATCGCGCCTCACACTCCTCTCCAATCGCGCCTCACACTCCTCTCCAATCGCGCCTCACACTCCTCTCCAATCGCTCCTCACACTCCTCTCCAATCGCGCCTCACACTCCTCTCCAATCGCGCCTCACACTCCTCTCCAATCGCGCCTCACACTCCTCTCCAATCGCGCCTCACACTCCTCTCCAATCGCGCCTCACACTCCTCTCCAATCGCGCCTCACACTCCTCTCCAATCGCGCCTCACACTCCTCTCAAATCGCGCCTCACACTCCTCTCCAATCGCGCCTCACACTCTTCTCCAATTGCGCCTCACTCCCCTCTCCAATCGTGCCTCACACACCTCTCCAATCGCGCCTCACACTCCTCTCCAATCGCGCCTCACACTCCTCTCCAATCGCGCCTCACACTCCTCTCCAATCGCGCCTCACACTCCTCTCCAATCGCGCCTCACACTCCTCTCCAATCGCGCCTCACACTCCTCTCCAATCGCGCCTCACACTCCTCTCCAATCGCGCCTCACACTCCTCTCCAATCGCGCCTCACACTCCTCTCCAATCGCGCCTCACACTCCTCTCCAAACGCCCCTCACACTCCTCTCCAATTGCACCTCACTCGCCTCTCCAATCGCTCCTCACTCGCCTCTCCAATCGCTCCTCACTCGCCTCTCCAATCGGCTTTCCCCGTCTCGTTTCTCTCGTTTTTCTCCCGTCTCGTTCTTTTTCTTGCTCCAAATCGGCCCGTCTCGCCCGTCGGCCCATCGGAATCGGAAATCGGCCCGTCTTGCTTTCGTGCTTGCGCGTAAATAAATTGTGTTCATAACACCATTTCTGGATCTGATGACTTGCCAGTAACCATTTAGTAAAAATGAATGTGCAGCATCTAACTCAATATGTCGAAATGTCACACACATCCATGCCCGTGGGATTCCCACGGGTGACCCCGCAAATTTGCATTGACGTTCGTCGATGGACTCGTTCGCCCGTCTCATTCGTTTTCTTGCTACATCCTGTTCAAGTCTGCGTTCTTCATCGATCGTCTCATTCATTTTGGAAATAGAAGTTTCCACGCAGCGCATGAATTGTCACGATCCTCAAGAGGAATTTGTCTCGTAATCATCAAATGATAAATGGCAAGTAAATTATATTGTGGAAAATTAAAGATTTCAAATAAACCTATTTAAAGTGTATGCGCACATAACCAATTTTAAAAAAATGAAGAAATATCTCTCGGTAATTTCCTGAAGCATATTTTACTTCCGGCTAATAATGTTGAATGAAATAAAAACGAAGAAATATATGTCGGCATCATTGTTGACGTTTTTGTGCCGACTGTCATCAAACGAAAAAGTAATTTCTCTTAACGGAAAAGCAAAAGCGAATTTTTAATATATATCGACACGTTGCCGTCGGTGTCATGTTATGCGGTGTATGATACACCATGACGCGATTTTTAAAAATATATCTCTGCATTTTCCCGCGTGTGTGGAATGTTCTCAATTATTGCTGACACCGAGTCCAAAACCATCGATAAAAATGAAATCATATGGTGAGTTAGATTGGAGATAAAGGCGTGAGAGAGACTCAATGGCCTTGAAGTTACAGGCCTTTGAGAATTCATTTCGTTCTATAAACGGCAACTTTCATCGGATTTTCTTCCCGTTTTTTTTCAACCGAGTCGAAAACTATGTTAGCGACTGTGAAAAATGAAATGATATATCGATTTTTTAATATGTATCGACACGTTGCCGTCGGTGTCATGTTGGGCGGTGTATGATACACCATGACGCGATTTTTAAAAATATATCTCTGCATTTTCCCGCGTGTGTGGAATGTTCTCAATTATTGCTGACACCGAGTCTAAAACCATCGATAAAAATGAAATCATATGGTGAGTTAGATTGGAGATAAAGGCGTGAGAGAGACTCAATGGCCTTGAAGTTACAGGCGTTTGAGAATTCATTTCGTTCTATAAACGGCAACTTTCATTGGATTTTCTTCCAGTTTTTTTTCAACCGAGTCTAAAACTATGTTAGCGACTGTGAAAAATGAAATGATATATCGAATTTGATTTGAAATAAAACTGGGAGAGAGAGTAAGACACCACGGGCCTACAAAACAGGCCTCAAAGCTATGCGAGTTAATAAAATGGTGGATATTTTTTGTTTATAATTATATGAAGCCACTCCCAGAATGGGTGGAGCTATGGGTGGAGCTACTCTGCAAACCGAGTAAGCCACACCCCGGACAGACGCCCAACAGACAGACAGACAGACAGAATCATCTACGGCTATTATAATATATATATATATATATATATATATATATATATATATATATATATATATATATATATATATATATATATATATATATATGGTGGGACACATAAATAGTTCCCAATCTTCTTGAAAGTTTGCCTGGCTTTCTTATTTTGGTATAGGAATACAATGAGACCAGGGACAGATTGATTCTATAAATATGTTTTTAGAAAGGGGCACCGTGTGCACCCTAACGACTATATATATATATAGATATATAGATATAGATATATAGATATATATATATATATATAGATATATAGATATGTCGGGAGGGGACTCAGGTAGTCACCTGGGAACTCAGGTATTCACCACAAAGGAAGATTTGACAAGCGTTTATTAATTCACCAAGTTCACAACTGTGGAGCAGGACCGGCAATATACAGCACGTACAGACAGCGTGACGTGCCAGCCCTCCTACTGAGCAAGCAGATTCGAGTCCGGTTTATATACGAATACTTAATCAGAAGATCTCCGCTGAAACTGAGCAAGAACAAAGGAAACTGGGCTAATGGTCCTCCCACCGGCATCCCCAAATGGGCTAATTCCCCCCACCGACGTCCTTCACTGGGCCAGGTCCCCCACCAACATCCGTCCCTTTGCCTCAGGGGAGTGAAGCAAACGCTGTTATCCCGCGGGTCAGATGTCCTTTCAAAACTCCAGGGTGACAAGAGTTGTAATTCACGCGAGGGAGTTTGCATTCCTGGTCCCGGTGGGATCGTGAATGTGCAGGAGGCCGTTTGAAGAGTCCCAGACTTTTTTTTTACAAAGGGACCATAAAGAATGCATGAGGAGTCCCAGGCCTTTAGATTCACCTTTTGGATCCACTTTCAGCGAGCATTCTCAATGTAGACTTAATCCAGATCAGTAAACGTCAAGCATTCTGCCACACGAAATACAATTAATGATTATAAGAGTCTACCAGAGGAAAGGTCTGTGTATACAAACTCATGTATCCTACGCATAGAGATCTACATTTCACACATTGTCCGCATTTCTGCCGGCGGCTCGTAAAACAGCTTCCAAACCTAAGGAGAGGTTACAACAGACCCATTTGGCCTGTATTTGGCCAACAGACCCAACAGACCCATTTGGCCATTTGGCCAACAGACCCATTTGGCCTGAGGGGAAGCATGTATTTCTCATTTAAAATATATAATGGCGAAGCAAAACTTCTTTTATTAACTACGAATAACAGTTTATATTACAGTTTATAACAGGGTTTGTACAACAACAAACTCTCACCGACATTAACCCTCCTCTTGTCTCGTCGAGACAAAGTATCTCAAGAGACAACGTGCCTCATCGGGCTTTATTGAAAGAGGATTGTGTAATGAGGGTGTCTCCCAAGGGCATACCACGCGCCCATAGCGCCTCGCCCGTACACTTGAGGGACGTGTCGTGTTGTGCGTGCTTGGAACCTGAGGTTTCAGAACATGAAGGTCCATTAACGTTTCGGATCCACAACAAAGGTGTCTGGTCCGGATGAGGATGTGCTCCGCCAGAGGGCCCATCACCTCCCCTGCGGAACTGGCTCCCCCCACCTTTCGCAGACGAGGTCCTTGCAGATCTTCGAAGTTAATCAACGATCATGCGCCTGAGACCTCGCACGTGCTGCTGTTCTGGGAAATACATAATATTGTCAGTATTTTGTGTCACGTGTTCCTGGTCAGGGTACAGGGCGTTAAAATCCGAAACATTCGAAGTGAAGAGAGAGACTTCCTTTATGTCAAAGTCTTCCATGGACGCATGATCAGCTTGCGGATCCAGGATATCCATGTCGGGTCCCTTGACTGCCAGACCCAGCGTCGCAATCAGATCCATAGTTGGATCGGATGGAGGTGTGCAGCTGTGAGCTTGTAATACATGAGGCATTAGCCAGTTCTCGCAAGGGGTTTACAACAAAATTATCAGTCATCAAAAAAATCAACAGTCTTCTGAAGCGCCGGTCACATCTGCCTTGTCGAGGGGCTCGTTCAGGTCGACGGCCTCTGTAGTTAAGACCATGGTCGTCGTCGGCGGTTTCTTCATTTTCCATCCTGTAAAGTACTTTCTCACACAGAGGAGGACTAAAGATTTCATTAGTGCCCCCCAGATTACCACCCCGATTATCACTGCCAATGCGGTCAATAGCCACTTCACTATGGTGCCTGTCCATCCCCGGAACCAGTCAGTGAGCCAGCTAAATTTATAAGAGTTCTCATGCGCAATCCGATCGATCGTTAGAGCGTGGCTAGTTTTCCTTAATCTCACTATTGCGGCTGACACCCCTTCAGATGGACCAGGTATGTATGTGCAACATTTTCCCTCTACTATCCCGCATACCCCTCCTTTCTCTGCCAGGAGCATGTCCAACGCTACCCGATTCTGCATTACCATTGTGCGCATATAAACTACTGTGTCCAATAATACATCATGGGCCGTAGCGGTGTCGTTTGCCAGCTTTTCTAGGGCCAAAGCCAATTTATCTATCCGGAAACTATCCATGACTGTGCCCGCTCCTGGGAAGAAGAAACCGAACACCTTTTCCCATATGCTTCCATGTAGTTTAGTGGTTCCATCTTCGTTCCATACTGACCTCCTATGTCGCCTGTCCAGGGACTTTGGATCTAGCTCGTCCAGTATCTCAACGTCATGAAGGACCGAACCAAGATAGCATGTGCCACCCAAATTATTTGGTAAATAGGGGTAGGCCTTGTCGCCGCATATAAACATTGTCCCATGGGGTGGGACTAGGTGGGCGGATAAGCACTGGAGTCCCTTTGTCGCCCCATTAATTCTACTAACCCCCCTAGAAAATGTTATAGCCGTTATGTTGTGATTGTGTTTATCTTGCAGTACTATTCGTAGTGTAATCCCAGCGCTCCCCGTTCCCAGCTTCCCGGGGAGAGTGTAGGCGCATTCTGATTCCCCCATAAGCAAGTGGCCGGAGCCCTGGAGGCAGACCATCCCTTTCTGTGGTTTGACCCAGACGGGGGCAGGCCTCTCGGCCACATGGGCAATCGTTGAAGGGCGATAATTAAATTGCCGATTACAACTCTTGTTGTTGCCCACCCCTTCTCTTTCCAGCGTGGTGACTAAACATGGGGAATCGATAGGTTGTGAGCAAAGATCATTAAGGGACAGAGGTAGCACTATCATGTGTATTCCTGTGGTGCCTGCTTGGGGGAAATGCATGCATGACCAGCAGTGGGTCCTGTTCTGAATTGTCGCCACCTCTCTTGCTACCTTCCAATATGTGTTTTCACCCTTCTCTGGGGCCTTGTCCTGGGGGTGTGGCGTGAGTATGTATTCGATACATGGTGTGTATTTAGTTTCGCCACCAGCCACGCCAGGGGTCCAGACGCTGCACCGGATCTGCATAGTCATGCCTTTCTCTAGGCGTGTGCGTGTTTGTAGCCTAAAATCGGGGGTTCCCCATGTGTACCCTGGTTTGGCAAACTCTCTGATGCGGACTCGTCCCCCCTCAGAGGTCTCGAGTTGCTTATCCAGTACCGGTTTCCATATGTTTTCCTCCAACGCCACCCAACCCACATTTATCCAGTCTTTGTGCAATTTTTCCTCTAAGCATGGTAACGATATCTCCTGTCCCCATGTCACGGTGAGGTTTTGTCTCAGCCTCGCCCACTCATTTTCCCTCGATACCCACCTCACCTCGCTACCAATAGATGCTGCCGCTACCAGTAGCACTACACCTGTAACTAAAAACATCCTTACTAAAAACATCCTTACTGTGGTGTCGTGTCTGGTGCTTGGGTAGCCAACTTAGTGTGTAGCATGGATCCAGGAGGTCTTTTTTTTTTTTTTTTTTTTTTTTTTTTTTGTATACAATATCGAGGCTCGTGAAAGAGCGAACATTAATCACATGAACACACAGAAAGACAAACCGACACATAAAACATATAACATAGGGAGCGGTAGACAAGATGGGGAGAGAGGGGGAAGGACACAAACACAACATTTGAGAGCAGGGACCGAGAGACATGGAGACATGGAGACATCGAGAGATCTGAGAGAGGGCGAGGGCTTTGGGGGGGGGGGGGGGCGTGGGAAGGGGACAGTGGGAGAGGTATAAAACATATGGACACTGCCAGGACTTCCAGGAAAGAAGTTGGAATTTCAAACAAGGTGGATCTGGGGTGAATTAGCGGGGGTAGAAAAGATCAAGGTTTTGGATGGGGGAAGATAAGAGATGGTGGTGAACAGCTGTTTTAAAGACCTGGAGGGAGGAGTGGGATTGAAGGGAGTGAGGGAGTTTGTTCCAGAGGCGGGAGAAAAGAGGAATGAAAGAGTGAAGGTGAGCGGAGAGCCGAGATTTCGGCAGTTTAACCATCAGAGGGTTGCTGGCAGATCTTGTGCGACCTGTAGGAATATTTGGGGGACAGAGCACAGAGAGAGCTGGAGGAGCAAGGCCGGAGAGGAGTCGGTAGAAGACAGAAAGACCACCTACCTGCCTGCGGTGAGTGAGTGAAAGGCCCTCAGAGATAGCTTCATCGCGGGAGATTCCAATAATTCTGGAAGCTTTGGTTTCAACAGCGTGAAGCCGAGCTAGGTGTGAGGCAGGAGCACCGGCCCATAGGGGAGAACAGTATTCCATTGAGCTGCGGATGAAAGCCTTGTATGTGGTGAGGAGCTCAGGTGTGCCGAGGAAGGACTTCGCACGACGGAGGATGCCCAGTCGGCGACTGGCTTTGGAGGCCAGCTTGGAAATGTGGTTTTCCCAAGAAAGATCATGGCAGATAGTGAGACCCAAAATCTTGAGCGACAGAACTTCTTGGAGAGGATTGTTGAGAAAGTAGATGGGAGGGTTGTCCAGTCGATCTTTTCGGAGAGACATAGTAAGAGTGTGAGATTTGTCAGGATTGAAAGACATGTTCCACTTGTTTGACCAGTCTGTGATTTTGTCCAGGTCTTCAGAGAGTGAGGAGGCAGCAGACTGCCGATCTGAGGGAAGAGGAATGGAGCGGCAGAGAGTGGAGTCATCAGCAAAGAGATAGAGAGGATTTTCGAGAGAGTCAGAGAGATCATTGATGAAGACCAGAAAAAGCACGGGGCCCAGAACACTGCCTTGGGGAACTCCAGCCTGAACAGGAAGAGGAGATGAGAGAAACCCATTCAGGGCCACACGTTGACGACGACTAGAGAGGAAGTCCGCCAGCCATGCGTGGAGATTTCCATGGATACCAAAGGAGGAGAGTTTGGTGAGCAGAGCGGGGTGCCAGACCGTGTCGAAGGCACGTGATATGTCGAGGGAGACAGCTCTAATTTCCTGTTTGGCATTGAGGACCTCCATCCATTGTTGAGACAGCAGAAGCAGTATGTCCAGAGTAGAGTGACCTGGTCTGAAACCAAATTGATGATCAGAGATCAAGCCATTGGAGAAGAGGAAAGATTTCATATCAGAAGCAATGATGGATTCCATGACTTTGCTGATAATTGGGAGAAGGCTGATTGGTCTGTAGTTGCTAGGATCTGTTTTTGCACCTTTTTTGTGCAAAGCGGTGATGTTGGCTGATTTCCAAGCAGATGGCAGTTGACCTTGAGCAAAAGAGAGGGTGAAGAGAACAGAGAGAGGGTGAGATAGAGCAGCAGAGCAGGATTTTAGGACCCGTGGGCTGATGCCGTCGGGTCCAGTTGCAGAATCAGAGTCGAGGGTTGACAGAAACTTTTCCACCTTGTCAGGAGGAAAGGACACGGAGTCCAGGAGCAGCAGGGTACGACTGGGTATGGTGGGTACAGAGAGGGATGGGTTTGGGACACAAGATTTAGAGGCAAACACAGAGTTGAGGCATTCAGCTTTTTCACGTGCGGAGTCAGCTGTGTAGCCGTTTGAGGTAAGGGAGGGGATGGAGGGGGAACAAACACCAGAAACGGATTTGACCAGACGCCACCAGGATTTGGAAGAGGGAGACAGATAAGAGAGTTCGGTCTTGAGAACGGAGAGATATTGTTTCCTGGCTCTCCTGAGGGTGGACACACACTTGTTTCGGGCTTTGTGAAAGGAAATGAGATTTCCTTCCGTTGGATTTGCTTTCCAGGAGACGAAGGCAAGTTGTTTCTGGGCAACAGCCTCACCACAAGATTCCGTGTACCATGGACGGGAGGAAGGGTATGACAACTGAAGACGAGATGGGATAAATCTGTGCATGAGAGAGAGCAATTTACTTTGGAAGAATTCCCAGGATGAGTTGATGTCAGAGGTGGTAGAGATGGGAGACCAGTCCAGATGATTGATGGCTGCTTGAAGACCGTGCCAGTTGGCCTGAGTGAAATGCCAGACTCGTCGACGCTGAGCAGGCTCCCTGAGGATGGTCAGAGAGATGTCCACTTTAACAAGGACATGATCAGATGATCCGATCGGAGCAGAAGAAGAGCAGCAGACATTTTCAGGGAAGTTAGTCATAACCAAGTCCAGAAGAGAAGATGTTCCGTTGACTGAGATCCGGGTCGGGAAATTGACAGATTGTGTCAGTCCCAGTGAGTCGCAGAAGTCCTTTGCTGAGGAGCCATGGCTGGTGAGAGAGGTACCCACACCCAGCCAACTGGCATGATGACAGTTGAAATCACCACATATGAGGAAGAGAGAGTTGGGATGAGTAGATAGAAGTTGGTCCATATCATCAGACAGCGAGATGTAGATGGAGTCATCACTGTTTGGTGGACGGTACAACACACATATGAACAAGAGGTGGGAGCGAAGGGGAAGCCGTAGCCAGAGGTATTCCTGGGGGTGAGGTGGAGAGAGTGCAGTGCAGGGCGAGTGAGGAAGAGAGTTTTTGATAAAGATAGCAACCCCGCCTCCAGGACGAGGCTCAGGTCTATCATACCGGAGGAGGGAGTAGCCCGGGAGAGATACTATGGAATCAGAGACATCATAAAGGAGGAAAGTTTCTGTTAAGCAGATCACGTCTGGTTTGACAGAAGCAACCTGTATGGAGAGATCAGTTAAGTTTGAACGAAGGCCCCGGATGTTTGAGGTCCATACCGTTAATGAAGAGGAAGGGGGAGCATCAGATACAGAACAGGGGGGAGGAGGGGTAGGGTAAGATGTGGAAGAGGTGGAAGAGGTAGGGAGAGCTGTTGAAGGTGTGTCAGAGATTTCAGAATAGCTCGGAGAAAGGGAAGGATGGGGCGGACAAAAGGTTTGATGGTGATTGGGTGAGCCACAATGAGGTGTTATTTGAGGAGGGGGAAGAGCGAGGCAGAAGGTTGGGGGAGATGGAGGTGAGAGTTTGAAGGGGGAAGAAGCGGGGAGGACGCTTTGAGGAGGGGGAGTGAGCGGGGGGAAATTGAGAAGCAATGAGGGTGGGGAGATTTGAAGGGGAGGGGTGAGGGGGGAGTTTGGGAGGGAAGGGACAAGGGGAGGGATTTGAAAGGGATGGGATATGGGGGAGATTTGGAGGGGAGGGGTGAGGCAGGAGTCTAGGAGGGGAGGGGCGAGGGGGCGTCTTGGCGGGGAGGGGTGAGGGAGTAGTTTAGGAGGGAGGGGGCAAGGGGGGAGATTTGAAAGGGATGGGTGATGGGGAAGATTTGGAGGGGAGGGGTGATGGGGAAGATTTGGAGGGGAGGGGTTATGGGGAAGATTTGGAGGGGAGGGGTGAGATTGGATTTTTGAAAGTGTACGATTTATGGGAAACGAACATTTATTGCAAAATGAGTTTCTTGTGACCTTCGAGTTAAAAATACGTTTAAGGACGCTGGATGGAGGATGGAGTGCAGGAGAGTTTAGGGAATGTAGAACAAAGGCACTATAGGAGATGGATATTTTTTTTGGGATGAATTGATTTGGTGAGCAAGTCGAAAGCAGCCTTTTAAAGAAGAAGAAGAAAAAGGTGTTATAAAATATGACGGAATACATAACTTGAGGGGAAAGTGTAAACATTGAAGGTTAATGAGTGAAAACTATCTGGGGAAATGGGGGAGAAACACGTGGTCGAAGAACGAACGAACGAATAAGAATGAATAAACGAATGAGAACAGCGAAGGAAATGTTTTTTTTTTTTTTTTTTTTTTTTTTTTTTTTTTTTGAGTTGAGATTTACACAAGGAAGTAGGCTATGGGTGAAAAGACTGGGAATACAGAGAACGAAAGTTATTGGATCACAAACGACGGACCACTGAGAGAAAAACAAAGCCTCAAGGTTGTACAGTGCACACTGTACAAGGCCTTGCTCGCGACACGGCAAACAGACGATCAATTTATGAAAGATAAACACCGAGAAACAACCAAAGTTGCACACAATAACTTCACACACCGAAAGATAAATACAGTTTCGACAAAATACAATTGTGAACAGACTTAACTTCGAAAAACGTGGAGACCGTGTGGAGCTTCGAAAATCCCTGCCGCCGTCTCCGAGATCTCGCGAGATCTTGCCCTCGCAAAAGACAGCAGTTGGTGTAGTCAGCAACACCTGGACTGGTCCCTTCCACCTTGGTTCCAAGGCGTTCTTGCGGGTGAAGTGCTTTACGAACACCTGGGGACACCTGGAACCCAATTTCCTAAGCCACTTCTTTCAAGTGGACCCAATTTTATCCAATATTCGATTTTAAATTCGAACCAATTTTCTCTAATTCCTCCCCTAGCATCCCATTCACCTGTTTCCTACACCTGTTTCCATCTCTCGCCCGATAGTTGCCCAATATCCCAATATTTATATTTAAATTATTTCCGCTAGAGTTTCAACTCAAGTTACCACCGACAAGCCACCATTGGAGTTTCAACTCGAGTTACCACCAACAAGCCACCATTAACCTCCCCCTGTTATTTATTTATTTTCTCAAATAAACAAATAATAAAATAACCTGGTCTATTTATTGAAAATAAAATAGTTTCTTATATGTCTTACTGTCTGGTCAATTCCAATTCCAATTCTGGTCAATTCTGGTGTCTGGTCACACACCATGTTTTTTCTCACCCACTGTGATTCGCTCAAAATAGATTCTCACTGTTGTTATGTCTGAAATTCGTCTCATGAAAACCCATCCAAGAGTCCAGTGTAACAGACAGACAAACACATAGACACACAGAAGACCCCAGGGTCCCATCAAACTAGCTTGTCCCCAGATCCACAAAACAAAACATGTAACTCACTCAATGAAGCAATTGTCCTTACAATTGTCATTCCCTGTGCCGATTCGAGCACTCCGAAACATGTGCGGCCAATGTCAACTGAACTCCCAAGACAACAACGATAAAACATCCAATCCACCTCAATGGCTCGCCAAGCAGCTCATTGTGTCCCTGTCTATCCCTTCTTGCATCTGCACTGTTCACAATCACAATTACTCACTCATACACTGCTCCATCACCTCCTTCTCACATGCTGCATCATCGAAACTGACTACTCCCTTTTGAGACTTGCGCTTCCCAGTCACCCCTTATACTATTGTGTTCCCCCGTCATTATAATCCACTAATCTGCTACGTCCCCTACTACAGGTAACTCTCCCTTGGCGAGCTGACACTGCCATATTTCCATGACCTATAGCTTATGCTATATTTCACACCTTACCTCCATGGAACAGCTGGTGGTCCTCCAAAAGGTGCATTCCAATGTTTAATACAATGACACCTGAGCACTCAATTAGCCCTCCATGGGATCGTACCACAGACTTACAATCAGACAGACAGACAGACAAATAACAGAGGCGTATCACAAGCCCCAGCAAAGGACATCACCTCTCCAGACGGGCACAGTCTAATCCACAGTATCTATATGCCAACTTCTATCTGGAGCCTCGCAAAGCCAAAAGTTGGGCATGTTCATTGCATTTCACGCAACTGCAACCTCCAACCACACGAGGTGCCCCACCATGCTCCATGCTCCATGCTCCATGCATGCTCCATGCTCCACCATGCTTCATGCTCCATGCATGCATGCTCCACCATGCAGCCCGATCTCTACTTGGTGCGCGCCCCCATAATCGGCAAGTTATGATAACCCACAATACACCTGGGCACACACCCTCTTGATACCACGGCTTGAACCATGCTACTTGCATCTCCTTGCACCCTCTCAAATGTCCTCCATTTAACATGACTAACCCCAGAACTCGATCATACATCACTGCACTCAGCACGATTAAATTAAATTCAAAGCACACTGTAACGGACGCTTCCGGTCAGCACCGGAAGTCTGTTTATTTCCTGAGTCCCCCACAACACCCAATAAGACGTCAACCACAACGACAACAACAAATTTCAGAAATCAATATTCTTCTGTTCACCAATTACGTACACGATTTCAGTTTTAACCAACAATAAAAATGCTGTGTATACATCTGTGTATACAACGGTCTGTGTATACAAACTCATGTATCCTACGCATAGAGATCTACATTTCACACATTGTCCGCATTTCTGCCCGTGGCTCGTAAAACAGCTTCCAAACCGAAGGAGAGGTTACAACAGACCCATTTGGCCTGTGAGGGGAAGCATGTATTTCTCATTTAAAATATATACACAAAGAATTAAGTTAAGCACCCCCCCCGTTTTTTTACAACCTCGCACATTACAAGTTTGTTGTCGTCAAAACAGTGTAATATACCCATGATATTGCTATATTTTCTGGAGAAGTGATATTATGGTCACATAAAAACATAACAATCATGCCGTTTTCAATATTTTATTCTGAATAATTTAAGGTGAAATTATTTGGGAATTTTAGGCATATTTTCACCTCAATTTAAGTATGGAGCTATAGGTCCATCACGGACAGTGTGGATGACGTTTATGTTTTCTAACGTACAGTCATTGTTCTGAGAAGACCTCTAGCGATCTTTGCGTCAATAACGTGTGTAGGACCCACGTGATCGGATCACTGACTCAACCAATCACTTTTTTTCACTTTGATCACTCAATTTCATCAATGGATAATTGCTAATGTCATACCAATCATTATTTGATCTCACATACCTTAGAATATATGCCAATGTATACATATACACAAAGAATATATATTAGGGGGTGCTTACCTTAATTCGTTGTGTAGGGGTGCTTAACTTAATTCTTTGTGTATATAATGGCAAAGCAAAACTTCTTTTATTAACTACGAATAACAGTTTATATTACAGTTTATAACAGGGCTTGTACAACAACAAACTCTCACCGACATATATATATATATATATATATATATATATATATATATATATATATATATATATATATATATATATATATATATATATACAGTGGAACCTTGACTTACGAGTTTAATTCGTTCTGTGACCGAGCTCGTAACTCAATTTGCTCGTTTCTCAAATCAAATTTCCCCATTGAAATGCTATTAATCCGTTCCAGCCCGCCAAAAACCACACCAATTTTTTTTTAAATATACAGTATATATAAAAATATCTCGCGCTTTATATTTCACCTGTATGCAGCATACAAGTTGGCAGGATGGCCTGGACTGTAGGTACGCACACTTGACTCTAAACTGTCCAGCCTGGGTTTGAATCCCGACCCAGCTATAACCTGTCATGTCGGTGTTTCACAGGCAGGGTGATTCATCAATGTGTGTACCGCTAAATTGGGCGCCCCGTTTGCGTCCCATTAGTTGTTGGATGTTAAGGATCTCACCGTGTTTTCCACAAAGAGAAGGCGAGCTATCGCCGGCACTCTGAACAAGTTGTGGCCTGGCATGCTCTTCTCCTCTGCCGTTATATACGTCCTCCTCGGCATCTTTTTCCAGAAGAGCCCTGTCTCGTCACAGTTGAAGATTTGCTGGGGGATGTATCGTTCGGCTTCTATCAGTTCGGCAAAAGTTATAATAAAATCTTCAGCTGCCTTCACATCCGCCTCACCAGGTCGACAACACGCACACCTCGCTCATGTTTTTCGACGATTGCGTGTTTTATATCCAAGCACATCATCCTCTTCTTCTTCTCAGTACTGCCCTTGGCACTCAATTTCTTAGGACCCATGGTTAAAACTAAGAAAATTTCCAAAATAACCAAAATGCGAAAACAAAACAGCAGCGATATACGGCAGAAATGCTTGCACGGCAAGATAACCACGTGACCGGAACCCACCTGGTGGCGGGTGGCGTAAGCTCGTAACTCAAATCTCGGCTCGCATCTCAAAGCAATAAACCGCCCGAGCGACGGCTCGTATCTCGGAAAACTCGTAAGTTGGTGCACTCGTAAGTCAAGGTTCCACTGTATATATATATATATATATATATATATATATATATATATATATATATATATTGTTGTGGATATGAGAATTGTGTTTTTTTATTGTGGTAAAATGTCACGCTCCTTCCTCCAGTTGTTGTGTATAAAGGTCAAAGGGCGTCCCTTAGTTAGGTCATATACCATCACGTAGCCAAATCATAGATTTCCTCCTTGTTGGTAGTTATTTCCTTATTGTGTGTATTAGATTAAGGCTGTGTCTTCCATTAATTGACACTCAGTTGCACCGAATCCAGACAAGGTAGTATCCCCTTTCAATTTCCCCAGAACCTCCATTGGATTCCCCTTTCCTCAATTGCCAGCTGCATTGAGCGGTTCGCTGAATTCTGCTGCAGCTGTGGGTTGTTGTTTTCGCGGCTAGACTCCATTAGCCACGAGGTCATCTCGGAGCCGAAGGTGGGAGGAGTCGGCCCAGTGCCGGGAACAAGGCGTGGCCTTGCCAACGCCTCCTCTAAGGGCGGGATCGGTGAGCCCTCGCGACCAATCAGGGCCGAGGCGACCTCACCGATGGGCGTGTCCTGGAGGCCGGCGGCTTGATCGCCCGAGGGAGATATAAGCGCTTGCGGAAGCCTTTAGTGAAGTTGCGTCAGAGATATGGCAGATGCGTGACCCAGCTGATTTCTGCAGAGAGCAGCTTCAACCAGCCCCGTTTCAACCAGCCGCGTGAAGCCCTGACGGGGCAGCGAGTGACCCTGCCGGTGTGCGGTGTAAAGCCGAATACAAGGAGCTGCCGGCTCCTAGCTTCCCGCCCGGAGTGGACCTGCTCGCTGTGCCCTGTGATTCCACCTGCTCATCCCTCCAAACGATTCCTGTCCTTCCATCCTTTTGTGTACGTGAGTTTGTTTTGTGTGTTCTGTCCTGGGTTATAAGTAAGTCTGTATAAGCTAGAAATTGCACTGTGTCCTTCTGGTCCGTCCCCCTTTCTACATTATTTTATTATCCTTCCTTCTTCCTTGGTTTCTTTCATTGTGTAAATAGTAATAATAAATAATAGTAGTATTTCCAACCTTTTGCCTTTGTCTTCTTCTTCTTCACATCCGTCGTCTTTGTCTTTTCCCCATTGAATACCTGTGGCACGATTTGGCCAACGTTCAGGATAGGGTTAGTCTTGGTTAACGGTTCGTGCCGCGGCTGCCATCCGCTCGGCAAATTAACATCTTATCCGCGGTCGCGAACGAAGCTGCTCACCTGCCTCTGGAGGGAGCTTGTGCAGCTTCAGGGACCACGTCGGTCAGTCACAAACGAGGGGACTAATCCCCCCTCGAGAAGGGATCCGAGGCCGACGTTGGGTTCCGTAACAATATATATATATTGTTGTGGATATGAGGATTGTGTTTTTTTTTTTATTGTGTTTTTATTGTACTAGGGCATGCCCGTACTATATATAAGCTAGGACGTGCCCGTACGTGGGTGCCCGTTCCTTGCCAAAAAAAAAAAAAAAAAAAAATTTGTGTAGGGATGTGTGTGTGTAAACATCCTAGGGCGTGCCCGTACGTGGGTGCAAAAAAACATGCGTGCAAACAACAACAACAAAAAAAAACTTTGAAACCACGTGGCAGTAACGACCACAGAACCCCCCCCCCCCTCTATTTACATGAATGGTTTGGTCCATTCGCAACGACCACAGAACCCCCCCCCTCTATTTACATGCAATGGTTTGGTCCAAAGCGAACGGCTTGCAGTGTTTGGTAAAGAAATCGCCATAGCTCGGTAAGTACTTGTCCGATTAATATGAAACCTTGAAAAGGCACATCCTCGGGTCCCCAGCAATATACCTGGCAAGTTTAAAGTATATCGGACCCGTGGTTGTCGAGAAACAGCGGTCACAGACAAACATACACACATACACACATACACACATACAAACACACAGAGATTAATGGAATTATAGATAGATAGTAAATTGTTGTAAAATATCGCCTTCCTGCCTCCAGTCTGTTGTATAAAGGTCAAAGGGCGTTCCGGTAGTTAATTCCATAAAGCATACATTGAAGGACACTATAATACCCTTGTTCAGTAGCTTATATCCTTATTATGTGTGTTAGGGTAAGGCTGTGTCTCCCATTAATTTAAATACTCCATTGCACCAAGTGAAATAAGAGTAGATCCCCTTTCATTTCATTTCAATGGCCAACTGCATTTTGGGTGGTTTTCTTCAACCACCATTGGCCACGAGGCAAGGTTGGGGAAGAAAGGCGTGCCCGCCCGTCATCATCAAGGGCGGAGCCAGAGGGTCGCGCGACCAACCAGGCCGAGGTGAGCACACCGATGGGCGTGTCCTGAAGGCCGGCGGCTTGATCGCCGGAGGCGTTATAAAAGCGCGCGCACAAGAGTGGTCAGTAGTTGCGTAAGGAGGTCCATGACAAGAGTTGCGGCGAAGAGATCACCGAGAAGAGAGTTGAGTAAGGGATCCCTGAAGAGAGCAGCTTGAGCCACCGCGGCTGCATCAACAGCAGCTTGAGCCACCGAAACTGCAGCCACAGCAGCTTGGGGCCTGGACGGACGTTTTGAGCAGGACCGAAAAGGAACGGTGGCTGCCAAACGCGCCGATCGAGCTGCGGTTTCCGTGGACCGGCCTCCCCCCTCCAAGCCATCCACCTCCGCCATTCCTATCATCATTCCCCGTGTGAGTCGTCTTCGTTTGTTCTGTCCTGGGTATTTAATTAAGTTTGTATAAGCTAGGTTGCACTGTGTCTAAAATCTTCTGTAAATTATTTTCTTATCTTTCTTTCTTC